>NC_080860.1:9319084-9630288 GCF_030435755.1 Ochotona princeps | reverse complement strand
GTGGCAGTTGACTGTGAGTTGGTGCCTCCTCCCAACAAGATGGAGCATTTTTGTTGAAATGGAGGATTTCTCCATTTATCTCCATTCTCTTCCTTTCACTCCATCCATTGGTATCTGTACAGTATCAGTTCTCAGCCCAGTAGGTGGACCCCACTAATGAATGGTTATTGATTATAATATGGTAAAATCAACCACAGTTGTGAAAAATTATTAATAACCATCTTTAAAATATCAAAATCTGCCAATGGTTTTCCCCCCTTCCATTCTTTCTTTTCTATGCATTACTTCAGGCCCCTAAATGAGTTACAAATTAAAATATGTTTAAGATGTCTGTCTAATATTGTCATTCGTTGGTACTTAGATCTATTGCCACATACCACAAGTGAGAAAAACTACAGGGTTCCAGGATGGTTCTCAACTCCAATTCTTCTTATCAGTTTTGTACCCAATTAAAATGGTATCTGTCGTTTTTTTCTCCCTATACCCACCTTCCACTGCCCTGTGGGAAAAAGTTTTCACTGGAGATCCACACAGCACAGCATGACAATGGACTTGGTGTTCAGATATACCTGAGTTCTAATCGTTCCTTGGACAGTCAGTAGCTCTGAAACAATTTATTGAACCATTCAGAGCCCCACTTTTCCTCTCCACACTATATATGGCCATTGGCATCACAGTCTGAGTACCCAGCTGCTGAGACACAGGGCTCATGATACTTATCAATACTTATCTCACAGAGCCATTGACAGGGGCCTGAGAGATAAAGTGCATGAAGGTCCTTTTAGTAGCCTTGGTTACTTGTTGCTTATAAATTCCACTGAACAATACAGCTGCCTCTCGAATCATCTAAGACAGGTGATGAGCCAAGCATGGGGTAGGTGGCAGGCCCTCAGAGTACACATCCCAGAATCGTTCACTCTTGCCTCCTTTCAAACAGAAGGCCCGATTTATTCATCCTCCTACCTGCTGAAAGCACCACTGAAGGGGTGCATTTTGATTGCTCTGAACCCGTAACGGTTTTGCCACTGTCCATGACAACGATTGGTGGAAGCAATGGAGGACACAACTTCAAGCAGTGAATGAGATGAAAGGTCTTCTAGGGGCTTCCGGAAACTGAATTCTTTGGGTGAGACTGATGTCTGGATCCTTGAAGCTGTTGATGCCAACTCTGAGATCAGAGGGAAAGCTCTAAGGACAGAAGCTGGCCGCTGAGACTCAGAGAGGCCCTGTGGCTTGGAGTCCCAGGAGTACTCCTCAGGCTGGCCCCACCCACACATGTCTGGAGATGTAGCTCGGTTCTTCTGATGATGCATTCTGGCTTTCCTGGGCTTCTTCTGCTTTACCCCGCGCGAGTGCATTATCTGTTGTAACATCTTAGTCCTGAACAAAAATTTCCTTGTTTGGATGATAAATTATATAGCCTCCACGCTGATAATAAATGGCCTTATTATTTAAGTCATTTTGGATAAGATTGTATGAAGCCAAGATATCTTAATTAATATACATGGCTATGGGAGAAGCACCAAAGGATGTGTGGGTATAGGAAGGCGCGTGTTTGGGCGTGCACACAAACACAGGCATGACTGTGCTAAAATCTGGGGGGAAGTGCCTTTTAGTACTGGATCTCTCCTGGATCTCTCTGTTTTTCCTTCTTTCATTTTTAGTAACCTCCTTTGTTGTGGACACGCAAGAGAGACAAATGGTGACCCTGCAATCTGAGAACCATCTTCATCCAAGTATCCCGTGACTCTCTGAGGCAGGACCCTGTCCTTTCTCTGTTGTCTCAAGTCGAACCCGAGTCCCTCTTGATGCAAACAGCCGGTTCTCCTTTCTGAAGTTATAAATCGGCTGTCAGCACAGGCATCCCTGGGCCCCATTCTCGCTCTCTCCTTCATCCGTCTGCTCAGCAGTCAGCCCATGAGCGGCTTCAGGCTGTCTGTCACCTTCTGCGGACATCGTGTGTTGGACAAGTGCCCCTTGAGTTCTTCTATCATCTGGTATGCCTCATCTATCGGCCCAGCCGATGTGAGACAAGGTTGAAAGGAAAACACAACGCACAGACACTGGAAGATAAAGGCAGATGAGAGCATGATATGCCTGTTGCACTTGGAAATGACCCTTGCAGGTAAACTCTCTCTCCTTATCTCCCTCCTCTATTATTTTATTCCTCATCTGATGCAAATCTGAATGTCTCAATGCAAATCCTAAACACCCAGTCAGATGCCTCTGGACTTGGAGACAACACTAAAAACTGCTGTCATCACTCTTCCAAACCAACCAAGCAGACTACTCTTGTATAACAAAGCACAATATTTTTGACAGGGCAGTAGAATGGCATTCATCAAAAGTCTAAAGAATGCCCCCCACACACACACACACATTTGCTTTGGCAGTTCAATTTCTATGAATTTATCTCAAGAAATAAGGAGATTGGCACAATGGCTCTACCGGCTAATCCTCCACCTTCAAATGCCAGAACCCATATGAGCACCAGTTCACATCCTAGCTGTTGCACTTTCCATCCAGCTCCTTGCTTGTGACCTGAGAAAGCAGCAAACGATGGCCCAAAGCCTTGGGACCCTGCTCCCACATGGAAGAACTGGAAGAACCTTCTGGCTCTAGCTCAGCTCTGGCTGTTGTGTGGCCATTTGGGAAGTGATCACTGGGATGGAAGATCTTTCTTTCTGTCTCTCAGTCTCTCTGTAAACCTGATCTTCCTTTCCAATAAAAAGAAATCTTAAAAAAAATAAATAAATAAGGAGGGCCCGGCGGCGTGGCCTAGCAGCTAAAGTCCTCACCTTGAAAGCCCCGGGATCCCATATGGTCACTGGTTCTAATCCCGGAAGCTCCACTTCCCATCCAGCTCCCTGCTTGTGGCCTGGGAAAGCAGTTGAAGATGGCCCAAAGCCTTGGAACCCTGCACCCGCGTGGGAGACCTGGAGGAGGTTCCTGGCTCCTGGCTTTGGATTGGCACAGCACCGGCCATTGCGCTCACTTGGGGAGTGAATCATCGGATGGAAGATCTTCCTCTCTATTTCTCCTCCTCTCTGTATACCTGACTTTGTAATAAAAATAGGTAAATCTTAAAAAAAAAATAAGGAGACAAATACAACAATACCCAGAGAAGTTCAAGAAAAAAAAAAATAGAATTGAAAGATTAGTTCATTCTTGTGTTACAAAAGAAACATCTAAAGTTCACAGTGGAATAGTATTCAACCATAAAAAGGATGACATTCTCTCATTTGTGAAAGCATGGATGGAAATGGAGCTCATCAGGTTAAAAAGTTAAATAAAACAGGCACAGAAAGACCAGTGCCACACAATCTCACTCATGTGGAATCTAAAAAGTTGATCTTGCAGAAACCGAGAGTAGAATGGGGAGTTGGGGAGTATAAGGAGAAAGAAGTGATAAGAAAAAGTTGATTCATGAAAACTAAGTAATAAGAGAAAGTAGTTCTGACAGGCTGCAGCACAGTAGGATGACTACAGAGAATAATAATGCACATGTATTTTTTTAAGCTAGAAGACAGGATTTTGAAGGTTTTTACCATAAAGAAATGACCCATGCTTATAAGGAAATAGGTTTTTCTCTGATTTGAATATTATAATAAAGACATGTATTGAAATATCAGATAGAGTCACATAATCATATATGATTTTACATATCAGTTAAACTTTAAATATCTTTTAAATTAAAATATCTTTTTAAAAAGAGTCAGACAACACAATCCCAACGTTCTGATCTTTAATTGAATGCAGATGTTAGGCCTGAGACAGTAGGTGCCCCCTGGAGGCTGATGGGAATGTGCCAGCGACAGGTGACACCAGGATTCTACAGCTGCCGAGCCAATGGAACACCCGGGCAGACACCTGCCCTCTGCTTCGTGTGTGGGGGCTTTTTTAAATGACTATACGTATCTTTGTGATAACTGCAGCTAAATCAAATCCTATTGAATATAAAATAGTACGAAGAAAAGTTTTGATCGGGACTTTATCTCAAGAATAAAATTTTACATTATGAAAATATGTTTATGTCTCAAAGCAAATTTAAGTCATAATTAAGCTGCTCTTGTTCCATGTTCTAATTCTTCAGTCCAAGAAAATATCACTGATTTATTTGAGACAGCACATAATTTTTCTAACCGAACTATATTCCAACAAATGGTGGAGATGCATTAACTCATATTTAACTTTTACAGCAAGTTCATTAAGATGAGCTTCATCCATTTTCCCAAGAGTCACTTTTCCTCTTCTGTGTTTTCCTCACTCCCGCTTTGCAGTCCCCACCTTGGGGACATCCTTGTGGATCTTGGTCCCTCCCCTAGTTGCCTGTCAGGGATGTTCAGTGGCCAAAGGCTTAGCATGAGACTGGGGCAGTTTCCCAGTGTCACAGTTATCAGCTTTGTGAAACAAATTCATCTTTTACAAACAGGTGCAGTTTTGCTTGGTATCCATTTCCCATCCTAGTCCCTTAACACTGTTGGATGTCTGCCACATCTGCTAATTGAGGGAGAAGCTGACCGAGACACTGACCAGATGGGAAGGGACAGACTAGTGTGCAATGGAAAGACTTATTTGCATGGGGATTAATCTTTTAAATGGACAGTTCATTAGTGAATATTTTCACACGCTGATGGCGTTCAACTGAATATAGTTGGTTTGCCTCTTGCTATAGCCATTTAGATCATGGAATGGGAACCAGAAGACTGGTGTTTTACTCCCACCCTCGTAGCTAGTTGGCTGTGTGACACAGAGTCACCCCTTATTGGGACTTAAATTTTCTTAACCAAAAAATGAAGACATTGCTGCAAATGACTGACATTGGTGTGTGTTGGGAGTGGAAGGTGGGGTAGGGCTGACAAGCTTGAGTTCCAATACCAAGAACCTCCGAAAGGAGTGGCAGAAAACCCTGGACAAGGTCCTTTGCTAGATCTGACTCAGGCTACACATTTTCATTTTCAGGATGCCCTCCATCTCTTAGCAGAAGAAAAACTAATTAGATTTAATAAGAGACAAGGCTGCTAAATGAAAGTACACAAGAAAGATCACGTTGTTGAAGATTAACACATGTTCTAGCCTGTCCTCATAATAAAACCAAAGCCTCTGTTTATCTCTGACCTATACGGAGGAGTGAGAAAAAGAAAGGGCTCATCCATCTAGAATGGTTAAGGATCTCACCCTGAAGGAAGAACAAAGATCACGGGCTCCATGTAGAAACAGAGAAGTTGTAAGTGGTAAAAGGGCAAGCTAATCCTATCTCTACACTAGCTCTTAATGCCTACAGAACCCTAACGTTTAGAATTTTTCAGTGGCTCCTCACTGCACCCAAGATATCCATCTAGCATGGTGGCCAAAGCCCTCCTTGGTTGGTACCTTAAGAGTGTCTGACTTTGTCATTCACCATTCCTTACTTTCCATCAACTAGCACAAGGACAGGAGCCAATCAAGGAGAGGTCTTTGTCCCATGTGGCACTAAAGTTTGCCTCCAGATAAATGCCATTTTCAAGAGACAATGTCTTGCTTCCATGGTTGTATTTCTGTGGTGCTTCTCAGAATTCTCTTTTCTGTCCACCCTATACCACCGTCAAGCTGTTTCTATTTCCCAATTCTTCCCATACTCCTGCTTTTGTAAGTGTTGTGTCGACCTTCAGAGATACTTCACCAGTGACAATAATGTGTTAGACTTCAGCGAACAGAACACTCAGTTAAACCACAAGGAGCTGGGATCCATGTGTTCATCAGACTGGCAGTGACATGAAGGACATTCCCAACTTTCCACTCCATTTCCTTCCTGTTGACCGTTATTCTTCGGCTTGACCAATCACCATGTGACGAAAAAAGCTGCCACTACTGTAGGTATCACAACTCCAGCATCCAAAAGAGGACTTTGTCTTCTCATTTCTCCTCTTACAAAAACAAGCAATAAACAACAGTAACAAAACCTTTCTCAGAAGTCCCTGCATCTGAGAGCATTTCCTTTTCATTTCACTGGCCAAAAAGTTCCTAAGCTTTCTAGGTACAAAACTTACAAGCACTGACTCCATGCTTCTTCATTCCTAAACGCCTCACCACTTACAAAACTTTCTTACAAAACTTATAAAACTTTCTGTGCTTCATTCCTAAATGCCTCACCTCTGAGGTTCTTTTTAATTTTAGCAGCACTACTCAATATTATTAGGTGTCAATGCTCTGAAGAATACAAACATGTGATACAGCCCTTACAATAATCCTGTAAGATAAGCATGGTTATCTCCATCCTACATTCAAGAAAACCAAGACTCAGAAAGCTCAGGCAACTTGCCCAAGGATAAACAGCTAGAAAGAGGCAGCACTTGGATTCAAAGCCAAGTATGCCCAACTCCAGAGGCCAAGCATTCAAATATTGTTACTGCCTCATTCCTGCCTCTACTTTCTTTAATCCTAATTTGCTTCTTCCCTTTCTTCCCTCGCTCCTTGGCAATGTTTCAGATCTTTCCTACAATGAAAGAAAAACGAGATTCATCTCCCTTCATACTGCTCTCCCCTCAATCCACCACATCCTCCACACTTAGGACCTCCCCGTGCTCAGCAGGTGTTCACCCCTCCCTTCATCTAGCAGCCTCTGCCTTCTCCACGCTGGACAGCTTTGTCCGAGGTTGTCAGCAACCTCCAGGGATCCAATCAAATCATTGTTCATCATGTTTCCTTTTTTCTGGACTTGATTAATTGGCAGAGCAGCCAGGCAACAGCCCAGAGCTGTATATATGTACAGCTAGCTGAAAATGAAACAACAAGAAAACAGCATCAACCAGAACTCCTGTGTAGGAAAACAGCATGTGCAGTAGTAACGCAAACTCCAGGTTCTTGTGGGATGCCCTGGGAGGTCTCCCCAAGAGCCATGCCCCAGTACCAACGGATCGTTTCCAGACGTACTCCCACCAGGACTGGTCCTGCAACCACAGGGCACAGCAGAGGTGTTGGATGCCAAGGCGGGTTTGGAGCCAGTGCTAATTGCCTGGGTCAGTAAAGGAGAGGACTTTACCCAGGCAGTGTTCAGGTTCTCCTCTAAACAACCCCACACACAAATATTTAAAGAACATCCTTTTGAGATGTGCAAAGTCATTGGACTGCCCTCCAGAACCACATTTCTCCATCTCTTACTCCGGATCTGTCTGCTGTACACAACATGGCTTACTGACAGTCCTGCCCTCTCTGATGGGTCTGGTCTACTTCCTCCTGGGATCCAGCGCCCCACCAGTTCTCCCTTTCATCCATTTTCCTCCTCCTGTGCTTCCTCTTCCTTCTTTTTTCTCCAGACCCCACTCTCCCAACTCTAGTTCTGAATCACTGGGTTTCCCATCGCTTCCAACCACTCCGGTGAGGACATTTCTCCATGCTCTGACCCGCAGACTCCTCTCCATCTTCTTCCCACATCCAGGAATTCCCAGGTATATTATTTACCTACAGCTGCCTAATAGAGTAACCCAAAACTTACTCGTTAATAACAACATAGTCTTTGCTAAATTCTGCTTCTTGAGATCAAGAATCCAAGTTGGTTTTGTTTGTTGATTGCGACTCAAGGTCCCTGGTGAGGTTGCTCTCAGGTCACTTCAAGGTTTGAGTGTGATGTGGTTAGACCCTCATGGCTGTGGGCAGACCTCAGATCTATGTCCCCAAACCTCTCCACAGGGTGCTACCACCACATTGCAGTTAGTTTCCTAGTGTTAACAATGCAAGACAGGGCACTCAAGGATGGAAACCAGACTTATAACCTCATTTCAGAAGTGGCATCCCATCACTTCTGCCAATTTCTCCGTGACGAAGGGGAGTCTGTAAGTCCAGCCCACAATCAAAAGGGCTCAGAGGATATGAGTACCAGGGTTACCCTAAGTGCTGTGTGCCATAGCAGGACTCTTTGCAATCAACTCTAGGGAAAGTAGTCATCTCACTCCTGCGCTTCCCTCTCTCCATTCTAGGACACCTGCTGCTAAATCACGCCATGCAGACTGAGAGACAGCTGCCACTTGACATTCTAACCACATCAACGCCATTGTGTGTGTATGTGTGTTCCCCCAGGGCGGCATGTTTGACCTTCCCTCTTCCACGGATGACACTGTTGTTCTCCTGTTCCCAGAGCTTTGGGCCTTCGAGTCACCTTTTATTCTCTAGTTCCACAACATTCCTCATTACTAGCTTTTACTGAGCCTGGTATATTCCAGGCATGTCCACAGATGTCACCCTGTTTGATTCTGCAACCACTATAAAATGGTTCGCATCACCCCCATTTTGCCAGCACATGGACTGTTTTTCTGTCAAGGAGAAGCAGATCTGGAATCAGGCCCTCTCAGCACGCTAAGAAACAGCAATGAACAAGACAGGCATGCCCCGTCGGGGCTGCGCCCCTCTTCCACACGCAGTGATATGGGACAGTCCACTGGCCAGCAAATAGGCCCCTGAGCTACTAAGAGTCAGCCTCTGACGCATTTCGGGATAGAACCTATCAGCTCGCAACATCTCACAAATAATGAACATGAGGCTGGGAGGGACAAACTGCCTTTGGCCCAAGTCGACGCAGGCGCAGGCACCTAACTGAAGTACATGCTGTTCCGCTTCCTTTTCCATGGTCCTGCCTTTCTGATCTGTTCCCGGAGTTGACACCATCCTCACTCACCGCACCTCTTCTAAGAATACGTTCCCTGTGGGCTGCCATGAAATTTGTTCTTGACAGAATACTCTGCCTGGAGATTCGGTCTCCTGGGTGCAAATCTTTGATTCTGCAAGCTGAGCTAATTGCCAGGACTGTTGGAAAATCTCTCCACCTCCTGGGTTCACCCAGCAGGATCCCAGTCCTTAACAAGGCAGCTTCTGACAATGGTAGATGGCCTCCCCAGCAGAGGACTGCAGAAGAGGAAGAAGTAAAGGTAGGATGGGGGAAGGAGGCAGAGAAGGGAACTTTTGTGTCATTGATTTCTTTGCCAACCAGAAGTCTTTAAAAAATCACTTTTTAGCTGCCGCCCTCAGATGTGTGAGCAGAAGGAGGAAGGAAAAAAAAAGACTTGGAAGCTGATCAAACTATGATCTTTCATTCACCTGAGCAGGCAGCCATCTTGATAAACAGAAAATTAAAAATTCAAACAAAAAAGAGGAACTATGTGAGATAGGGTTGGCCTTGGGCAAAATTGTGAAGTTTGCAAGTCCAACTTCTGAGACCCATCTTCCCTCCCAGCTTGCTGCCCCAGGCAGAATCTGCCTTGAATTAAGAGAGGGAGAGGGGAACTTGGCCTTGCCTCCCTCCAGCTTCTCCTTCTGCTTCCGGCTGGGGTGCCTCTGCCCCCTCCCATTCTGTTCGGATGACTACTCTTCTGCTGCTGGTGCCTGACCCCAGCAGAGGCTGACTTGTGGTTAAAACTGTTAAACAGAATGAAATCTAAACTGTGTGTACTTCCTTCTTAACAATCCAAAATATTGTGAATTGAACAACTGGAGCTCTTGAAGAATACCATGTCTTCAGACGCAAAGGCTCACCAGAAAGGATTGACCCCCCCAAGGCTCACCACAAGTATTGATCCCCAAAGCTATTCCAAGTAAGCATTGAAATGCCAATGCCCATCTCACAGGCTTCTGCTCCTAGAAAGCCAGTCTTCAGTGGGGCAATCAAAGGAAAGCCCTCTTAGCTTAGCCAACGTAGGGTGTCATTTCTATTGCCCTGTCTGGGAATGGTGTTACCCAGAGTTGGAGAATCCTGACATTTGGCTTCCTGTCAGTGCCTCGGGTCACATCCTTCATTCTAGAAGCACAAACGAGTGCCCATCTTTCTACCCCTCCCTCCCTAAGATTGACTTCTTCATGCCCCTGATTTTTTCTTTCTGTGGGCGATTTTGTTTATGTGTCGCTTGGGCTTTTGCTTCCTCTGCACCTTTGTCTGGCTTGGCGAGCTGTTGCACCATGTTCTGAGCCTTCCGACCTAGGCCTCCTCCAAGGACACATGAAAGCCTGGATTAGGCAAATCTAAAGTGGAAGTGCCTAAATTCCCACTTCTGGAGACTCAGAAACTCTTCTACTTCCGGCTTCTTGGAGGAGCTCTGCCTGGCACAGGTAGAAATAGTGAACCCAAGTCTCCAGACCTCCAATCTCTTCCTCACTTCCTACAATTTCCAAGTCCCAGAATCAGGTCTTCCTGGCTCTAATTGGTCAGTGACTTGTTCATTCTGAACCAATCACAGAGGCAAGGGGATGGATGACTTTGATTGTCCAGGCCTGGGTTACATGACCGTTTCTGGAGTCAGAACTGATTAAAAGAAAATTCATAGAATGGAATCTCCCAGAACTGACAGCAAGTAGAGGCAAGTGGTTTCACAAAGTTTGTATAACCAGAAGAAGCAGGGGAAAAATTATGGGAAGACAAAAATACTGGTGTATGGGCCCGGCGGCGTGGCCTAGCGGCTAAAGTCCTCGCCTTGAAAGCCCCGGGATCCCATATGGGTGCCGGTTCTAATCCCGGCAGCTCCACTTCCCATCCAGCTCCCTGCTTGTGGCCTGGGAAAAGCAGGAGAGGACGGCCCAAAGCTTTGGGACCCTGCACCCGCGTGGGAGACCCGGAAGAGGTTCCTGGTCCCGGCTTCGGATCGGCGCAGTACCGGCCCGTTGCAGCTCACTTGGGGAGTGAAACACCGGATGGAAGATCTTCCTCTCTGTCTCTCCTCCTCTCTGTATATCTGGCTTTCCAATAACAATAAAAAAAAAAAAAAAAATACTGGTGTCTAGGGTTGGTGGGGTAACTCAACATCTGCATGCATTAGGATCCCATGTGGAAACCAGACCATGTCCCGGTTGGTCCACTTCCCATCAAGTTTCCCGCTTACGGCCTGGGAAAGTGGACAAGGATTACCCAAGTCCTGGCCTCCTGAACCTATGTGGGAGATCCAGAAGAAATTTCTGGCTCCTGGCTTCAGATCAAATCAGCTCCAGCCATTGCAGCCATTTTGGGGAATGAACCAGCACATGAAAGATCTTTGTATCTCCTCTTTGTAAATCTGCCTTTCCAATAAAAATAAATAAATCTTTAGAAAAACATATTGATGTCTAACACACCTAGAGCCACATTAAGACCTCTTGGAGGGCCCGGCGGCGTGGCCTAGCGGCTAAAGTCCTCGCCTTGAAAGCCCCGGGATCCCATATGGCCGCCGGTTCTAATCCCGGCAGCTCCACTTCCCGTCCAGCTCCCTGCTTGTGGCCTGGGAAAGCAGTAAAGGACGGCCCAAGGCTTTGGGACCCTGCACCTGTGTGGGAGACCCGGAAGAGGTTCCTGGTTCCCGGCTTCGGATCGGCGCGCACATCGGCCCGTTGCGGCTCACTTGGGGAGTGAATCATTGGACGGAAGATCTTCCTCTCTGTCTCTCCTCCTCTCTGTATATCCGGCTTTCCAATAACAATAAAATCTTTAAAAAAAAAAAAAAAGACCTGTTGGACATTTTTTACCTCTTAGAGGTAGATGATTTAATGCCATTAAAAACAAATATCTGGGTGACTTTTCGTTAAAAAACACATATGATCCAGGTGGGATTATAATCATTTTTTTTCCAATTTCAAAACAAATTTAAAACTTTTTAAAAATATTTATTTTATTTTTACTGAAAAGTCAGATATACAAGGAGGAAGTGAGACAAAGAGAAAGATCTTCCATCCGCTGATTCACTCCCCAAGCAGCCACAACTGCTGGAGCTGAGCCAATCAGAAACGAGCAGCCCAGAGCCTCTTCCGAGTCTCCCATGCGGTTGCAGGGTCCCAAGGCTTTGGGCTGTCCTCCACTGCTTTCCTAGGTCACAAGCAGGGAGCTGGATGGGAAGTGGAGCCAGCACCCATATGGGATCCTGGCACATGCAAGGTGAGAATTTTTAACAGCCAGACTACCTACCACACAGGGCCCAATTAAAAACTTTTTTAATAGGCCACTAAAAGTGTCAAAGGTGCCAGGCTCTGCACACATTGTCCCAATGGGTCAATCAGCCTTGACCAGGCTTGCTCTAAGAAAACCTTTTCAAGTGAAACCTGCATCTGTTGGCCAGCAAGAATGGCTCCCTCCTGTGCCTGCCTCCTACCCATCCCACAGCTGGACCTGAGAGCTCACAGGGAGGGGCAGCCGATTTTCCTGAAGAACCTACCTCGAGAAAGGGAAGCAGAGTGCCTGGTGCATCTTGGCCCTCTTAACAAGCATAATCCTCCTGCGAACGGTTTAACCTGCCACAGTGCCTTCATCTGCTCCTAAAGTTCATATTCATTAATGACTGTCCAGTCTCACACTGGTGTGACAGCCCTCTCCACAAACCTCTCACTTGCTATAACCCAATTTACAGCCGTGGCTGGTATTTAAGGATTACACAAAGTCAGTAGTAACCTTTTACTTTCTTCCCCAGTTGTTTGAAGAGAGAGATGAACCATCCAAATGTTTTCATGGAGAAGAAAAATTCAAGAATGAGACAAAGCTACAAAGCATTCTGACAGCTGTAAAAAAAAAAAAAAAAGATTTATTTATTTTTATTGGAAAGTCAGATATGCAGAGAGGAGGCGAGACAGAGAGGAAGATCTTCCATTTGCTGATTTACTCCCCAAGCGGCTGCAACAGCCGGAGCTGTGCTGAGCAGGAGCTTCTTTTGGGTCTCTCATACGGGTGGGTGCAGGGTCCCAAGGCTTTGGGTCATCCTCCACTGCTTTCCCAGGCCACAAGCAGGGAGCTGGATGGGAATTGGGGCCACTAGGGTTAAAACCAGTGCCCATATAGGATCCCAGCATGTGCAAGGTGAGGACTTTAGCCATTAGGCTACCAAGCCAGGCCCATTCTGACAGCTTTGAAAGCTGAAGCCTGGTGGGGCTTTCTGGAGTTAGCAGGAAATCTCCTATCCCTACTAGTTTACCGTTAACAGCTCTGTGAGAGCGGTTACTGGTCAATACAGCATGGTATATGCATTGTGTTGTTTGCTATTTTTTGTGTATCAACTTTTTCACTTTTGTTCACTTTTCATCAACCCACGTTTTTTTCTACATACTCTCATTCTAAGTAGAGCAATCAAAAGTTCAAAAAGATCAGAACTAGCTATTTTTTTCCTGATATATTTAATTCAAAATCGGCTATTCATGTAAATTATGTACTCCAACCCTAGGCAAGCTCCTGGAAAAAAATACTCACCACCAATCAGCTGTGTGGCCTTTGTCAAGGCACTGAACTACACTCCACTTTCCCGCCCCAGTTCATCAGTAGGGGACTACCATTCTGAAATTCCAGAGATATTTTTAAACCCTTGAAGACCACATTCTACATTTTGTCCCACTTTATTAGCTTCTAATTTTCCGAGCATTCCCATTGAAAATAACAATCTAGCAAACCACACACTTTTATTTTCTCTACCCCAAATCGATGGCTGCTGTTCTGCACTTCTGCCCACCTAGGCTGCGTGAGAACCTCCAGGGTTTTACATGTGCTGCTCTTCCTGGATGAGGCTCCTTCTGAAATAGTTAACACTCATCCTTCAGCTCTCAGCTCAAAGGTTCCTTTCTCAGGAAAGCCTTTCCCAACTTTGCCATCCCTTCTCTCATGACCTCCAGTTAAATACTTCAAGAACATTCTGAATCTCCACATTTAAAAAAAAAAAAAACTGAGCCACAAGTTTCAAGAGGGTAGGAATATCACTTGCTTCCATTACCATTATCTTTTCATAAATTTCTACAGAGGCAGGGAAACAGTGGGCACCCAACTTCTTCGGCGAACAAGATTTCCAGGAGGAAATGGCCTTGAACTTTCATAGAAACCCTCATCTCTCTTGCCAACCTCTTCTAGCGTATCACCACCATTCAGTCATAAAAGTATCTTTAGTATCTAGTGTAAACTGCTCCTCTCTTGCCAGAGAAATGGTATTACAAATAGTGATATATCTGCAAGCTGGAATCTTTGAGAGTTGAGGAGCATTGCAAGCTGCTTCTCTGGGGGAGCCCTGGAATTTCCTCTTGCCAACCCACTCCCACGTGTGAAAGCCCACATGTTCTTGACACCTGTTCTTACCTGGTTCTACATGATTATCTAAAACGCTGGTCCAAAATACTCAGCACAGGGGTGGTTTTAGAACAAAGAGGAAGGGAGGACATTATTCCAGCAGCCAGTGAGCGAGTGAAATCCATCATGGTTAATTGTTTGCTCTTAATGGTCTGAAGGATGGCTAGAGGAGGATTTAACCAGAATAATACTGGAGAGTGTTCATCTAACCTAAATGCTACAGCCAAATCTGCGAGTGAGACTTTTCATAATCCACGGGTTGTTAATGATCTAAACACAGGTCTCTTGGAGCTGCCTCACTGAAGATTAATTAGTTTTTGAAATAATAGCTAAATTGATGCAGGGAAGGGCCTCAGACTCTAAAAGAATGCTTGAAAATTAGCCACCCTATTTCTTCATTTCTCTTCACTGGCTCCTAGAGGACATTTATCTCCGCCGCTTTTGTGCAGAGAGCTCATTAATCATACAGGCAGATGGGTCTTCCTAGCTTGTGACAGGGAACAAAAAGGCAGCCCCGCCACGTGCACGGGGGAAGGAAGGCTGCTGGCTTGGTGGACATGGTCTGAACCCAAAACCTGCAGGGTCAGGCACAGACCCCAGGCTCTGTAATTTCTTCCCAAGATGGGGATATGGATCTCATCTCAAAGAAAGAGGTTTGGGGCCTGGCACGATAGCGTAGCAGTTAAAGTCCTCACCTTGAACGCGCCAGGATCCCATATGGGCACCGGTTCTAACTCCAGCGGCTCCACTTCCCATCTAGCTCCCTGCATGTGACCTGGGAAAGCAGTCGAGGATGGCCCAAAGCCTTGGGACCCTGCGCCCGCGTGGGAGACCTGGAACAGGCTCTTGACTTTGGATTAGCTCAACTCCAGCCGTTGCAGCCACGTGGGGAGTGAACCATTGGATGGAAGATCTTTTCTGTCTCTCCTCCTCTCTGTACATCTGCCTTTGCAATAAAAATTAATAAATCTTTTTTAAAAAAGGGATTAAAAAAAGAAAGAGGTTCACAGAGGTCACTTTCAAAAGCTGAGATTTTTAACTCGTGGATTTAAACTGAGCTTGCTGGTAGAGTCTTTCTATGTTACCTTTGCAAATAATGCTTTCTGTTTACTTATCAAATTACACCCTACCCCACCCCCCCAAAAAATAGGACAGGTCTTCTTCACATAGAAGGTATGCTTAGATGGTTCATTTTTTTTTTTAAGATCTATTTATTTTTATTGGAATGTCAGATATAGAGAGGAGAAGAGGCAAAGATCTTCCGTCCACTGATTCACTTCCCAAGTGGCTGCAACAGCTGGAGCTGAGCTGATCTGAAGCTAGGAGCCCAGAGCCTCTCCTGGGTCTCCCCCGCAGGTACAGGGTCCCAAGGCTTTCATCCTCGACTGTCTTCCCAGGCCATAAAGGAGTTGGATGGGAAGTGGGGCAGCCTGGACAGGAACCGGTGCCCATATGATATCCCAGCCATACTAGGCTATCGTGCCAGGCCCTGTAGGATTGCTTATTGAACACCTTTGGAGGGGTGGCCATTTGTCCTAACAGTGAAGATGCCAGCCAGGACATCTGCATCCCGTATCAGTGTACCTGGGTTTGAGTTCCAGGCTCTGTTCCCATTTACAGCTTCTTGAAATTAACATCCTGGGAGGCAGCAGTGATGTGTCCCTACTACCTACATGGGAGACTGGATGAAGTTTTTCGTTCCTAGTTTCAGCCTAGTCTAACCCAGAAGTTGCAGGCATTTGGAGATTCAAAGGGCAGATGGAAAATTGGCTCTCTTGGTATCTGTCTCAAATAAAATTACATTAAAGTAAAAATTGTTCGGTGAATTCCCTGGGAATCAACTTTGGAAGGACATGATTAGTCCAGGGGGTATTTCTTTGGATACAGCCCTGTGGAAGGAAGGAGAAGCCAACAGGATGAGCAGAGGAGGAGGATCTGACAAAACACAGATTTGGCCTGGGCTAACCCTGCAAAGGACTGTGGTGCTAAGCCTGGGATGGTTAAGCCTTTATAACCCCATGTCACCTAGGCGTTGGATGTGGACTTTCCCAGAATCAGAAGATAACAGTATTTGACACAGCAAAAGTCAGGGTAAGAGAGAGGACGACAGGCAGTGAGCTGATAAACGTGGTTATTGAGGATGTTACCACAGTGGGCAAGTCAGCTATCCCCTCTGGGATAAGGAGGGGTGCTGGGCTAGTTATCTAAGAGTTAATCTCAAGGAGCAACTAAGTCTCTAACACTCCACTGAGCTGCAGTTACCAGAAAAAGCAGAAAAAGTCACGGGGGCTAGCTGTTGAAAGCCTTGGATTAAACCTGCACAGACAGGTGAGTGCCAAGGCCCTGTATGGAGACTGAGCACTGAGAGGTAGTGTCAAAATCACATGTTTACTCTGACTTGGCTCCCAACTGTGCAGCACTACGGCACTCACCAAATCACCCTTACACCATACTGCAGTTACAGTGTGTCTAAACACTAAGTATGCTACTCCAGCGGCTTAAAAACTCTGATATGAAAACAAATCCAAGTTGCTTATTCTGGATTAAAAGTCTCATCTGCTCTGAGCTCATTTCTGAAGCAGGATCTTTCCTCATCTTACCACCTACAGCCCTGCCAGCTAAGCAAGACTTACGTATGTTCCCTTCACCTGAAATGCTTTTTGCTACTCTCCCACACTTCTACAGCTTCCTTGGGTCTCAGCTTTATGTCTCTTCTTCCAAGAAGCCTTCTTTGGCTCGTGAGTTTGGTAGATGTTTCTTCTTTACAAAATCAGACCCTTGGACTGCCCCCATGAACAATATTAATATATACTAAGTTTATTTTTAGTTGATGCATTTATTTTCCTTACTAGACTCTGAGCTTTACAAGGGCAGAGAGCAATATATTATGCTTAGCAAAAATGTCTGCCAAATGGTAGTTTCTCAATACATCATGATTAAATAAATAAGGGACTAAGTCGAGTGAACTTCACCGCACACTCAACGTTACATGACACCTGAAGCCCTTCCCAATTTTGGTCCAGGTCCCCTGCCTACAACTGTTTTCACTCAGTATAGGCAACTTCTTTACCATGAGCCACAGAGGATGCCTTTGCTACCTCATCCACTCTCTGCCAATGGAACCGTGGTTTTTCATACCTGAGTATTATAAGTCACCCAGCCCTGACATGAGGGGCATCTCAATAGGAAGGGCACAACGATTCAGGTAAGAGAAGCCTTTTACCACAGAGTCAGGGACGTGAGGCATGTAGAGAGAAGTTCCTGAACAAGAAAATGTGTTGAGTTAATCCACAAGGAGGAGCGTGGATTTAATGGGGACTCTGCGGTGGCAGAGGTGTAAACCTCGTCTTTTATGCCTGCCTTGCAGCAAGAGAAATTGAGATGATAAATCAGAGATTTGGAATCATTACCGATTTGCAAAGATCCCATCTACATACTAATTGACCTCCAGGAGTGATGCTGGAGTTTTGGACTCTGAATGCCTCCAGATGTCCAGGCAATCTATACTCTCCAAGGAAGCCGGTCAAATTAGCTGGGGCCCAGCAGACTGTGGCCAGAAAGAAACTGGACAGATTCTAAAGGAAATCCACTTTAAAACCATGGTTTGAATGGAGATCAGAAAACAAGGGCCTAGTGCTAGTATGGCAACCTTTTTTTTTTTTTTTAAGATTTTTTTGTTTGTTTGTTTTTACAAAGTCAGATACAAACAGAGAGGAAGCGAGACAGAGAGGAAGATCTTCCGTCCGATGATTCACTCCCCAAGTGACTGCAATGGCCGGTGCTGTGCTGATCTGAAGCCAGGAGTCAGGAACTTCCTCCAAGTAACCCACATGGGTGCAGGGTCCCAAGGCTTTGGGCCGTCCCCCACTGCTTTCCCAGGCCACATACAGGGAGCTGGATAGGAAGCAGGGCTGCCAGGATTAGAACTGGCGCCCATATGGGATCCCGGTGCATTCTAGGCAAGGACTTTAGCTGCTAGGCCACCCCGCTGGGCCCAATGACAACCCTTCTAACAATGAATGTTTCCTTTTTCAATACTGTAAACTGCCTGAGGACAGCACCCATTTGCATTCCTTACAGATGCATTTCCAAATCCTAACATAGCATCAGATATATAGCAAACCTTCAATTAACATCTATTGAATAAATTAATGCAAATAAATAACTAAATACAGCTAACACCTCATCTTAAAATCTTTAAAAAATAATCCTGGCCAATGAATTGCAAACCCAAATGCCTTCTGAGACCATGAGGCATACTTGCTATATCCAAGGAAAATGGTACAGTGGACCAGAAGTGGTAGGGGCCACGATCAACAAAGAGGCAAACGCCTTTAACACAGGTACATTCAGATCTTTAAGATTCCTAGCCTCACCCCCAACCAAAATTGCGGGTCCAGCTCATCCCAAGTCCATCAGTCTCTTCAGGTTCATCCCACAGCCCACTATCCACGATCTCTGGACACACAGCATGCCCTGGACCTTTGCTCTTTCACTTTCCTATGCCCCACTCTCCCACTGCAATGCCTTTCTCATCCTCTAAGGACCAACTCAAATGCTGATGCATTGGAAAGCCTGCAGACCCTCTTCCATCAGGCATTGGCAGTCAGTTCCCCTTTGTACTTCCACAACACTATTAACTCTAACCCATAATCCTACCACCAGAATATAAATTCCAAGAGAGAAGAGATTTCTATTTCATAACAAGTGAATCTTTAGCACCTAGGACACATAGGAGCCACTTGATATAGACACAGATTGACCAATATCACATATATTGATCAATATCAACTGTAACTCTGCACCCCTATATTATATTGTGCCTGTATTCAATAAGGACCATAAACAAATAGGCATAGCCAGTGGGCCTCCCATACTAAATTCAGATTATAGAAGCAGTTCTTGGGCCTGGTGCTGTGGCCTAGCAGCTAAAGTCCTCACCCTGAATGCCATGGGATCCCATATGGGTGTCAGTTCTAATCCTAGCAGCTCCACTTCCCACCCAGCTCCCTGTATGTGGCCTGGGAAAGCAGTGGAGGACGGCCCAAAGCCTTGGGACCCTGCACCCGTGTGGGAGGCCTAGAGGAGGTTCCTGGCTCCTGGCTCTGGATCGGCGCAACACCGGCCATTGTGGGGGGGAGTGAATCATCAGACAAAAGATATTCCTCTATGTCTCTCCTCCTCTCTGTATATCTGACTTTTCAATAAAAATAAATAAATCTTTAAAAAAAAAAAGAAGCAGTTCTTTATTTGGGATTTGAGCAGTATATTCCAATCCCTACAGATTCCAAAAACAGATAGGTTTCAGAGCTCTTTCTTATTTTAATTATCGCTTGATGCCAATGTCTGCTAACTACTCCAACGGGCACAGATACTTTCTTCGCAATTATAGAACATAATATCCACAGGCATAATCCCACTTGGATGAGACTCTCAGTCCACTGAGTCCCTCATTCTTTACTTCATCTCCTAGATCCTCTCTCTGTGTTGAAGCCTAGACTCATTCTTCTTGCAATCAGCTAAAACAACAATTTTCTCAGGTGTTTGTAGCCTCCTTTCGTGCCTCTGTTGTGGCAGACTCTGGGGAGTTGAGAGGGACCCCAGCACCTTTGAGGAAAGAAGAGGTACTCTTTGGATTGCCAAAAAAAAAGCAATTCACACTGCCGAGACCAGCACCCTCCTAGCTCATCCCTTATGCACTATTATACTAAAGAATCATGCATCTCCTACTGTTACACTATCCTTAATACATGCTACAGGGAAAAAATGGAAGGAGAAAAATACGTACCTCCACTTCCCTTTGTAGTTTTCATTAGTTGTAAATAATCTGCTCTCCCTAGGAGATGGCAAGCTCCCTGAGGGCGTGGACTGTGTTTTACTTTTCTATGCATCTAAATATCCTCAGGGCACTCACAGAGGGAGGTTGGTTCCATCTGTTGAAGTGCTCCACTGGGTAGTAGTTGAAAGAAAAGCTGCTGCTGCTGCTGGTGAACAAAAAAAGAACATTTGAACCAAGTTCATGTTGGCTTCCAGCAGCTCATCTGTCCTAATTGCGTACAGTCATACTTATTCTACACACCACCGAAGGCACCAAGAGGAGGCTTGGGCAACTGAAAGCTTGGACCATTCCAAGGGATGGGACTGCAAACAGCTCTCTCAACTGGACATTTGGGTGTCTGCCCTGCCTTTGGTGTTAAGAGTAATGCATTCCTGGGGTGGGCAGGTAGCCCAGTGTAGTGAAGCTGCCAGCTCGGATGCCTGCCTGTCATCTCAGAAAGTCGGATTTTTGAGTCCCAGCTCCACTCTTGATTCCAGCTTCCTGCTAATGAGCACCCTCAGAGGCAGCCCACGATGACCTCAAGTAATTGGGCCTGTCACTCATGTGGAAGACCTGGAATGGGTTCCCGGCTCCCGATTTTACGCTTTGGGAACTCTGTCTAATAAATAAAGAATACTGTATTCAATATGATAGTATTCAAGATGCTATAAATATATTCTCTAAGAGAATATAGGCACTATTAGGGCCTGGGTCTAACGGCAGTCTAGCCTCAGGTAGGATTTCGGTTTGAAGCGTTGGATGAAAACGGAGATTTTTTTTTCTTAAGGCAAACACAATACACACTATTTATGGAAGATTCAGAAAACAAAAGGAAGGCCATAATACTAGCACCTAAGAATAAACAGCGTAATTCCTTTTAACCTGGCTTGGTTTTTATACCACACGGACCAGGAACTATATCTTCATGCTAATTCCGCTCCGTTCCACATGTCTGCTGCCAGGTGGGGGTCCTCGTCTCAGTGCCTCTTCTTCCATACCCCCACTGTCTTCACTTCACTCCGGACCTGGGGACTCACTCTGGTGGACAATAGGCATTGTCTACAACTCCCTATGTAGTCCCTATGTAGTTTAGGCTGAAACTGAATGCCCTTCCTTCTAGATGAGTAAGAGCTTAGTTTGTAAGCCAAAAATCATGGATGTTTTGTATGTCTGTTGAAAAATGAAACTAGGACCCAGTACAATAACTTAGTGGCTAAATCCTTGCTTTGCATGCTCCAGGATCCCATGTGGGTGCCAGTTTGTGTCCTGGCTGCTCCACTTCCCATTCAGTTCCCTGCTTGTGACCTGGGACCCTGCACCTGCGTAAGAGACCTAGAAGAAGCTCCAGGCTCCTGGCTTTGGATCGGCTCAGCTCTGGTCATTGTGGCCACTTGAGAAGTGAACCTGCACATGGAAGATCTTTCTCTTTCTGTCCCTTCTTCTCTCTGTAATTATGCTTTTCCAATAAAAATAAATAAATCTTTAAAAAAGAAACTGAAATATTATACAAAAAATTGAAATCCATGAAAAAATGCACTGAATTAAAAAAAAAAGCCTTTGGTCACAAATAAGCATATGTATTCCATTACTGAAGTACCCTCCTGTGTGTATATGGTACAATGTACGTTTTCTTGTTACTCCCTGTATGTTTGTCAGGATGTATACATATATTTGTTATGATATTTCTACTACAACAATCCTGACTGTCCACAAGACAATATGGATCCTGCTGACTAACTAGGAGATCACATATACAAGGAAGCAGAAGAAAAAAAATGTTGGCTTTCCAACACACCTATTGCTATCTGTACATTCTATTAAACTGGGATCCATAGTTATTTCTCTTGCAGCATTACACAAATAGAGGAAGATGTAGGACACATAAATGTAAAAACCAATGAATTATCTCAGTGTGACTGCCAGCCAGGTCAGAAAATGAAAGGACCTCACCCTCACCTAAAACCCTCCTAGCACCCTCCATCCTGCTGAAAAACAGCATCTGCTTGGGTTTCTCATATCATCTTTTAGTTTTGTCATTTTTGGAAGTATGTCTAAGAAATCTTGTATATTATCTAATCTTCTGTTATGACTCTTCATTATTATATTCATGATTATATTCATTCTTGACTTGCTACTAGCTTATACAACCTTATGAAAGAAAGAACATTACCAATTAAGCTCTGGATTTCTTTACCACTTGTAATTTTTATTTTAAAACTATTTAAGTACTTTTTTATACGTACAAGGGATTTTTTTAAAAGTTTTTGGAAATGCACACTGTGACTACACTAACGTGTGGGTTGCAAAATCTATTGGCACTGAAATAAACTTTTCATTCCATTTTCCACAAACTTTTGAAGTACCCTTATCCTTATCCTTATTCAGATTTTTAATTACATTCTTATGGATTCTTACAGAAAGAATTACAAGCAAAAGAACTCGTAGGGTGCTTCTAAAACTCCTCTACATTCAGAATCCACATCTTGTATCATCTCTGACTCACAGTCAAGGATACCCACATTTTGTTTTGCGTTTTTCAAGTAATCTCATCCATGCTACCATTACACTGGCTCTACAGCTTTTGCTTCAGAGTGTCTGCTATTGTCTGCAGAGTTTTCTCCCACATCTCTGGAGTCAGTCATCGTGTGTTGAAGCTGGCTCCTTCTTCATCTCATCAGAAGTGTCAGGGAAGGTTTTCAGACAACAAACTGGAACTCCAACTTCTTTGAATGGTCCGTAACAGCTTGTTGGCTGAAACACCGCGGAGCCGTGTTGACAAGTCAGGCGACCAAGATTAAGAAACAAACTTCCTATTTCAGACTATGATAACCACTCAAAAATGGTGTCTGGAATGTTTGTCCTGCTGGCAGTGACTGTAAGAGGCCAGCAAGTCTGAGTTTCGGAGCGATGGAATGTTTCTAAATGTGCATGCTACCGCGAATGAAATTCAGTCATACTGTAATGTAGTTCGTTTGCTTTAGTATACAACTGCCTAAGGGTGACCCCTGTTGTTGGACTGTAGTCACAGCCCCTGCTGGTTGATGCCCCTCTGGTGTGGCCTCCTGTTGTTGGACTGTAGTCACAGCCCCTGGTCCCTGCCCCTCCGGTTTGGCCTCCTGCTGTTGTTGACTCTGGGTTGCCTCTTCACTTCAGCTTAGCTTCTCTGGTCTTTGCTTGTGTGCATAATCTATTTCCTTCATTCAATTTCTTGCGTGTATTAAGAAGGTTTCTATTTCCCTCTTTGGAATTCTTGACTCATTCAGCTGACATCTCAGCCTCCTGACTCAGGTTGCTAGGGATAGCTTTCTGTAAGACTAGGAGCCAGTTGTAAAAGACTTCAAGCCTTTTCCCCCAGATTATAGTCACAGCATGTATTATTGGTCTGGTGTTTGGAGAAATAGCTTAGTTATTATTTTTATGTGTAATAACAATAATAAAGCTAATATTCATTGAGCAGCTATCATATGCAAAGAACTACATATTCTTCACTTCATTTGCCTCTCAATGTCACTGTAAGATGTGGTACTGTTAATTCTATTAAGCAAATGAGGACTTTGAGATTCTGAGACCCAGGTGATACATTAAGAAAAGGCAAACCCAGTTACATATGACGCCATGCTCTCACCCCACTTCCTCTCTCACCATCTTCAGGCCCTGTACTTAAGTACAATGCGAAGTTCTCTTGGAATATTTGGGTATCTTCAGGAGCTGCTATACAGGCTGGCTCTGTAGGGGACTTTGAGATTTCCATTCAGCAAACTGTAGCTTAAGGCCACATCAAGTGAGCCACCACTTTCTTTATATTAGCGTGTGTTGGGGTGGGAAGTGGTTAGAGATGATAACAAGGAGGGAGTGCCCTTGAAATCTGCAGTGAGATTGTCAGCTGTCATCATGGCCATCCAGGCAGCTCAGTGGGGGAACAGGGAGTCAAGAAAGGCACAGAGACCCAGGCTGAAGGAGATGTCGTTATTCAGGTGTTTCTGCAGGTGTTTCTGCTCAACAGAATATGAAATGT
Organism: Ochotona princeps; assembly: GCF_030435755.1. NCBI lineage: Eukaryota > Metazoa > Chordata > Mammalia > Lagomorpha > Ochotonidae > Ochotona > Ochotona princeps. The sequence goes on along the minus strand of NC_080860.1, from coordinate 9,606,432 downwards.
CACCCAGGGAGGGAGAAGACTTCTTGATGTGTGTCAGCTTAGAAAGACCTGCTTCACAATGGAAAAAGAAGAGAGAGAGAAAGGCTGCTGTCCATCCCTCTGCCACTTTCCAACCTGGGGGGAAGCTGCTATGGAGAGAAACCTGCATGACTCTGAACTTCACAGGCAGAACAGGTACAGGTGCCACCCAGTACCACAAGGCCCACGGGCAACTTGGGTGTTAATGACCTCAGTCCTTTTAGATCACCCATGGGCCTCATATGGATCCAGCTGTTTAACATCTGTAAGCCAAACCTCTATTTTTCACAGAGTATGGGAGTGTGGGAGTAGGCAGAAAGCAAGGCAGGCATGAAGCTAGCACTACCTGCTTTAGCCAAGTTCCCTGTTGTGGAGAGCTGTGAAGTGAAAAACAAGGCAGAATGAGGTCTGATCGGACTGGGAAGCAGATGGGGATTTACATCTGAGCAATTTCCTTCTGGAAACTCATTCACCAAACACCCCAAGTTCACAGGCCATGGCTGCGGTGTCCAGGAACGCCCATCTCCAAAACAGCAGTAATTCATTTCATCTTCAACGAGTATTTGATGAGCATCTGCTCTGACCCAGGCATTGGGCAAGAAGTAATTTCAGACTCCCTATATTAGAGAGGACTGCCCATTTCTGTCGCATTTGCTTTTTTTTTTTTTTTTTTCTGTTCAAGAAATGTTCACTGAACAAGTACTACATGTCAGGCGCTGCACTTAGACACCCAGCAGTGACACCAACAAACCTAGTCTATGGCATATGTTGAAAAAAGAACAACCAGATTTGGAAGCAAAGATTCAATGATTTGTTAGTCCCTCAAACAGGAGTTTCATTGTTGGTAAAATGAGGATGAGCTACTGACATAGTAGGGATATTAGGAACTTTAGGGACAGAGATATAATGTCTTATGGAAACTTTCAAGTGCTTATCAATCAGGAGTTTGGTTGGAATCCTTGAAGAGTTAGTTGAAGAATGTTTAAAGAAAAGGACCATTTATAGAGTGAGGGGTTCGGCTAGGGGTCAGGGAGACACCTAAGGACTAGTAATAATAGAGAGATGTTATTGCACAGGGGTGCTGCTCAACTTTTCATCCAGCTCCTTGTTTGTAGCCTGGGAAAGGCAGTTGAAAGATGGCCCAAAGCCTTGGGACCCTAAACTCGTATGGGAAACCCAGAAGAAGCTCCTGGTTCTTGGCTTTGGATCAACTCAGTTATGGCCTTTGCGGCCATTTGGGGAATGAACCACGGGAAGTTCCTTCTCTCTGTCTCTCCTGCTCTCTGTAATTCTGACATTCCAAGAAAATACATAAATCTTTTTTAAAAAAAATTCCCCTAAGCTTACTTTCCGTTCTGGAGTATACCAGCTTCTATTCTTGGACCTTATAGTTTTTTTTTTCTTTTTTAAGATTTATTTATTTTTATTGTAAAGTCAGATATATAGAGAGGAGGAGAGACAGAGAGGAAGATCTTCCAGCCGTTGATTCACTCCCTAAGTGGCGGCAATGACCGGAGCTGAGCCATTCCAAAGCCAGTAGCCAGGAGCCAGGAGCCTCCTCCAGGTCTCCCACACAGGTGCAGGGTCCCAAGTCTTTGGGCTGTTGGCAGCCACTGGCAGGGAGCTGGATGGGAAATGGGCTGCCAGGATTAGAACCGGTGCCCACATGGGATCCCGGCATGTGAGAGGCAAGGACTTTAGCCATTAGTTTACCATGCCGGGCCCTGGACCTTATAGTTTTTGTTATCTATGATGAAAACTATTTAAAGTCTGTGACACTGTTTGACAGTGTCATTATCCTACACGCTTTGTGGCGGTCAGTCTCAGAGAGAGACACGCTTTCTTTTCCATGGATTAGAAATGAATACAAGCCCCTGAGCTATCTTGCCAAAGACTAAGAAAACAATAGAAAGGATGAAAAGCTTTCAGACGGGAGATATTATTCACATAATCATCGAGGACTAGATCTGGAACGGAGATAGGAAGACACTAGAAGCCAATTTCAAGCAAATGTCATCCAAGACACTTAAGAGGTTCCCTCTTGTTGAGTCTCCTTTTATGACACATTGAAATTTTTAGGGTATATCAATAAGTCATGATTTGCCATTTCCCACCAAAGCCCTCCTGTTGTGAAATTTCAAGTAGCTAATCCCTAGAACAATGTCTTCTAGAAGGTTTTACTGGATATGGCTTCGTTTATTTTACATTGCCCTTTATGAAAAGAAAGAACTCTTGCCCTGTTCACTGCCAGCAGGGGATACACGAGGAAATGGGTTTTCCCCCTCATTTGGGGAATAAATTACGCATAGTTTTAAACGCCTCACCTATAAAGAGGAACTAGGCAATGTTTCACAGAATATTTTTCCTGTGGGTGCTAATAATTGCTGAAAGCATAAGGATACAAGGAAGGGATTCTAGAGGAAAAATGGAAAGAAACAAACTTACGAAGATTAAAAGGGTGTCTTTATCACAGGACTTTTCAGAACTTCTGGTTTGCCAATTCTGGGTTGAACGTGGAAGGCAGCAGGGGCTGACTGTGGAGACAGAAATAGGCCCCTCTCCGCCACTCTCTTAATCCAACAGCACAACAGGGGGTGGACAAGCCTGGAAACGCCTGCATATCATTCTTTTGAGTTTGAAAATAAAGACCTCTGCTCAGACCAAAATATTCCTATGTGGGATACTGGATACATTGTCTGGTAATCCTATTGTAAGTCAGTGGGTTTTAGGTGGAGGGCCACAAACTTCTTTCAAGCTAAGAAGCAACAAAATCTTTTAGGTTAAAACATCTGGGTTCAAATCCTTGTTCTACTGCTCACCTGTAGCCTGCAACCTTGGGTAAGCTGACTCATCACTCTGAGCCTCGTTTCTCAATGTTCCATTTCCTTACATGTGAAACAGGGTTAATCATAGTGTCTTATCAGTGGTTCCTCAATGAAACATTGAGAGAATTTCTTTGAGAAATGTCAGTTTTCCTGCACATGCACAATGGTCTCCCCTCCAAAAAGATCAGCTACAGTCATTGTGACTACAGAGCCTTCTGTGTGGAACATCCATCAGCATTTCAAAGAATACTGCAGAATCGGGCTTGCAAAAATGCTAAGGAAGAGAGCATCCACTGAGACCACAGACCGCACGGAGGTCATGGCACCAAGATGGGGCTGAACCTAGGGGTTAAACATCCTGAACATGGCCTCCACGCTCATCTCTCTAAATCCATAAAGGTACATCTGGAAATGTTGACCAAAGCTACAGATTCTTGGTGCCTGGTCCTTGGCTCACCAAGTCTCAATCCTAGCCAACACTCACGGAGTCTGTGATTGATTTTCCTTTGTTCAGAACAGGATCCTGCTGGCTGAGTGACACATGAGATTCTCACGTCTCACAGCCAGCCCTTTCCTATCTGCGTCTACTACCTATTCTACTCTCATTAGTAATACATACGCTTCTTTGAATCTATTCTGTTTCAGGTTCTCTAAGACGTGACCTGCCACCAAGTGCAGTTACAGCACGCTTCCATGCATGTCAGCATGACAGTACTAGAGCAGCTGAAAACTGTCAGGAAGTGGACAAAGCATCACCTTACTTAACCCTCACAAGAACTCTTACCAGACAGGTCTTCTTACTGTGCCCACATTATGGATGAAGAGATTCTGAGAGGTGCAATAACTTGCTCAAGGTCTCTCTGTAAGTTATGATCTAAACCTGAGCCAGAGCTCCTGCTTCATTCACGTCATAGCATCTCCTCCTCTGCATCTTTCTGCCTTCTGCCTGTTCTCTGCAGTGAGTGCCAAAAGGTGGTGGTGGAAGGGGGCGGTCAACTGGATGGATTTAAGCAAGGAGCGGAGTGCCAACTGGCACACTGATTTTAGAAAAACAGTTCTCAGCCCATTCATGTTTAGCGAACTGGCCTGCTCCCAAAACCAGATCCAGTAGTTGGCAGGTTATTTAGGAAAAGTCAATATGAAGTCATAAAACATAGTGCATTCATTCCTTCAATATTTTCATTTAACCTAAAACAAAACCATGCAATTTGTCCACCAAACTTTTGATGTGTGGAAAAAACCTTATAAGAACTATAATAGAATTTCCCTTTCTCTTTTCCTGCATAAATAAAAAACTCATGATACATTATTTTTTATATCCAATTCGAATTTCTTTAGAGCACTTTAAAAGAACATGTGAAATAACCTGAATGGAGATTTAGGATTCTTTGGGACAGCCTCTCAGTTTTTTGAGAACATTTCTTTTCCAAGTCCATTTTTTCAAGTCTGTTCAAAGTGCTTGGGTTACTGTTCATGGAAACAGCTCTTCTGGGGTAACACGGTGGCTCAACAGGCTAATCCTCTATCTGCAAGCACCAGGATCCCATATGGTCATTGGTTCATGTCCTGGATGCTCCACTTATTAACCAGCTGTTTGCTTTGCGGCCTGGGAAAGCAGCAGAGGATGGCCCAAAGCCTTGGGACCCTGCACCCATGTGGGAGACTTAAAAGAAGCTCCTGGCTCCTGGCTTCAGATCAGCTCAGCTCTGGCTGTTGCAGTAATTTAGGGAATGAACAAGCAGGGAGAAGATTTTTCTCTTTCTGTCTCTCCTTCTTTCTATAAATCTTGCCTTCACTTGGATCCCAACCACGAAGACTCCCAGATCTTCAACACAAACTACTAATATGAGCAACAAGGACTATACCCCAACTGCCAAGGAGGCCACAGGGAATTGGATGCCCTCGGAGGCTGAGTACTCTGAGGTCACCCACCCCCAACCGGAGCTTCCGCAGGGGATGGAAGAAGTCCAAACACTACCGCGCAGAAACCAACGTCATTGGAAAGACAACCAGAAGCCCTGAGCGGTCAGCAGACACAGAAGAACAATTAATGTCCTTCGGGACCAGGGAGGAGAGCTTTCTCTGGTCCGAGCCTGGCTACACCTCTGGACCCCCGCCCTCCCTCGCAGTGACCATCGGGATCGCTTCGAAAACCCCTCACAGCAAACAATCATACAAACTAACAAAAAAAAAAAAAAAAAAAAAAAAACCTAAAATAAATAGACAAACAACAAAAAGTAGAGCTTGAAATCTGACAGGAAAGAACTGGCATGGATTGGCTCATGCCTTGCTGGGTGAGGATTTTCCTGCACACCCCCCCCCCCAAAAAAAATGTTCTGCACATTAAATGTCGACAAATATCTTGTTAGAGTTACAAGCCAGTCTAGATTTTCCCAAAATCTGCCAAGATCAACAAAATTATACTTCAACACAACAAATGGCTAAATACTAAAATGAAATAGACATGAGACAGCTGAATGGTACCCTATAGCCTTTTCAAGGTATATAGCAGCCGGTCCGGTCCTGTATATAAACTAAAATTGAGATGTCAATGAGCTAATCATAGGTTGTGGTTAGGACTTGTTTTTTGTTATTTTGTTCTTTGTTTTTTGGGTTTTTTTGTTTTTTGGTTTTTTTTGTTTTTGTTTTTTTTTAACATACTGGTTACTCAAAACTATGTCAATTCCATAATATTGCAAATTGCTATTGATGTTATATTGGGACTCTTAATTGACTGTGATGATATTATACCAGCTCTGACTTCGGACCAGAAATGGTCTCCCCAAGAAACTGTTCAACCCATCTGGACAATAAGTAACTGGACTCCATGCTTAATATATGTTTGCAAGGAAAGAATCTTGATTGAATTTGAACTGTAATGCTGCATCAAGGTGGAGGAATCCACCAGGGGGCAGGGGAGGGGGAGGGGGATTCCCAGAGCCTATGAAACTGTCACATAATGCTAAATATTAATTAAAAAAAAAAAAATCTTGCCTTCAAATAAAAATAAATAAACCTTAAAAAAAAAACAACTCTACTGATTCCTATGTTTTATCTGTGATTTGCAATATTTAATTAAACCAGATATTTATAACACAAAGCCTGGAGGCGTCATGCTCTTCCCTTATTCTCTTATCTTCTTTGTATCTTTGCATAGATGGTTTCTCAGTGAAGAAGTCTCTGATTACTCCAGTAACAGTGGCAGTGTCCCCTAATCTGTCTCTCTGTTCAGGCTTCCCTGTATCACTTCTAACTATCCGAACTAGGAAACATGTCTATTTCTTTTGTTTAATTGTTCTCTTGCCCCCTTTAGAATGTAAATGTCATGAGGATGAAGGTGTCAGTGTGTTTTGTTCCTTGTTGAAGGTCCCTGGTGCGATGATAGGCCTCCAACAAATAAAAGTCAAAGGTGTGAACAGATGCTCTAAAATGGTGACAAGAGGCCCAAAGATGACATCGAAGAGATACTAAGTATCTTTGGTTCAAAAAGAGCCACCAACCTTGGAGGTCAGACACCTGCCTGAAAGCTTTGCCAAGAGACACACAACCTGATCTGATTTGACTGCCATCAAATCTCATCTCCTACCTTTGCCTAGTCCAAGACTAGAAAAGAAGGCAGCCATAGCATAGGAATTACAGGTGATTCCTAATCCTTCCCTGTATGGTGATTTGATGATAGGATATTTTTCCACCCTGAGTCCCAGTAAGAAAAATTTTCCTTTAATATTCTTACCATTTCCTTTCTGGAGGGTGTTTAAGAATTGATTTATTTATATTTCTTCTGCATGGGGTTTGTAGGATATCATTACTTTGTGACTTGCTGTCTTTCAGCCATTTTAGAGAAGCATTAATCACTGACTTCAGAGATGCCTGTAAGACCTTCTCATATGCATGCCAAGCCTCTGCCTTCTCTTTCACATTCACCAACCTTCTCCATTTTCAATCCTGAATGTTTCCTTCTGACTCACCTTCCAGTTCACCAGATGTCACTTCAAACTGTATCTCACCTGCAGTTAAGCCTGTCTCCTGAAGGACAGACACTGGGTACGGGAATTAAGTTGCTGCCTGGGATGCCCACATCCCCACAGGAGTGTCTAATCAAGTCCCAGCTACTCCACCTCAGTCCAGCTTCCTCCTAATGTCATTCTCATAGCACCAAAGCATCTCCACTTGGTATGTGAGGAAATGGAAGCACAGAGTTAAGTAACATCACCATGTTTTCGAAAACTGAGAAGTGCCTGGAGCCAGATTTGGAGCACAGGCGGCTGAGGGGGTCTTTTGGTGCTTTTGTGTCTAGCCACTGCATACACAACCACCCTCTGACACTCAGGTTAATAGCTCTGCTTACTTTTGCGATGTGAAACACGCTACAAAGATGGACATTGAGTCTACCAGTGAAGAAGTTGTGTCTCCCCTTGGAGTATCTGTGTGACACCCAGCTCCAACTCCTGAATGACCCTAGCTGATGGCACTAATGACTCAGGGAATTAAGTTCCTACCATCTGCATGGGATGGATTGGTTCCCTCCATTTCCAGCTTCCGCCCCCAGCTGTTGCAGGTAATTAGAGATTGAATGAGTGGATAGGAACTCTGGTGTGTGTCCTTGCCTGCCCACATAAGCAATTTGTAAATGTTTTAATTAAAATGAATAAAAGTATGGTGTAACATAAAATTTAGGCTGAGGTTTTAATTAATAATACACAAATACATATTAGAGAGTAAATAATAAAAGGCATTCCCACCTACAAAAACATATGATGCTGCCAAGACGCTTCCAAGCCACTTTCAGCCTGCTCTGTGGCAGCGAGAAGCCAGGGTCCACCAGGCACCCCTTCCTACTTTTTTTCCCCTCCCCAGCCTTTCACACTCCCCAGCACACAGGAAAAATATCCTAGGGCCTGTTCTCAGACATATCTAGAGGCCAGACTACAGCGTGGGCCTCATCGTTCGGCCTGTTGTTACCATGTCAACTCAGGCCTTTGTCCGCGATACGGTGCCCAACTCCCATTACTCACTCTGTCCTTTCCTGTCCAACTGTGCCAATAAAATGATTTATCAGCAGGAGCTTGGGACAGGCGGCCAGGTTCTAGGCAGAGGAAGCAGGTTTGGGAAGCATTTTACTAAATAAAGACCCGGCCTCCCAAAGATGTCTTCACAATCTCAGCCACCTGTGCTAGGAGCTCTGGGTGTTGCATTCGCTTACTCATATTCATTTGACAGATATCTCCTGAGACCTTAGGGCAGGGCTGGGATGGACCTGTGAGCCGTGGTGGCAGGCTATAGAGACAAAGTGTCAGTCCTTGAGGAGTTCACACAGCTGTGGGGAAGGCAGACATATTACAAGCTACCTATAGGTTTGTTCAGGTGAACATGGATGATCCCAAGGCAAGAAACAGGGTCCTCAGCAGCCCAGGAGGATGGAGACACCCTCACTCAGAAGAGGGTTCTTGGGCTGTGATCTAAAGGAAGAATTGGAAGGAACTTCAGCAAGACACAGCACAGGCGAAGGCCTTGAGGCGGGACGGGGCTTGGTGCAAAGAGGGTGGGCAAAGAGAAGAGTCTGGAAGGTGGGCAGAGCCCAGAGGATGCAGACTGCGGCTGTTGTAGAGGAGCCGTCCTTCATCTGAAGGGGTTAAAATTCTAAGAGGGTTGTAGAGCGAGGAGTGGCAGGATCCTGCTTGCGTTTTACAAGGTGCATCCGTTAGAGGAAAGAGACCTGTGTGGAGTGAGAGAAGCCACTTAGGAACTCAGCACAGCGCTTCTCCAACTACCTATCAATGAGGCCCATTTTCCCCCAATCTGTCACACACCTATACTTTGGTAAAAACACGACAAAAATTCACTTGGATGTCACAGCAATGTCAAATTGCTATAAAAGTTTCTAAACCCTTTCTCCTGATTACTTCCTCGTTGTGGATCGGTAACAGTTGGCTGTCACCAGTCCATAGATCACAGGAGGCTGGCTAGCAGTGGTGTCGCATAGTCATGGTGCCAAGGGAGACGGGAGCAGCTAAGGAATAAACTATTTTGTTTTCTGCAATTCAGTTGAATTTATGACACCCCAGCCTCTGTTCAACTTGATGTGGGACATATTCTCAGCTTGCAGACAGATCTGCCGGTGGCTGAGGTGTCTCTCTCCTCCCCCTCCGCTACCCCACTCCGTCTCCTGCCTGCTCCACTCCTGGGAGCTCACAGGTGCACAGCCCAGCATCCTGGATGGTAAAGCAACTCCTCATTCTTGGTCTTTATCTGTCCCTGCCCTGCCTGTGTTTGTGCAACCCTGAATGTAGCAAATTCCTTCCTGGGCCTTGATCTGGTCTTCCATCCTGCCCTGGGCTGAACTGTGTTCCTTTGGTCCTTACCCACTGAGGGCATCAATACCCTCCTATGCTGTACAGGTCCCCTGGTCCAGTGAACAGCCTCCTCTCCTTCCTCCAGCCCTCTCGTTATCCTTTCCTCCACCCTACTCTCCCCACAGCTGGTTGTTCTCCCATCGCCTTCTAGGAGGGACCATCTTCCCTCCACTTGGCACCTCTTTTGGCCATCTCTAACCTTTAGATCTCCTACCATTAAAGGAAGCAAGGATACCAATTATTAGGGTAGCAGAAAAAAAGAAGCACCAAGACACAAGTGTGCCTTATTCCTGGCTCTCCATACTGCTTGGTGCTCCCTGCGTTCAACTCTAGATGAAACAAGCACACCCAGGGAAAACCAAGTCTAGCTAGCGCCGACCCCTTTCTCTGTCCTCCCCTCTTCCTCTTTGTCCCATCCTCCTTCTCTCCCTCCTCAAAATTAAACAGTTCATCAATCACCACCCTTATTGTCAGCTCCTCTCGTGGCACCCATTTCCTGGGGTAAGTGATTAGATATTTCCAGTTTTCTTTTAATTGGTCTTCTGTTCTTTTGCATTAGATGCAATCATTTAACTTGCTATGGCCAATAAAATGTGAGCAGTGATGATTCGTATTGCTTCTGAAAATACGTATTTTAGAATGTAGCTTGTCATCGCTCTCCTTTTCTGGTTTGCACTTAACTCATGTGGTAGATCCATGAGATCAAAGCAGTCGGGACAGCCAAGCTCCAAGGTTTCCCTGAGACCTGCACCCTACTTTGCCTGAGTACTGAATAACCATCTGTCTGGAACCCACAGACTGCCATTTACAGCAGCATAACATCGTCATCCTGACCTATACATCCTGCTTATGCCCCACACAAGGATGGGAAAAGAAAAACAAAAGCACTCCCCAGCTCACATCTCGGCAGGTTATCCATCCATCTGGCTCTCTGGGAGAGGATGCAACCACTCTGCAGGTGACAGATCATGGTGACTTGGCTGGCAAAAGTGGTGACAGCAAGGATGCAGAAGTGGTTGGATTGAACACATTGCGAGAAGAGGCAAGTCCTGGCAACAGATTAGGTTGGAAGGATGAAGAAAGGGAAGTGCCAGGCTAGGCCCTGGCTTCTGGCTCAGGACCTGGTGGTCATTAAATAAAATTCAGAGACTGAAGAAGGAGTTGCCTATATCTCCTGGACCCAGCAGGTCACAAAAGTCAAGATGAATAGCTTCTGTCTTGGGTGCTCTCCTGCTTCCAGTGGGTGAGCCTAGAGGACGAACTTCCTCAGTTTCCTGGCAGGTGCTCAGCGGACCAGGCAATAGGACTCTGCTGTCATCACTGCCATTTATAGTCATCTGGAAAATACCAACCTACAAGGAAGAATCCTGTACTCTAGGAACCATTGGTATTTGAGCACCTGACAGAGCTCCCAGCAATGAGGGTTTGATGGATGGGGAAGGCTGGGGAGAATGTCTGATTTAATTGTTCATTGTATCCACTAATTACATGGCATTCATTTATCAACACGGCATGAGGAAAAGGAGAGAGCCCTGGATTTGAGATGCACAGTCCCGAGTTTTCAGCTCCAATTCTGTCCTTTCTTTTCTTCTTTTTTTTTATATAAAAGATTTATTTTATTTTTATTACAAAGTCAGATATACTGAGAGGAGGAGAGACAGAGAGGAAGTGGAGCTGCCAGGATTAGAACCAGCGGCCATATGGGATCAAGGCAAGGACCTTAGCCACTAGGCCACGCTGCCAAGCCCAAATTCTGTCCTTTCTTGACCCCAAGCAAGTTACTTCTCCTTTCCAGGGTTCCTTGCCCTTCCATCCCCATGTAATAGGACAGAGCAAGGAGTGCTAGGCCCTCGCCGGAGACCCATGAATGAGCCCTGAGGATTCCCAGAAATCATATGCAAAGCATTGTTTGAAGACACAACTGTCCAAGCTGCCTATAACTTAGAGAAGAGGATCTGTTGCTTTCAATAGGTTCTCAAGGCAGCCTATGATGCACTAAGAGGGGCATGGGACACATGAGGGCTAGGCAATGTGATGAAAAAAGTTGGCAGGCACCAGACTGCATGCTCGTGAAGACAGCAATACAGGAGTATCCTCTCTTTTCTCTTTACCTATTTACCGAGGCCAGCCAAGACAACAAATGCCAAAACATTCTGGGACAGGGTAAGGAAAGAGTCCTTGTTGAGCTGGTGCTAGTGTTTGCATCTCCAAGTCCCAAAACCTTGCTGAAAATATATTTCCTGGATGCATTCACTCGTGGGTAAACCTATATCATTACCCAAGCTTTGACTGCAGAAATTCAAAGTTGTTAGTACATCTGTTATTGTGAGCTGAAAAGACATTGGTTAGGTGTCTTTCCCCCAGTAAGAAGTCACTGGGCATTGGCATCTATTTGATGGCTACAGACCAAGAGTAGCAGAAACCAGTCAAGTGAGTGCAGGGAGGAGCCAGGGGCCAGGGATTCAGAGTCAGAATGGACAAGTATTAATGGGTGACCAACCTGTGCCTCAGTGTCTTCATCTGTCAAATGTAAATAACAACAACACTTATCTCCTAAGGTTGGATTTCAATTAACTGAGTTACTCTGTAATAGGGTTTGTATGTAGTGACTGATACAAAATAAGCACTAAGTAAATACCATCTGCTAGAATGATGATGATGATATTATTATTCATGGAGAAATGTTTTCTCTTAGTCTTATGAAGTGATGTATTGGTAGAAGAGAGAAGGGAGAAAAGGTAGGCAGGAAAATAAGATGTTACATATCTACCCACTAATGATCCCAGGCAAGAGAAGGGAAAACCAGTTTTATGACACATTAATATAAATATTTTATTGTATTAGAAATACCTTGAGCTATAATAGATACTTTTTCTCAACTATAAGGCATTGCTTTTTCCTTTTCTAAATTAGTTATGACATGCTTCACTTAGGATAAAAGGAAGGGGAAAAAGAGAAAGAAAGCAGGCAGGTAGGCACAGAAGGGAAGAGGGGAGGAGGGCGGGGGAGGGGAGAAGGGCGGGGGAGGGGAGAAGGGCAGGGGAGGGGAGAGGGAAAGCAGGAGATGGGCAGAAATCTGATCCCCCCATACAGGCTCATGCCCTCTGCACCAGCAGTGCAGTGCTTTCCGGGCTCCTGAGTGTTGGACGTCTCAGTGCCTCTTCTGACCGCAGTCAACCCTGTGAGGCAGGTATCCTCAATCCCATTTCCAGATGAGGAGAATGAGGCCAGGGGGATTCAGTAATTTATCAACCATTACTTGATTAGCTCTTCCAAATCCCAGCCCAGTAGAAACAATGTGTCCTCTCCTAATCCCCCCAGTCACCCGTGAAAATCCTTTATTTATCCAGCAGGCAGAACACAGAGTCCTACTCCATCTCTGGCCTTAGGGTGGGTGCCACAGATACAGAATCCAGTCAGCTGCTGTGCTTGTTGCACGCAGGCGCTAGCTCAGGTGTGGGCTCTCCATTACAGGGCTTGATGCCCAGAGTGATTCTAGAGTCATTCCTAGAGTGATTCCCAGAGTCGGCCCTGGGATCAACTCCTGCGACAATGCGCCCGAGACCAGAATATATACAAACAAGAAGAGTTTATTTGGCTTCAGTTGTGGAGGCAGGGGAGGTCAAGAGGGTAGCCCAGGTGTTGGCTTGGCCTCTGATGGAGGGTAATCCTACGGGGTCACAGGACAGCGAGGGCATCCTACTTTGAGACAGAGCAATGGTGCATCTCCAGGTCTCCTTATAAAGCTACAAATGTCACCATGGGGGACCTCACCCACACGATCTCCTCAAATTGTAATGATTTCCCAAAGGCCTCACCTCCAAAACCCATTAACCTATGACTCTGGGGATTGAGTTCCAAACACAGGAACTTTGAGGGGACACTTTCCACTCATAGCAAGTCCTGACTCTTTCACACACTGATGTCCCAGTGACCTCTCTGAAAACCGGCTCTGCACTTATCAAATGATAACAATCATGCTCAATTCCCTCTTCACAGGGTTGTTGTAAGTCTCACATAAAAGCACTTCCTGTGAAACACACTCTGTTCAGAGAGAGGCTCCTTCTGGGAGGCAACCTTGATGGATTTGTTCTTTGACTGGTGTGAGCAGATTTATGCAACTGGTAGAGTTGAGGCAGCCTTGGTTAGAAAGTGCATAGGAAGCGAAGCCCGTGGGGACGCAAGGCCCTCACTAACTTTGTAGATAACAAAAGCCATCTGACTTGCCTGCTATTAGGGTCATGCAAACTCTTGAGTAAGATGGGCCTATGGCAGGGGTGGAGTGAGTTCCCTGATGAAGCCAGGTACAAACCGAGGCAGGGAAGGAGTGCTAACTCCTCTTCCTAAAGTGGGAATCCTACAGTCTGGAGTGGACGCTCAAGAAGTCACCATTCGGGCAGGATACCTAGAGAAGTGAGGTTAAACAAAAATGTTCAGGAGCTGGCGAGATTGCTACTTTAGGTTAGATGCTTTGCAGATCCTTTGCTAGAGTTGAAATCAGAGTTTCTCTGCTTGAGCGCCAGGGCTGTTTGCAGCCGCACCATTTGTGGCCACAGGGGACTGTGCCACTCACTGCAGGACAGCTGCTGAGAGCAGACACGCCTCTACCACTCCATGCCGGGAGCACCCCACCCCCTCCTCCCAACTCTGCAACCAAAATTGCCTCTGTCCATCACTCTGCCCATACTCTATGGAGAGTGACTGATCTAAACCAGGTACATGCATTCATTTAATTTTAAAAATAGTCTATTGATGAAGTACTCGGTTGCAGGGACCAGGACATGGCTAGTGACGAGGAAATGGCACCAAGAATCATTTCCCTGACCTTGTTGGGGCTGCCTTCTCAATCCACGAACTGATGCTGCTCTCGTCACCCAAGATGTGACGGACCCTGATGATCTCCTAATCCTTTGTATTTGAAGACAACACACCATGACCACAGCTGGCAGGGACAGCATCCCACCTCTGGGTCTGTGGGTTCTGTCAGGAGGACAGCGTGTTAACATTTAGCAGGATCTTTTCAGCAGGTGTTTCTACATCATCGGAGTTAACTGCATCACAGCCCTGAGAGGGAGGAGCTGGGATGCATCCTCTCAGATCAGAGAAGTTTAGCAACTTGCCTACAGGCACACAACGAGGAAGGGTAAAGGTCTTAACTCTCAAGACCCCTGCTCTGCCCCATCCCAAAGCAACTGACATCACCACCTCTGGGGGTCACCTTACGATACATCACACTGACTTGGCGGTGTCTAAAAAATGAGAATATGTCCAGGATCTTCTCAGTCTGCGGGGGTGGGCCCCAGGCAACTGAATTTTTAAAAAGTTCCCCCAGGGGACCCTGATACACTGGGAAAGTGGAGAAATGTCTTCTTAGATTTGTGCTTTTCAGTCCTTCCGGTATCTGTGAATTGCCTAGGGATCTTGTTAACAGGTAGGTCCTGATTCAGCAGGTCTGGGGCGGGTCCTGTCGTTCTGTGTTTCTAACAAGTTTGCAGGTGATGCTGATGCTTATGAATGGACCACTGTATGAGCAACAAGAGAAGGAGCTGCACTGTGTCCTGTCCAGTTAACCTTGTCTGCCGAATTTGCTTCATGGGTTTTTCAGAGTCAGAAGCAGGCTGCTGCATTTCCTTTCCAGGGAATGAATCATCATCCTAAGAATGAGACAACCACTTATGGAGTATTTACCATGTACCGAACGCTGTGCTGAAGATGCCTGACATATAATTTATCTGCTGATTCAAATGTCATAATCTGGCCTGTGCAGGAGCTCCTTTTGTTAGCACTCTCATCTTTACAGGTGGCCTGTCCGAGAGCAAAGCAACCACTTCTAGATGTGACTGGGACTCTGGATCCCTGGGTTACCTCACCTAGTTACATTCAAGGTGAATGTTCTTCCTCTGTGTCGTGCAGCATTAGGTAAGTCACATGAGCCTCCCAACATTCGTATTGCTCAACTGAAATCTGAGCCAAAAAGAGGTAGCACTTGGTACTTTATATGAGAGGAGAGGTGTTTTGAGGTCAGATGAGACAATTCCCTTGAAGGGGAGCTCTCACTCTTCAAAGACAACAGCATGTTACAAGGGCTTGAACGTGAGGGGGATGGGGGAAGGAGAGTACTGTTCTGGCTTACATCTTCAACAGGTGGGTGGGATTTTGGTTCCTGGTGACCCCAATGATTAGACAGCCTGGGAGGCAGAAGGGACATTTGTAGGAGATATTCTTATCACTACCTCTGGTGGATGGGGGCTCAAAGAGGAGGGATGGCTGGAGAGATGCCATTCCTCAGTGAAACAGCAGCCCTTTTATCTCTGCCACTGGCTTAGCCTTGACAGGGGAACAAAGACAGCAGGTGCTCAATGACACTGCTTACTGCCCTCCGAGGATGCTGGGAAGCCAGAAGGCCACACCTGGGAGATTCAGTGCCAAGGTGGGTGTGGAGGAGCAGTCCAACTCTGAGGGAAATCAGACCCATTGCTGATCCAGACTCTTTCAGGGGTAGAATTTGTGTCCAGTTTGAAAAATGACAGAAGGCCCAGTGCCAGCACATTTGAGGACCTGTTTTCTTCTCAGTAAAAAGAGGGTGGTCCCACCTGATCCACCCCAACCCCCACCCTTGGGACCAATTGGAGGTTTTCCAAATGATGGGCTGTGCTGTGCATGATCCTGGTGGTCTACAGCCAATCCAGATGGCTCCTCAGTGAGCTTGTTCACTGTAATGGCTGTTTGGATCTTACACCCATCAGAAATGTCTAAGTGTAGTTATCGTGTTACCTGCAGGTCTCTCTCAGTTGGATTGATCTTTGTTTCACATCACATATCGCCACCTGACACTGTGTAAATTTATTAGTTTGTTCATTGTGCAACTTTCTCTATGCTAGTCAAGGGTTTTCTCTTTTAGTGCATTGAGTTCTGGGTGACTAAAAATGGCATTCAGTGTATAACAAGTATTTAATAAATATTCATTAAATGAATATTCACTAATAATATTGCTATAGGTGAGGTCAAACTTTTTGGATTATGGACTTAATTTATTTTCTTTTGTTATTTAAAAGGCAGAGGGACAGAGATCTCCCCAGGGCACACATCAGCAGAAAGCTAGACTGGAGAGCAGAGATTGGTACTCAAAGCCGGAACTTCGATATGGCGTGAGGGTATTCCTAGCAATGTCTCAATGGCTGTATGAGTTTTGATTTTCAACCACGTAGGTGTTTTTAAACGCAAACGTGGAAATGCTGAAGCCGCTGTACAGCGAGATCAGAGTGTTGGCAGGGATAGCAGGGTGCCAGCAGCCAAAGGGCAACCCAGGGAGCCTTGGTGCCCAATACCCCTCACCTGTAAACTAAAGGAATCCCTGCTGGTCATGCCCTCTCCAAGGTCTTTTATGAGAAACCAGTGGATAAACTGCCTTAAGCTTTATTGTTAGATAAACTTTCCATATGCCACTCACTTGACCAGGGTAAGGGCTTCAAGCCATTTGCACACTGGGTGGGCATTTTCTACGAGAGTCACCCACCCAGCTGGCAGGACCTCAGTTCAAGTCCTGAGGTTGCCACTTCTTGCCTGCGTAATCTGAGCAATTCTATGCCTCCTGTGCACGGTTCACAGTGTGCTGGAGATCCATGATGGATGGGGCATGTGCCTTTTCAATTTATAAGAAGAAAAACACTAAAATCAAACAAACAAATGATGATATGAAGGGTCAGCCTGGCAGCAGTGGCAACATAAAACAGGATGAACTCACTAGTCTTGGACCTGCTTCCTCCCAGAGCGATTGGGAATAGAGAAAGGGACCACTTGGAGCGACAGTGGCTCTGCACTGAGGCTGCCACCACACTCCCTGGCGGACCCGGGGTGCACACAGCCCCTAGCAATGGGATTTCCTGGGAGGAATGATGTCTGGGAGCAGATTCAGGATGGTGAGTCCAGCTCCCTGACCCCAGCCAGTGGAACAGGCAAGGCTTGGCTCATCCCATCCACGGCAGCCCTAGATTACCCTAATCTCAGGCAGCTTTCCACCTCTAGTAGCTAAAGAGCCTCATCAGAGCTGGGAGAATCAGAACCAGCACAGACTTTACTCTCTATTTTTAGCTCACACAGTCTACTTGTTTCCAAATCACCTCCGAATGACTACAGATTGGAGCCCTGCTATTCAGAGAAGCTTCCAGAAAGGGTCCGGGAAATACTTTGTGTTCTGATGGTGCTGTGCATTTAGTCAATGTGCTGCTGTGGAAAACAAGACAAACATCTTCCCACCCCAGTTACAATGTTCATTCTTGCTCCTTAAAAAAAAAAAAATTAGGAAAAAAAATTTTAAAGCACCAGGAAAAAAAATTCTCTCTATACATAACACAAAAATGAAGTCCCTTTTCAATTGCCTTTTTTCACTAAACAATAGATCTTGATTATCTCCAGATGCCACTTAATAGCCTTCAAGGGCATCCATTTTATTAGCTCCATAATAAAATAATCATCACTAACGCTACTATTCAGGGAGTACACAGTGTGCCCAGCATGGCTCATCAGCTGATTCATCTCATCCCCACCCCAACCCCATGAGGTCAGTCCTGTTACTGTCATTCCCACTTCACCCAGGAGGAAGCGGAGGCTTTCCAAGGACGTGCCCATGCGTGAGAGGCAGGCATGCTGACACGTAGTCAGTCCTTAATGCCACACATGACCATCTTTTGTTACGGGGTAGAGGTGTCTAAGACCAACAGGCCCTCATCCTCTGTCCAGACAGAGCGCATGACTGTCTGTTGCACTCATGTGTTGAAGAACATTCCCATGAAGAGATAACTGGGGCTCACTATGAACACTGCCCTAAGACCAACAACACCTCTGTGAAAGGAAGCGAAGCCTTCAGCTGATTTAATTGCCCTCCTGAGAGCTTGTATCCTTTATTCTCCCTCAGCAGTGCAAAAATTGTCACAGTCCCCCTGCTTCTAAGCCTCTCCAACCTCCTCCTCTTTTCTCGCACTGAACACACCTGATGAACCATGTGTTGAGGCCAACCTGGGACTGTAGGCAAGGGTGCTTTATTTTCCCTGCCAGTCCCCCAGCTTCACCCATGTTTAAGCCCATCAAAGTTTCACAAGAGTGGGAGCGGGCACCTGCACTAGGAAAATGCTACATCCTTAAAGCAGTGGACAGATTCTCTCCTGCTAGCCTTGGCACGGGCACTATCCTCTGCCTGGGTCACTTACTGCCTCTCACTCTTGCATCCTCGTGACGTGGACTTTGACATCCCTCCACAATCAGCACCTACAGGGAGCCTTCTCCAGTCCTTGAGAGATGCCTGCACAGCCCATCTTTCCTCCCGACGGAACCGGGAGAACATGACATTAAGCTACATTTAACCAAGCCAAAGTCATGATCCTTACTGTGCGCAACCCTAAGGAATCCCAGAGCCTGATGTAATGTCTTCCTTTTAAAAGGAAAATAAAATAAAAAATAAAAAGCTTATTGAGATGCCCAAACCATGCAATTCTCTCACTGAAGGAACACAAGTTCACCAGGCTTTAGTATAGTTGTAGACTGTGGCACCATTACCACAGTCAATTTTAGGACATTTTCATCAACTCTTAACTCTACCAGTTACATCTCTTATGGACTTCCTTATTCCTCCACTGTCCCTTGCCCCAATCAACCACTAACCCACATTCTATCTCTCTAGGTCCCCCTGTTGTGGATTTTCATATACCTGGAATCCCAAGCTCCGTGGGCCTTTGTGAGCAGCCTCTTAACACCTAGCATGTTTCTAAGGTACACAGGCATCATGGCATGCATCTGTACTTTGTCCCCTTGCAGGGCCCCATGCCCGGCTCCTGCCTGGACGGGCTCGTCAGATGAGACACGTGGCTAGGCTGCCATGGGTATTGTTGTTATGAAGACTCCCGGGATGTTTTTACACAGAAGGACATTTTCAGTCTCAGGAATCTTCCTAGGTGTCACTGTGCCCTCCTATCACTCTCTTTTTTTTATTTCTACTTACTGAAAAAGCACTTAAAGATTTACTCATCCATCAATTTTTAACACAAGTCATATTGTTTGGCACATACTCTTTTCAGACAAAGAAAACAGAAGCAAAACACATGGACTAAAGATGGTCCAAAAATGAGTGCAATACAAAGTTCAGGTCATTGAAATGATTGTTGAGTCATGATAGCCAAGGTTCGTGTTTTTTTTCCGCAAGCTATTGTGCCATTAAGAACCTCAGAAATATAAGGATTCATGAAATTAATAGTTCTACTGTTTTCTTTCTCATCAGGCCAAATACGTCCTCACAATTACTGGCCTATGGTGATTTTTATAACACCATCATTTATAAAACACATTCCAGTTTCAGAGAGGTTAATATATGGGTAAAAAATAGCATAACTGAGAATTTGTTAAATATAAGGCAACCTCAAAAGTTTGAAAAAAAGTGGAATTAAAGAATAAGTTTATTTTGGGTGTAAAAATTTGAAATCTGTGCATAGTTTTGTCCCAACATGCACTTTCCATGAACTTGCGGGAGACTCCCTCATATAATCAAGAGACTGTAAATAATTTGAAAATAGGAACCAGCCTTGTCTACCTTTGTACTCCATCATGCATGTAGTCAACAGAAATATGTATGTGGCACCTAGGCCACAGATAATATATTCTTAATGAAAAGATGTTGAAAGAATGAATGCTGACACAGAAAAATGGAAGCCACTCCCCTCCAAGCTGGGAGATCACCATCAACTTAGTTCATCTCCTGCAGTTGTTTCTCCATCTGCAACATGAAGGTGGCGGTGAGCATGAAAATCAACCCATGGTCACAGTGCACCTATGAAAAACACCTGATATGTACTAGACTGCCTAGAAATGTCCATGCAGGGAAAGAATAAGTCACCGAGAAGACATGATTGTAGCTGGACTTCCTTCTGCACTTTCCTGTATTAGCTGACTAGTTTTTTTCCACTATATAACCCTCACCATAATCTTATAAAGTAGATATTAACACTATCCCCAGCTGACAAATGAAGCAATTGAGACGAATGAAATGACTGACATAGTCATGAAGAGACGCTGACCTTTGGACGTCAAAAAAATCCTGGGTATTTGGGTTCCAGAGGAACAAATCTGGTCCGTCTCTTCCTCTCGCTGAGCCTGGCGTTACTGTAAGATGGGGAAGTCAGTGGCCCACACCTCACTGGGGAGTACTTCAGCAGTCCCTTGAGCGCTCAGTACCTGCCTCAGATGCAGATGTTGGGTAAGTGAGGGAGGGTTGGCCCACTTGCTTGCTGTGTGGCCCTGTGCAAGTCACATCACCGTTCTGGACCTTATTTCCCACATCAGTTTGACGGTGACATGAGTACAACCCAAGGCAGCAGGGGGAAGTTTTGAACCACGCTCAGCCAGTGACTGCTTTAGAGAAAGCTTCACACTAGTAACTAGGTGCTAGGCCTGCTTTCCACGAAAGCCAAGAAGCCCCAAACAGACTCCCTCCTCTCTGGATGAATCTAGTCTCTGTCTGTGACGCACGCCAAATTTGCAAGCTGTCAGACAGGCTGGGAGGGACCCAGTGGGTGCACTCTGCTTCCCCCAATGAATAAATCATTACAGGAGAGTGGAGCGCATCCCACCAGCATCCATAAGGGTTTGAATTATATATAACAAGGCTGCAGAAGCGGTTTATCTCAGGCATGTGCAAGTCATAAAGTAGGAGTTCTTGGGCACTCTAGACAATTTCCAGATATTGCAGTTTTTATCAAAGCAATAAGGCCTACCAAGGAGTACCCTGCCCCATGGGTGTGAGGACACTTTATCAGGTTTATTTATTATCTGAGGAGAGTAATCAACTCTCCTTCCCAGCTCTGCCACCTCCCTCACACACTGCTTCTCAACTAAGGGACTCCAAGATGTTAGGATGAGCTGCCAAATTCATCATTTCCAGCGGGAACTATGCACTTGGAAGGTGGGAGTGGGACAAGTTGTACTGTGTTCTGAGTCTGAGGGGAGGGGCTGCAAGAAGCAAAAGTGGGCTGGCAGCAAGAGCTCTAAATCAGAGCTCAGGAGTCATGTTTGCTGTTGATTACAGGTAGGGAAACTGAGGCACTGAATGATTAAGAAACTCTGCTCAAGGTCACATAGAGAACAGTTAGAATGAAAACTCAGGTTGGGCAGACATTTCAAAATATTTTTAAATGTATTGATTTAAGAGACATGGATAAAGAGAAAGAGAATGAAAACATCTATGTGCTGGGTCCCTATCCTAATTCCCATGCCCACATGGCCAGGGCTGAGCTGGGGCTGACAGGCAGAGCTTAGAATGCTATCTAGGTCTCTCACAAAGGTGTCAGGAACCCATTCATTTGAGCCATCTCCACTGCTTCCCAGGATCTGCATTAGCAGGGAGCTGGAGTGAGGAGCAGGAGCTGGGAGTCAAGCCCAGGCACTCTACTGTGAGACACAGGTTTACTGAGCAGCATCCTAACCTCTGAGTCAAACGCCTAGCCCAGGTCTGCCGGGCACACACGATCCACCTGCTGGTACTGGGCACCTGAAGTGGAGGCACTTTTGCATGCCTCTCCAGTCAGGCTCTGTCACTCACTTCAGCTCCCTGGACAGCTTCGCAGAGGGTGCTCACAGATACCAAATGCATTCCTATTTCGGGGCTTGGGTACTTGCTGCTCCTTCTGCCTGGAACACAGTTCCTCAAGATCTTTGTGTGATTGAACTCCCTCACCTCCTGGTCTATGCTCAAACATCACCTTCTCCAAGAGGCCTCCCCCACTCACCTCAAACACTATGTCAGGCCCCTTCTCTGTGAGCTTACTCTATCATCTGGTCATATTATTGGGTTCTCCTGAAGCAAACACAGAGATGGAGTATGGGCTGTAACATGCTTTCCAGGGATCAGACCTTGAACAAGGTGAGAGGAGAAGCAGGATAGGACAGGGGGTTGTCCTGGGACAGTGTCCTTCCGTCATGGCAAAGAGTGTGGTGAGCATTGCCTGTCTGTCTGTCCCAAGTCATCCTGAATAAAGGGGCTTTTGTGCTCCCACCTCCCTTACCCGCTGGTGTGTAGGCTGTCCTACAAACAGACATGAACTTGAGCAAACCCTCTGCAGCTGATGCAGACCCAAAGGGGACAACAGTTGGAGGTTGTCTGCAGACCAGACTGTCTGTAGCACGACAGCTGGTCACTCTCTGGAGAAGGGTGTGAGTGAAGTATTTCCACTGCTTTACGCTTCTTTCCAGAATTTACCATCACCTGACACAAAAGATCTGCTTCAGTTCTCACAGACATAGGCCCTAATCTGTCTTGTCCTCATTGCCAAGAACAGTGCTTGGCACACAGAACATGTACTGCAAGTATTTTCTAAATGAATGAATGAATGAATGCCACCTTATCATTAATAGCAAAGACTGACCAATCAACAGACAGATTTAAGTGGGATGAGTACTACAAAGAGGTTACGCCAGGCGGGGGCTAACCCAGTCCAGGGCAGAGGGTTCCCAGGGCAGTTTGACTCCGTGTCCACTGCTATTTCTACTACACTAGGACAAGACACGTGATAATGAAACAGCCTTCACTGCACTCCTGGCTACTCCAGCATCCTGTTATGTCCTGCATGGTTACTTAGCCGTTTCATGTTTTTATATATTGCCTCTGCAGCCAGGTTATAACTTCTTCGGTCCCCCCAGAGCTCATCTTACTTCTCTTTATCCTCCTCAATGCTGAGAGGGGTTCTCTGTGCACCACTGACACTCACTGAATAATTACAGCATGTAAGAATGAGGCTCTTAAGGATGTGGCCTGCATGGCTCTGGGTGTCCAGGCTTTCTGACCTTCAGTCGTGATACAAGGTCTGTAAAAATCAAACTTCTCTCCTTCTTAGTGAGTGCCAGCCAGCACTGTACTCTTCATGCATCAAGACCATCACTCGTGATGACAGCCTTGCAAGACACAGATCTGAGCATTCTCTCTCTTCTACAGGTATGGAAACAGAATCTCAGATGGGAGGGAAAGTGTTTGGTGAAGGTCACGCAGAGCTGAGAGGAAGCCTGAACTGATGTGGTTAACATCTCATGGACCTTTTGGGGGTAAATGGTCAGGTTGTTTACAATCAGGAAGAATCGGAGATCTGGGCCATGCAGGCAAACATCTCCATGAGTCTGAAATAACCAGAAGTTTTGTGTTTTCAGGAGGGCAAGGAGAGAACAGCCATGGAGCTTTGCTTATTTCTAGCTCTGTAGCAGTTCCAGATGTGTCCTCTTAGCTCTTAGGCATGTCTCCACTAGCAGGAAGAACCAATAAGCTCTCTCCCCAAAATACTCATAAGACTATATGAGGATTAAAAGACTTTACCCAAAACTTATAAAATACGAAAACTTTACTTTGTCCACATACCTCAGAGTGTATCAGGGTTAGATTCATATTAGCCAAACTTTGAAGTTGACGTAAAAGACACAGGGCAACTTATTCATTAACTAAGAGAAATCAGTTCAAAAAGCTCAGTTCAAAAGGTTAAGCAACTAACATTTCATCTGGTAAGAAGACAATGCAGAGGAAACAATTAACAATCTGGCTTGGTGGAAGAAGAAAATGGGGACACAGAGAGATGGACGCGTACCTTGAACGTTCAGGGGCATTAGACAGGAATGGTAACATCAGTTTCTCATGGAAAGTTCGTGTAGGTAGGACCAGAACCATCACAAATCAGTTTGCAGCAATATCTGTATCCACCCTACAGTACAGATGTTTGGTTGCTACTAAAAAGCCATTGGCAATCCCTTTTCCCATGGCTACCTCACAAGACAGATTGGGTAAACATATCCTCACGTTCCTGGCAACTATGGTAATTCATCCAAAGTCTGGCCATGAAAACACAACAGCAGGTCATGCTAGGGATTTCTGGGAAGATGTCTGAGTTCCCAGAAAGGGAGAGGAGTAACAGAAGAGCTCCTGGATATGACGTGTTCCCCCTTCCCTCTGCTTTATATGTGAATGTGATAACTGGGACTGCAGTATCCATCTTGTAACCTTGAGATCAGAACTATGAGGAGCAGGATAGAAAGCCAATTTGCTAAGGATGGTGGAACAGAAAGGAATGAAGAGCATGAAACATTGATAACAGGAGATGAGCTGTACCAGCCTGAAACTTCTATATCCAGACCTCCCATTGAAGAAGATGATTAAATGTCTTTGTTATTTAAGCCATATTGTTCAGTTGCCTAATACTACTACAAATAACCCCCTACACTTACTGCCTTAAGCCATTTAATATTTCTCATAACTTTGTGAGTTGATGAGGCTTAGTTGGAATGCTATTCTTATGCACAGGGTGTTGGCTGGGCCGCAGTCCTCAGGAGGCTTCATTTGGCTGGAGTGCCTGAATTAGTTGACTCGTATGAATGGCAGTTGGTGCTCACTGCAGCCACTCCGCTTGGCTTAGGTTTCTCATAGCATGTCAGTTGGGTTCAATGTTATGAGAAGAGTACAAATCTTTTGCAATTCAAATGCACAAAAAGAGAAGTCTCACAATTTTGCTGCACAGTGTTGGAAACTACACTGCTTCACTTTCTCTGCATCCTGTTTCTTAAATCAAGTCATAGGAGTCAGTGTAATGGTTCAACTAGCTGATCCTCCAAGTGTCAGCATCCCATATGGGAACCAGTTCATGTCCCAGCTGCTTCATTTTCAATCCAGCTTCCTGCTTATTACCTGGGAAGATAGCAGATGATGGGCCAAAGCCTTGGGACCCTGAACTCACGTGGGAGATCCAGAAGATGCTCCAGGCTCTCGGACTCAGATCTGCTCAGCTCAGCTCCAGCCATTGCTGACCTTTGGGGAGTGAACCAGCAGATGGAAGATCTTTCTCTCTAACTCTTCTTCTCTCTGTAAATCTCCCTTTCCAATGAAAATAAATATATCTTTAAAAAATTAAGTCATAGGATGAGCCCAGATCCAAAGGAAAGGGAAAAAGAAACTTCTTCCCCTTAATGGAAAGAAACGGCCAATAAGTTCCAGCCGCCTTTAATTAACTACAGTTACCAACCCATTTTTGTAAGACTTATAAACAAAAACATAACTCTAAATCTAACCTGGCCAATAGAATAGGAAGTATTCCAAGGCCAAGACTCCCTCTCTGATGGACAAAGCGTCCTTGCAAATCTCTGTCCTCCAGGATTTCACAGTGGGTCATAATGGACACAGTTTTCTTTAAATATGTTAATACATTCGATTGCGTGACAGCCAAGTCTTGCAGGCTTGGGAGCCATCCTGTCTCTTTAAGGTGACTTTGTATTGCTCTGCTTTGATCTATAATATATTGACTTCAAGATTTAGCTCCCAGGAGGCAATCTTCCCTCCTTGTGTTTTCCAAGTGCTTGAGAAAACATTGCTATAGCTGCCTAGATGTGGCAGCAATCTTCATCAAAATGATAATCCTTGCCCTGTCTGCATCACATGGTTGTTCGTGAGAATCAGAAAGAATGAGAGCTGGGAAAGCATTTTAGAATGGTTAAGGGGTTATTATTAGCATCACCAAATAAGCATGTTGCATTAGTTATGGCTCTTCCAGAAACAAGTGACAAAACTCAATGCAAATAAGCATAAACAAAGAGAAATATTGGCTAGAAGCCTGGGATAGTTAGCCGCAGACACAGTGGGCTCCAATAACTCCAACATGGTCAGTGGGACCTGTTTTTCCTCTACCTCTTGCTCTTCATCTCCAGGTTGACTGATCTCAACAGGATGGTTACCAGCAGCTGCAGAAACATAACCTCTTGTGTTCCTTATCCCTATCAATTGTGTAATCATGTCCCTCGCATAATTAGTTATTATAGCCAAGGGTAAGTAATGAGTCAACTGGCCAGGACTAGGTCAGCTGATGGCCCTGGATCTAAGTTTAGGATTACTTCTAACTACATTACACAGATTCAGAGACGCTGAGGTCTTATCACCTAAAGAAGGGTGAGTAGCTGTCCAGTGTATATAGCAGGGTAAGGGGGGTGAATACTTAAGGACCTAAGTTGACACCTTGGCCCTACTGGATTATTCAGTCTTGTTCTTTAACCATCGTGATCCCAGGAATTTCCTAATGTGTCATTTTACTATCAAGTCATCAAGGTATCTAGTCAAATCTGACCCATCTTCTTTTGAGATTTTTTTTTAAGATTTATTTATTTTCATTGGGAAGACAGATTTACAGAGAAAGAAGGAGAGACAGAGAAAGATTTTCCATCTGCTGGTTCAATCCCCAAGTGCCCGCAACAGCCAGAGCTGAGTGGATCCAAATCAAGGAGGCAAGAGCTTCTTCTGGGTCTCCCACACAGGTGCAGGGTCCCAAGGTTTTATTATTTCCATCCCTGGGAGGAAGAGCCATCCAGGCAGAGACATTTGATGCCATTCTGCAGAATGAGCCTACATTTTCACGGTAGATTGAGGAGGAGGGAGAAGGCTTGATTTGGAGCATTATCTTTTAAAAAAAAAACAACTAAACTTTATCAAAATAACAAAATTTAGGTTATCATTTCAACCATGCATGAGTTCTGATATAGAACAGAGAATGAATTAAGGAGTGAATTTTGGGGTGTAATTTTTCTGACAAATTCCTTCACTTCAGGTTAGGCTTTCCTAGCCTCATGGCAAAAAGGTGATCTTAAAAAATATTCAAGGGCTTTACCCATTTTTCCTAAGGCACTCTTGAATCTTCTGATATTTAAATCTTTCTCTTGAAGTGCTCACTATGTCATTTTCCTCGTCACCTTTTTTTTCCCCCTCAACTGTTAACTGTACTCCGGATAATATTCAGAATATTAAAAGCCAGTATCAACAACAACAAAAAAAAAAAGGTAGCACCATACAGGCCTTGGCCAATGAGAACAATTAGCATGACCACTGATACGTCTGAGTCCATGGGTTCCAGCTGAACACCAGCGCGCCAGGCTCTCGTGGATTGTCTGTGATTCCTCATTAAGCATCTTTTACCGTCACTTCTATCCACTTCACAGACTCCTCCATCTGGGGCAGGAGTTTCCATTGAACATTTGTAGTTGGATTACACCGCATATGCACCACAGTCAAACAGTCAGCGAGAGGCTGATGGCCTTCGACAGGATGTATTGGCTGTAAGAAGCTGCAATCCATTCAAGGACACAGAATGGACATTCGCAATGCAGAGGGTCCCCTGAGAGACTGATGGACAAAGAAATGGATGTGGTAGAAAAGGATTCAGGTGGTGTCAGGAGGCTCATTCAATCATCAAAAGTGTTAATAGTTAAAATGGAATAAATTTTTTTTTCTTAAGAAAGCTTAGAAAGCTTACAGAAACTTTTCCTTCACAGCTGCAGGGACCCTGGTGCTAACACTCGGGAACAAGGACACCCTGGATTTTGTATTTGAACTAGCTTGCATGAATTGCCCTTGCTTGTAACTAATGAATCTTGTCAAACATGATCAGGATTTACAAATCAGGTCACCAGATGGTTCCCACAGAATCATCGGACCCACGTGGTGGCTATGCATGAGTCTTCTGGATTTGTTTCCAAAGAAAAACACTCAAATATCAGCCCGCAGGATTCAAACTAGAACTTCTGTTTATTAAACTTGGAGTAGCTCCCCTACTCGGCTGTAGAAATTAGCCCACATATTTATTCATGTGACACGAGACATAGCAAACATAGCAAAAAAGGAACTGAGGGGTTTCTCTGTCTTGTCCTCCTGCTGAGAATCAGGAGTGCTGGACACAGATGTGGAGTCAGGGCTGAGCGGCGACAAACGACACCTCCTGCCCCCAAGTTTAAGGCACAACTGAAATGACTCTTCTGCTCAGATAATTAACGAATCAGTCAAAAGTTTGCCCACATCAGAAACAGTTCTGAAAATCAATGGATAAATTCTGCAGACTGCAGTTTCCTTAATGAACACATAAACACATCATTCCTGTGCCTCAAGTCAAAGCTTTTTCATTGTTAGCAGAAGAGCAATAGAACCCAGATCTCTACAAAAAGGCGAAGGGTTGAAAAACTGGGATTCGTGGCCAAAGAGGCAGGATATGAACTGGCTTCACCCCTTACTGATGGCATGATCGTGGGTAAGTCACCCAACCACTGTGTGCCTCCATGTTCTCCCTTGAAAAGTGAGGAAAATAACAATACCGACTTCGTGGGCTTGCTGGAATCTCTATATATAGGTGCTTTCAAACCCTAACACATTATGAATCTAACACAGCAGTGAACCATCCGTGGCTCCCGACTCCCTCCCCGCCCGCACCGCGCCTTTCTACCAGGTATCCATTCTCTTCTGTCTGGTGACACCCCTGGGAGTGCCTTTGAGGAACTACCTCCCTTCTACCCAAGGGGTGGTTCACGTGGGACTAAACACACCCCTGAAATGCCCAGCCCAAATCTCTGTACCATAATTTGTGGGGGTTGCCCTAACCAAGCCCCACGTGGAATAGCTGCAACAAACAACATTTATTCGCAAAGTTCTGGAAGCGGGAAATCCAGAACAGAGGTATTGGATGAGGGTCACTTGTCCTGAGCCCCCTCTCCTTGGTTTGTAGGTAGCCATCTTCTCCCCACGTCTTCAGATGGCCATCTGTGTCCACATCAGCTGTTCTTCTAAGGACAGCAGATTCTACTGGAATCCCCTCAACGGCATCGTTAAGCCTTAATGACCTTCTCTAAATTCCCTGTCTCCAGTCACACCCTGAGGCACGAGGGGGTCAGAGCTTCAGTATAAGGCTGCAAAGGGATATTATCCACCCCGAATGATCTGTGACTCGCATCTGATCAAAACATGCCTCACTCCCAAGTCAGTCATTGATTCAACCTTAGGCCCCTTTTTGTAATTTGCACCAGGCTTGGTTTATGTCACAACCAGGGAAATCTTGACTAGTTTAGCTCCTACCTCATTACCAGAAAGCTTGGAGATCCCAAGGAATTAATAAGATTAAGGGAGATCAGGGAATAGGGCAGGAAAACAGGAGACATACTTGCAGAACAAATTAGGTAATAACCATAAGCCTGTACTAGGGGAACTCGAGATGATTTAAGAACAGGTGTGGTGCTGGGTATGGCAGTCTCAGCAGATGGAACCACCACTTGGAATGCCATTAACCCACAGAAGAGTGGTGGTCTGAATCCTGGCTCTTCCAATTCCACTCCAGCTTCCTGCTAATTCAACCTGGGCGGGGGCAGATGGGCTCCAGTACTTGGGTGCTTGCCAACTATGTGGGAGACATGCATGGACACAGGGCTCCTGGCTTCCACCTGGTATATCCATGGCTGTTGCAGGCATTTAGGGAATAAATCAGCAGATGGAAGATTTATCTTTGTCTTTCTCTGTCATTCTTCCTCTCAAATACATAGAAATAGAAAAATTAAAATGTATCTGCCTTTAACCCAGCCTAGGGTACAAAAGTTGATCTCTGAATATCAGTTAGACCAAAGGGCTCTTCACCAACCCATCCACCTGTAAACTGCAGCGATGTCTCATTCAGGTGCAATGGAGCTCCAGGACACCCTGCACCCCCTGCATAAAATGGGCATTAAAAAAATGTGGACTCAAAGGGGCTGGTGAAGAAATCTTCTGTATTTTGTGATTCAGCACATTCTTTAAATAACGAATTTTTTAATCCCCTGTATACTTACTTGTAAAGAATTATACTGATAATCTTGGAGGAGCTAAGTACCCATTCTAATGAAGTCTAATAACTCAGAGAGGAAAGTTGTGTTTCCGCTCACCATAGCCGACCCATAACCAAGCACTTTCTTTACCTGCAAATGGCATTAAAATTCCCTGTTGCTATCTGGATCTGCTCTGCTTACAACACATGACAGAGGAGAGAGACATGCTGGTGACCCTGGATAACAGTGAGGAGTGAGACTCTCATTCCGCCTGAACAGGCAGAGCAAGCAGGATCCTTGAACAGGAGCAACGGCTCTGTCTGGTGCAGGCAGAGACCTCTCCGAATGAGAGGCGGAAGTGGCACACAGCTTTCTCCCGCACACCTCTCCCTCACCTCACAATTTCCATTCTTGCTGAAGATTGAAGCCTCACCATCAGTCAAGTTGTGGGCTTCCACCTGGCTCAACCAAAAAATACAGCATTTTTACTCATTTTGAGAGAAGAAATTATGATGTATTCTCTCCTAACACAAGACACTTAAACAATTTTCACACAGAGAAAACAATGCATCCATTGGATAAGGAGGTTAGAGTAAATGACTATCTATCAGGGTAGGTAAATGAAGCTTGCACATCAAGTGTGTTGTAATCATTCTACATGCTTGCCAGAGGAAAAAGAGAAAGCTTGACAGTGAGTGGAAGCTGACAGAAGAGCACAAGGGAATGCTTACTTGAAAAATGAATTCTTACTCCTGCATCATATTCTCTACAAACTTTTCAACTTCTGAGGGGAGGCCCAACGCTCTTACATATCTTACTTGTACACTGTACATAAAAATCAAAAAGTTATAATGTAAAATAGAAATTGCAAAACTGCAGCTCGTGTACCAACTATGACTTGTCCATTCATTCGCACACTGTCAGTGGCTGTCTTTGCACAGTTGAGGCAGAACCAGAAAATCTCAACAGAAGTCCTGTGGCCGGCACAGGCTAAAGCATGTACTACCTGGCTATTTAGAGAAGAAGGTTGCCAATTCCTGGCATTAAAAAATGAAAATAAAAAAATCTTTGGGGTAAAAAAAGAAGCTCAATAAAAAGAGAGTGCTCCCCTCCACAGCACAAGGAAAGAGCACACACACTACAGAGTGGAAGTGGGAGAAGACACTGCCCCTTCATGCTTCTCATTTGTCCCATGCATGCAAAGCAAAGGGTTTTTCTTCCATTCAAACTTGCATATAATTCAAATTTGTTCCACTTGATTATTTTTAACTAGAAACTGTAGTTGTGTACCTTGGTGAGTATATCTTTGCTTTAAATTGTATATCAAAATATCACTTCTTCATGTGAGAACTGGGCTGGGGCTGGGAGTGGGCAGGGCCAGGCTATGCACTAGCCAGTGCACATGAGAACCAGGTCTGAGTAACAGCCCAGTAGGGGGTCAACAGGTCTCCTCAATCGGACTACTGTACCTGTCAATGATTATGAGAACTGGGGCTGGGGGCGAGCTGGGTCAGATCACTGCAACTTTAGGATCTGGGATTAGAAGCAACCCTGCTAGGAGTTATGGAGGGGCCTTCTGACCAGGCTGACACACCTGTAGGGCAGGCAGCGGTCCAGACCACGCTGTGGTGCCCACTGAAGAGCATAAGAACCAGAGCTGGGGGCAGGCCAGGTAGGGTGATCTGGTCAGAAGTAGGCTCCTTGAATCACATGAGTGTACATGAGACCAACAGATCCCATATCTCAAGGACATCCCATAGACACATGGTCCAACTGTAGAGCACATGTTGCAAGACCAGACCACCTTCTTTACTGACTCCAGAGAAAGGATGAAAACATACCTGGATGCACATAAAAGACCAAATAATGGGTTCTCCAATCCAAAAGAAGACCTCAAGCATCTCTTTAAAGGGTGGAAAGAAAAGCAAGTGGTACAATACTTCAGACCAAGTTATACAAGAAATTCATAGACAATTGTCACCCAGCAGTTAACACACTGACATGATGGCATCACTGGAGGGAATAAACCTGGGTGGCTGGCTCAGCAGCTGGAAGAAAGCCCCTGCTGATGTGCATCAGAGTATTTGAACAACATACAAACTGTGCTGTGCAACCACTGAGGCGTCAGGTCTTTGGGTGTGGCAGCTGGTGTTCGTTATCCTGAACAGTCAACATGATCCTAATACGCACCCAATAAAGTCAACTTGTATGAGAAATTAAAAAGTCAGACAATATGGAGCAAGCTGCAATATGGGAGAAGTCTGGAAGAGGACACAAGTTTATGAAGAAATCAATGGCTTACTAGTGGCCAACTGGAAAGAAGGAGTATTTTGGAGACAAGCCACAGCTACCTGGAACATAGCCCCCAGGCACAGCACACTCGAATATATCATCATTGGTCCACCTGTTTCATGAGCATCCCTACTAGACTCAACGCTGCCAATGACTTTCACACCAGTTTAGACATTTTCAAATCATTTTAAGCTCAATTACGGTTAAACCAATAATATGCCCCAAACATCATTATTGGAAAATCACCCACCAAGCTCACTAATTGTATTAGCCACTTCTTCATCATATTAGTACAGCCCTGAGTACAGCAAATGCTTCCCAAGGGAGAGTCGTTCACAAGGCCAATTTCCTTAGGATGAGAAGTTCTTATCACATCACTTTGGAACTAATGTGTCTTGGGAAATAAACTGTCAGATCAATAACATTTGCAACCAGAAAATATTTGGCACAAGCAACAGAGTACAGTTTGCAGCAGAGAACAACATGAACGTTACCTGACAGGTGGAAGCTACGGGGCTCAGAGCCTTCAGGATTTTCCAATGGTCCACTGGCGATCCTGCTCACACTCCCTGGGAAGACATAATAAAGTCACTTTACATTACTTTGCAGTTCCTTCCTGGGACCTTTACTCCAGATCCTGATCTGGAAAAAGTCAACATTTATTAAGTTCCTTCTGTGTGCCAGGCTCAACAACTTAAGCATGTATGTAGAAATAAGCTATTTTTAGGGCAGTGCATAAAGGGTTTCCGATTCTGAATCTGAAACTTCTTCCTAAGGGGGTGTGGCCTGTGGGAGGAGAAGAGATCCTGAGGGTGGAGGCTTCATGGCTGGGATGGGTGACCCTGTGAAAGAATCCCCCAGAGCCTTCAGCCGCCTGAGGACACAGTGAGAGACGGCACCATCTGAAAACCAGACAGCAGGTCCCTTTAAGCCACTGAATCTACTAGCACCTTGGCGTTGGAATTCCCAGTCTCTGGAACGGCCAGAAATAAATTTCTGTTGCTTATGAGTCACCCAATTTATGATATTTTGTTATACCAGAGTGAATGGATTAAGACACTAAACCAGCAGTCTGTAAATATTGCACTGAAGAGTCAGTAAAAAAAAAAGGAAAGCACAGAAGAAGGAGAGTATTTAAAAATGCATCTATTCAGTAGTTACTTTGGACCATGTGGGCCCAAACTTGAATTTGAGATCTGACACAAACTGCATAATTCAGGAAAATATTATAATTCCTCTCAACCATGTAACTTTGCAAAATGGCAATACGAACTGCACTTAAAAACTTTCAGCAAAATGCAAAATATTAAAATTTTAATGGATTTTAGTTCTCACTAATTTCTCTTCCATCAGCATAAAGTTCGAATTTTTGAAATGTTTTGACTAATAAAATTACATATACTTAAGGTTTACAATGGGATGTTCTGCAATATGTATACATTGTGAAATAGTTAATATCGGGCTAACTAACATGCATTTCTCAACCACCTCTTTTTCTGTGGAGGAAATCTATTCTCTTCAAGCAGAGAGTACACTGTTACTAATTGTAGTCACTATGTGGTACAGTAAATCCCTTAAATTTATTCCTCCTGAAATTTTGTAGCTTTGATCAACATCTCACAGTCCCTGTTGCCCCACTCCACTAACCCCGAGCCACATTACACCATCATAGATACTGCTTCTGTGAGTTCAACTACCTTGGATTCCACAAATAAGTCTTTCATTTGAAAGAACATGCATGTTTGTTCTGTTTTGCTGTCTTTATGTGCCTGGCCTAGTACACTGAATGTTCTCTAGGTCCATCTATGTCATCACAAATGAGACAATTTTCTTTTTAAAGCTGAGTATCATTCCACCATGAGTACATGCACATTTGCTTTATACATTCATCTACTAATAGACACTTAGGTTGCTACAGTATCTTGATTACTGTGACTAACACTGCAATGAACACAGGAGTGCGTATGTCTCATTGTTCTACTGTCCTCGTTTCATAAGGCTTCCACTATTTCACTGAATGCATTTGTGGCACTGTGGTAGACACTGGTAATAAATACAGTGGTAAACCAAAATGACGAAGTTGCTGTCTTCATGGCCTAGTCTACATTCCAGATAGGAATGGATAACTCAGCTACCAATTTTGTTCAATCAATGGGGAAAACCAATAAGAAGGAGGAAACACATTTGAGAAGTGCTAGGGGGAAAAAAAAAAAAAAGCAAGTAGGATTCTAATGAGAGTTTACAAGCACGACCAGCTGATGGGCGAGGAAAGCCTGGACTGTAACTTATTTCCTGCCGGGGAGAGAGTAGAAAACGGCAGTAGGGAAAGATCATACTGGGACTTGCAGTGTGAACCACGGGGCTGCCACACAATCAGAGATGACAACAAGGACACTGAACACACAACTTGGGGCACAGTTGCAGCAATAACCAAAAACAAACAAACGGTAACCACTCCTACGTAAGTACAAAGTGTGTAGGCGAAACCTCTGAGTACAGCTGCGATGAAGCAGGTGAAGGCAGACCAGTGGTTCCTACCAAGAATAAGTATGAAAGCAGGTTAGAATACAATACAGCAAATCCAGAAGCACTGGGGACAGCCAGGACTTGGGACAAAACTATCTGGAAAGTGGGCAAGCCGAGGGAGTGCGCCAGACGATGTGTGCCCCACTTAGTCCCTTGGGGCACAAACATCATGGACCAGGAAGCTGAAGGGAGGAATGCCAGGCAGCCAGTGGGCACAGAAGCTATCCGCACAACAGGAACCACAGCAGAGAAGAGACAAAGACCAGCACTGTAGGATATCAAAGATGGGAGCTGAAGGTCCGAAAGGCAGGAATAATAACTGATCGAAAATCACCACCAACTTTCCTTCTTATTAGTGCTGTAGGATGGTATTTCAAAAGGCATGTGCAAAACGTAGGTAGAAGAAATTAATTTCCAGTATGAAAAAATTTAAAGACTCCATGCATGAAGAAAAACGGGAGTGGAAGAAATAGATTTCCAGTATGAAAATATTTGAAGATTCCATGCATGAAAAATGAGTATGATGAAAAAGCTACACATGGATTACAATTTTCTGCACCCAAATAAACGTATCAGTTAATTCTATTTTCGACGAACTTCTTGGAGAACCTTTAGATAAGGGTTAATAGTTTAGAGTCAAATAAAAAAGCAGCTAAAAATCTGGAGTTTGGCGCTGGCATCTATTCCTACATGAAGGTTTTTGATTCTCTTTTTCATCACTCTAGCAACACATTGGTATTTTGGTTGCATGTTCGTTAGCTTCATGTTAATGAAAGTTTATTATTATCTCCCTGTTGTGGGCTGTGTTCACTGGCTCTGTATTTAAGGGGATGCATAATGTTATTAAAGGTACGATACGGCCAATGCTGTGGTGAAGCAGGTTAGTGGAAATGCTGGAATTCCATATATAGAGGCCAGCTCAGGTCCCGATTGCTCCATTTACAATCCAGCTTCCTGCTCATGCACGTGGGAAGGCCCAAGTGGCCCAAGTGCTTTGGCACATGACAACAATGCCCTCTGCCATGTTGTGCTGGCTACACTTTCACTAGGTAATGGGGATTTTCAGCTCCATTACAGACTTGCAGCACTGCCTCTGTACACCACATCAGTTGTGGACCAGGACATCATTATGCAGTGCATGACAATATGGGATCCAACTCGTTGGAACTATGTAAAGCCAGTTTGTGCACAACCAGTAGTATCTAAACCCTGCTTTGTGCACAAGGTGCCACAGGATTCTTTGCTAAATTGGTAAGACTTTAAACCAGGGTCACCACTCTTTAATCTGGCTTATTTCCTGCACACACACACACACACACACACACACACACACACACAAACAAAAGCCCTGGGGCGGGTAAGGAGGACTGTCAAATAGGCAATGTGTAGGGCCCATCAAATTTCGATAGGCTTTCCCAAGAATGGTGTTGCTGTTCCCAGAATAGCACATTTGTGACACAACTGGCTGCCTGCAGAAGGCTGGGGCAGGGGTTCTCTCTCATGAGCCAGGTAAGACACCATGACCTTCAAGGTGCATTGTCTCCTAAGCAAACAATCTCTTCATCTGTAGTCAGAGGGAACCCCCTTGTTCATACTTCAAAATAACCAAACACTGTCCTAATGTTACATCCAGCTAGAATTTGTTCTTCAGGGGAACAATACAGCACCATGGCTTAAAGCTCTGGGCTTTTAAAGTGGGCATTTGGTATAGTGGCTAAGACGACTGGGAAGCTCACATCCTACTTGGGAGTTGGTTCAAGTTTTAGCTGCACTTCCAGTCCAGCTTCCTGCTAATGTACACCTTGGGAGGCAGTAGTATTGGAGTTTCTACCCCCAGGGGAGACCCAGAAATAGTTGCTGGCTCCTGGCTTCGTCCCAGCCCAGCTGCTGAGAGCATCTGCAGAAGAGACCAGCAAATGGGAGACCTCTCCCTTTCTTACTCTCTCTCTTTCTCTCCCTGTGTGTGTGTGTGTGTGTGTGTGTGTGTGTGTGTGTGTGTCCGTCTACCTGTCTATATTTCCTTTGCCTTTCAAAAAACAAAAGCAGGAGGAATCTTTAAAGCCCAATCCTTGAAGCCTGACAAACCCAGAATGGTATCCTGGCTTTGCCAATCTGTGGTCTATGATGACAGTCAGTGAATTAACCTCTCTACACCTGTATTTCTCCTAGGTGAGATGAGGATGACAGACCTGGCTTATAGAATTATTATATGGATTACAGAAGACAAGTGCTCTGCGCAGTCCTGACATTTAAAGACCATTCCAGAGATGTTTGTGGTGGCTGTTGATGCTGATGCTGCTGTTCAGATAAAAACCCTTCTGTCTCAATCAGGGTTCAGTCACAGACACAAAGCTACTAGGAGACAGACAAATACGCTGTCACGTGAGTTAAATAAAATATATACTCCATGCATACATTTTATAGAACTGTAGATAGCATATACTGAAAATGTATGTCAATAATTACATACCTATACATAAACATGTACAAAGGAATTAACCTTATGCAATTATGGGAGCTGGTTAATGGTATTATCATTTTTTAAAAATTTTTATTTATTTGAGAAGCAGAGAGACAGGGAGAGGGAGCTGAGAACTTAATTCAGGTCTCCCACCTGGGAGACTTAGAGCCTATGACTTGGGCCAGCACTGCTTGCTATTTCCCAGGGTCCACATTTCCAGAAAGCTGGAATCTGGAATGGAGCTGGCACTTGAACTCAGGTACTCCAATACTGGTCCTCAGCACGCCACGGGCATTCTCGTCTCTGCTTGCCTTTACTCTGCCCTGAGAAGCCTCCCTCTGCACTTCCACCCATAGACACCTAGTTGACAAGTCTTAGTTACCTGCAGAATCCAACTTCTTTATGTCCTAGAATTTCTTCAACTTCCTGACTTAGGGCTATGCTTTCTTTTCTGTGCTCTCACAAAAACTCCCATTTTAGCACTTTCTTCCCTGAACGTTATTTGTGTAACTAACTGCAAGCAATCCCCAAAAAGGAACTACGACTTAGTCATCTCTGGATTTCAAGCACTGATTTACTGAATGCAGTCAATGACTCAATCATTGCCCAAGACCTCTGGCTTCTCCATCTGTAAAGAGATGATCAGGTGTCAGCAACATGGCGTAGCTGGTTAAGCCATCAGCTGTGCCTTGGCAGGAAATAGACAAAAACATGAAAATGTCATGTGACAAATGCTAAGAGACTTAAGAGAGCAAAAAAGAAATGCCTAGCTTAGACAGAAGTTGGGAGATTTCCTCCAACCAAGCTAACGTGGACAACGCAGAAGTTGGACAGTACATAGACAATACTCTGTTAAACCGCCACAGAGGAGGAAAGGGCATCTCAACAGGCAGGCAGAGCACATCATGGGGCATATGGAGAAGCATGACTGTTCATCCTGACATGGTGGAGAGACAATGAAGGGGAGTGGCAGTCAGATTTTCTCATTATCTCCTTCTGATTTGGTAAGGAGATAGTGCTGGGCTTAGAAACGGCAGTTATGTGCAAAAGGATGGTCACCTAAACTGGGAAAGTAGAAAGAGTAAAAGCACATCCATCAGAATTTAAAACACTGCACAGCTGGACATTTCAGAACCCTTAATGTACTGCTGTGAGTTTGCCAAGGAAGAAAATACACTAGGTGATGTTTTCAAGTTTAGTTGAAAAGGGATTACTTCTCTTCCAGTCTTCGTCCCAAAAGAGAGCACCTTAGTTCATTCAGGCAAAATAAATAGGAATAACTCCTTGATTCCACCATGTCGCTCACTCAACAAATTAACCAGCAAGTCTGGACGGTTCTATTTTCAAAGCTGATGTCAAGGGCAACCACTTCGAACCCTCTCATCGCTAGCCCTCACTTCAGACCTTCATCTCCCACCTGCTCACTGGGCTCCAGGCTTCCACACTCCTGCCCTCTGCAGTTTACTCTCCCAATAGCAGCCAGAATGATCCTCCAAAAAAATAACAGCTAGCATACTGTTAAAACCTGCTTAAAACCATCCATTCAGAGCAGCAGGCAGAAGCCTAATCGAGGCTCAACGTGTCCCCCTGCTCACTGCTCCGCCACTGTTTTTTTTAAAGATTTATTTATTATTTATTTAATTTTCATTGGAAAGACAGATATACAGAGAGGAGGAGAGACAGAGAGGAAGATCCTCCGTACGATGATTCACTCCTCAAGCGACCAAAACGGCCAGTGCTGCACCAGTCTGAAGCCAAGAGCCAGGAACCTTCTCCTGAGTCTCCCACGCGGGTGCAGGGTCCCAAGGTTTTGGGCCATCCTCGACTGCTTTCCCAGGCCACAAGCAGGGAGCTGGATGGGAAGTGGAGCTGCCGGGATTAGAACCGGTGCCTATATGGGATCCCTGCACATTCAAGGCGAGGACTTTAGCCACTAGGCTGCTGCGCTGGGCCTGTTCTCCACCATTGTTACCAGAATAAACCTGGTGGGTTCTTTCCTCAGCTTAGTATAGAAATAAAAAGCTGGAAATCTGTTGCAGACAGATTTGCGAAGGGACCAGGTGAGCAGGCAAGGGAATTGGAAGGGAAAGCACCTCCCGAGAGAAAGCCAGGAGGTGGGGTGCCTCTCGAGAGGGGATGGGGGAGAGACACCAAAGATTTGAGAAAGGGTCTTGGGATTTTAAGCATTCACTGACCCCTCCTTGTTGGATGGGAACCTACAGGTAAGATATTCCCCTTTGGTGGTCTCTTAATCATTTAGGAAATGGGTGGGCAATGCTGGTGCGGCCACCTGAAGGTGTGCCCAAGACCTCAGCAGGCGTGGATGGTCTCACATGAGCCGCATTGCTGTTCTTTCAACGCACTGAGCCTGTTCCCAGCTCAGGGCTCCCACCTCAGTCCCTTCTACCTCTATCGCTATTCCTCCCATCCACACACTCCTTGCTGCTGCATCAGGCAGGTCTCCATGGACAAAGGGAGGCTT
The DNA here is from genome assembly GCF_030435755.1 of Ochotona princeps. NCBI lineage: Eukaryota > Metazoa > Chordata > Mammalia > Lagomorpha > Ochotonidae > Ochotona > Ochotona princeps. The sequence goes on along the minus strand of NC_080860.1, from coordinate 9,566,865 downwards.
TGCCCTATTTATTAATGCATCTGTATCATGTATAAGAGTGCCAAGCTCCCGACAAGGGCTCAGAAAGTACTAGATAAGTGAATGTTTACTTGAATGACAAATGGCCCCAAACCACTCACTACTTGTGACCACATCTGACTGGGTGAATATGATGAAATGCTTTTTCTCTTGCCACCTCCCAGATGAGAAGAAAGGGGGGGAGCCCTTCCAAATAAATTTTTTAAAACAGCCATCATCCTTTCTTTTGCTGGAACCATTCTCTCACGTCACCTTCAGATCACCTTCCAGGAAGCACAAAAGCACTGCCTGGCTTGTGTTGGTTAATTCAAAGCTGCAGTCCTGCCTGCCCAGTAGTAGAGGCTGTGTAACAGCCTTTGTCTTGCGTCTACAGCACAGAGGTCAATAAATATTTGTGGGAAAAAAGAAAGATACAAAAAAAAAAAATGGCCCACAGATCCAAAAAAGTCTTGCCCTTCTTTGCCTGGAAATCGCTCCTTGGCCCTAATTGCTCCATGCCACCCCTTTTGTATTTTCCATGTAAGTTTCCTAGCAGCGCACCATTTAGCTCAGATGGGATCCCCCAGCAACATCCTCTGTAAACCAGAGAACTGAACTAAAATTTAAACCCCATTGCAGTCTAATTCTCATCCAGGTAGAGACTTCTCTTGTCAGTGGTCTCTTCATTGGAGGAACTTGGGCAGATTATGTATTTACTGTACCCCTGTTTATCTGTACAAGAGGCCCATTCATCTCATGAAGTAAGCACACACACACACACACACACACACACCCCAATGATAATGAGGCTCACACGCCTTGAAAGATTCATTTATTTATGTGAAAGACGGAGTTATAGAGAAAAAGAAACAGAGAGAATGATCTTCCATCTGTTAGTTCGCATCCCAGATGGCCAGGTCTGGGCCAGGCCGAAGTCACAATTTTCTTCCAGGTCTTTCATACTTGTGGCAGGAGCCTGAGGACTCGAGCCATCTTCTGCTGCTTTCTCAGACACATTAGCAGGGAATCTGGTTAGGAAGTAGAGCATCCAGGATTGGAACTGGAGCCCATATGGGATGCCAGCGTCACAGGCAGCAGTTTGACGCACTGTGCCACAACACCGGTCGGTCCTGATTTCCAAACCTTTAATATGAGGTGGGGACTACTACTTCATGTTATGAAGATTGAATATGTAGTTGGTAGGACGTAAGCGTTGTAGTGTGGTAAGTTAAGCTGCTGCTTGGGATATACACATACTATAGTGTATGGATCAAGTGCCACTTCCAGTTCTAGTCTAGCTTCCTGGTAATGTAGGACACATCAAATGATATTCTGAGTACTTGGACTTGGATTCCTGCCACCCACGTGGGAGACCCAGATGGAGCTCATGGCCCCAGGCTTCAACCTGGCTCAGCTCTAGGTGTTGTGGACACCCGGGGAGTAAAGCCAGCAGAAGGAAGACAACTCTTTCTCTTCCTCCTTTCTCTCTCTCAACCCCTGTCAAGTAAATACAAATGAACTTTTTAAAATGTACCTTTCCATCTTTGCAGAATTTTTGAATGACCTGCAAGGATGTAAAGATCCTGGGGCTAGGACTGCTCCCCCATCCAACCAACCAAATCATCATCTCTGGGGATAAGGGCCGGGCATCGGTAATTTTTAAAATATTTCTAGGTAAGCCCAACGTGCCTGACATTAGTTTGTAAGTACACAGAAGGCATTAAACGTCTCTTCCTCCTAAAGCTAAAATACTCTGGGGAAAAGAGTCCCTTGTATGATCTTTGCCACTTCCGTGGTTATACAAACAGAAATGACAAAGCTTTTGGAAATCAAGTATATATGACAGCACAGACCAAAAGGTGCTATGCAAATTCTATGTAAACCAAGTTGTTTATGCAAATATTGTTGTGGCCCTTCTAACGATCACAGACCTGGATGAGACCCTGGGAAGGTTCTAGTGGAAATAATTTTTTTTTTTTAAAGATAGATACACAGAGAGAAAGTTGTCTCAACAGCACATGTTCACAAACACGTGGCGGCTCACCTGAGTAGGAGGAAAACGGAGCAGTCCAGGAAAGAGGAGAAAGGGCTTGTTTCTGCGCTAATCAAGAAATAAATGATCAGGCCCAGTGCAGTAGCCTAGTGGCTAAAGTCCTCACCTTGCACATGCCAGGATCCCATATGGGCGCCGGTTCTAATCCTGGCAGCCCCGCTTCCCATCCAGCTCCCTGCTTGTGGCCTGGGAAAGGCAGTTGAGGACAGCCCAAAGCCTTGGGACCCTGCATCCACGTGGGAGACTCAGGAGAAGTTCCTGGCTCCTGGCTTCGGATTGCCTCAGCTCCAACCATTGAGGCCACTAGGGGAGTGAACCATCGGACAGAAGGACTTCTCTGTCTCTCTCTCTCTGTCTCTCTCTCTCTCTCTCTCTCTCTCTCTCTATATATATATATATATATATATATATATATGTATATATCTCCAACTTTCCAATAAAAATAAATAAATCTTACTAAAAAGAGAAGTAGATGATCCTTATCTCGGGTTTAATGATTTCAAAACTAAGTGCTACTTCTTTCTGTTTGAAGAAACACATTGTAGAGGTACAGTAAGTTATTAAAATTGTAACGCCAGGCACTTCTACCTCGCTTTTCATCTGTGGCTTTGGAAGCACTTTATAAATATTAGTTAATTAAGCCACCCAACAGCCTGGCAAGGAATATATTATTATCCCCTCCTTCAGATGGATGAAGTCACCCTTCTTGGAAGACAATGCTAATCCGTTATCCCAGGTTATCCCAGGATGACCTCGGCAACTCTATAAGCTGCACCTGCATCTCCTTGGAGATGACCCAACTCACTTGCTCTCTGCATTCACTCATTCATTCATTCACTCGCTGAGAATCTACTATAGGTCTGGGCTTGGTGGCGAATGCTAAGACTCCAAGGATGGAAACTGTATTTTAGCCACAGCTCCATGCTTGGTCTTATACAGTGCCTACCATATTGTATGTGCTGACAGCAGGCCGTTCAAAAATGAAGTGAACAAAAGACGGATGAGACACGATCCTTGATAAGCCACACAGAGCCTGTGGGGAGGGTGGAAGTGACACTGCCTTCCTTCATAACTGGACTCAGGCCCTACTGAATAGACTTACTCTTTTACTCCTAAAATTACCCTGAGAGGCAAAGATGGAATAACCATTGAGGCAAGAAGGAAATTAAGACTTGAAGGTGAACTGATGAAGACAATAGGTAGCAGTGATTTCAAAATGTGAGCTCTCTGAAGTCCAGCCAGCCTAGGCAGCCCCATCTCATCCTCACCAGCTCCTGTGTGAAGCCGCTTCATTCCCTACTGGTTAGCCCCTGCCTAAGTCCAGAGAGAGAAGGCATGCAACTCACAGGAAGTAGGTTTTCACTTATAAACAGGCAGCAAAGAACCCTAGCATTCATGACGGCTTGTTTGTCCAAGACTCAGGAAGGTGAACAGAGCAGGTGGAGTCTTACCTGGGTATGCCCCATTTGCCCTGCAGCCAAAAGACCCCAGAAAGACTCCCCGCTCCCCGCCACTCTGACTTTATAGCACAGGGGAAAACTTGACTCACTGGGCATTGAAAAACATGTCGTTACTAGGAAGGGCTGGAACAGAGCACGGGCTGTTGTAGCCATTCCCTTCTCTTTGTCAAGATACTGCATTTCCAGTACATTCTACAGTGCACAGCTGGATTCGACGACACAATAGCATGTCAGACAGAAACAAGCAACTGTTTTAAAACATAAGTGTGGCTCACAGATTCTCTGCAATATGCTAACATCTTCATAAAGTTCCTGGAAAGTGGAAAGACAAGGTAACATGATATTTAACTGGGGGGTTCATAGTTTATCTTGAGTAGTACCAAGAGGAAAGGATGGCATGGCAGAGTTTTATACCCCAGGAGGGGGCTGCACTCTGTTTCTCAAGTCCTAACACTCAGAACCTGCGAATGTAAACATACTGGTAAACATACCTGCAAATGGAGTCACTGCAGACTTAACTAAGTCAAGCATCTCCAAATAAGATCACACTGGATGTGGGTGGGTCCCAAACTCAATTATTATAATCCCTGTTAGGAAACACAGGGAGATAAGGAGATACAGACAGAAGGCTGTGTGTGAAGATGGATGAAGACTGGAATCATGAAGCCCCTTATCCAGGAACGCCAAGGATTACCAGTAGTCACCAGAACAGGGGAGGGAGTGGCATTCAACCAGTACTGTCTTGGGGCCTCCAGAGGAACCTTGCCTGTTAACACGTCCATGTAACTCTTCCAGATGTCAGAACCACGAAGGACAAATTTCCACTGTTTTAAGCCACTACGTTTTTAGTAATTTGTTACAACAGCTCTAGGAAACCAACATAAAGACACTGAAAAATCCGAGGAGGAGCCAGCATTGTAGCACTGTTGGTTAAGTCACCACCTGCCACGCCAGTGTCCCAGTTTGGATTCAGGCTGTCCTACGTTCGATCCAGTTCTCTGCTAACTGGAAAAGCAGAGACGAAGATCCAAGTAGTTGCCCTCTGGCACCCATGAAGGAGACATAGCTGAGGCTCCTCATTTCTGGCTTTAACGTGGCCTAGCACTGACCACACTGGCCATTTCAGGAATGAACCAGCAGATGGAAGATCCTTCTCTGTGTGTGTGTGTGTGTGTGAGAGAGAGAGAGAGAGAGAGAGAGGGAGAGAGAGAGAGAGAGGGAGAGAGAGAGAGGGAAAGAGAGAGACTCTTTCAAAAAATAATTTTAAAAGATGTCCGTGGAAAATGAAATTAAAAGGTCAGTTTAGGGCCCAGCGCGGTAGCCTAGCAGCTAAAGTCCTTGCCTTGAACACTCTGGGATCCCATAGAGGTGCCGGTTCTAATCCCGGCAGCTCCACTTCCCATCCAGCTCCCTGCTTGTGGCCTGGGAAAGCAGTCGAGCACAGCCCAAAGCTTGGGACCCTGCACCTGAGTGGGAGACCTAGAGGAAGTTCCAGGCTCCTCACTTCGAACTGGCTCAGCACCAGCCATTGCGGCTGCTTGGGGAGTGAATCAGTGGATGGAAGATCTTCCTTTCTGTCCCTCCTCCTCTCTGTATATCTCACTTTCCAATAAAAACAAAATAAATCTTCAAAATAGTTCAGCTTAACTCAGTGCAAAAACTGGAATCAATGCATAGTTTTTCCGTAGTATTCAGTTTCCTTGCCTTTCTGAAGAACCTCATGTAACACCCTACAAATTTTAATCTAGAATTTCCTTTTTCTTTTTTTCTACCTTTTCTAAGCTGTATTATTAAACATCTTATCCTTACCAGAAAAGGAGAAAGGCAAATGTAATGAGTATCATGAACTCACTGCTCACCCACCTTGGGAAATGAAGCTTTACCTATAACCAATGAAGCCATACAGACACTTCCTCCCACCTCTCTCTCCAGGAGGCCTTTGCCTGAGTTTCCTTATGAGTTTTTATACCTTAACTACATGTCTATGAATTACTGAGTAACCAAGAGGATTCTTTTGTCTGTTTCTAAACAGTTTCCTTTAGCACCTCGTATTTTCATTTAACATTGTTTTTGAGATTTATGCTGATTCACGTGGTTCGAATTCATTCACTCTGACTTCTGCGGCGCATTCACATCACAGATCTACTGACATGCTCTCTGGTGGATAGATGTTTCTCGTTATTGGCTTTGTTTTTCTTTATTCTTCCCAATGTTTGTTGTCGTTGCTGTTATTGCAAACAATGCATCAGTGACATTTCGTCCCTTCTGGGCTGTATTGTACAGGAATTTCACCAACGTTCAGTTTCTCAAAGTGTGGCTCGAGACCCTGTGAATAATGAAATCATCCTAGTGGCTTTGTGGTCAGCACTGCCTTATTTTATTTTATTTTATTTTATTTTATTTTTGCATAAGAGAGTAATAACATATTATAGTACATTATATTATAAGAGCAAGCATTGCTTCATAAGACTTTTTTTTTCAATTGTAGATAAGTATTACTGGATTGCAATGTCCAATATATTTCTGACTAGCAGTCACAGCCAATTTTTTTTTTCTTAAAAGAAAGAAAACACTTAGAAAGCCATTCTCTGGGTCATGAGACTCCGTTGTGGTCTCTGAGCCAGCAGCTTCTGCAGCAACTGGGGGCTGGTTATAAACACAGTCTCAGGGCCCATATCAGTGAGTCAGAATCTACACTTATGAGGTCCCCCAGGTTAAAGCATTTCTTGAGCCAGAGTGACAGAAGTAGACAGATGTAGACAGACATGCAGACATTTTCGATCTGTTGGTTCACTCCCCACATGGCTACAGCAACCAAGCCTGTGTCAGGCCAAAGGCAGGACCCTGAACTCCGACCAAGTCTTCTATGTAATAGCAGGAAGCTGTCATAAGCAGAGCCAGGATGCAAACAGTCCACTGACGGGTAATGCAGACAGCCCACGAGCCAGCTTAATCACTGTACCATGTGCCTTTCTCAGATGCCAACTGTATCAAGTGTCTACATTTTAATCAGGCTCTGCAGCCTCACATTAAAGTTTCAGAAACAGTTCTGGGCACAGTGTGATAGCCTAGTAGCTAAATCCTCACCTTGCATGCTCCAGGATCCCATATGGATGCCGGTTCGTGTTCTAGCTGCTCCATTTCCCATCTAGTTCACTGCTTGTGGTCTGGGAAAGCAATAGAGGATGGTCCAAGGCCTTGGGACCCTGCACCCAAGTGGGAAACCCAGAGGATGCTCCTGGCTCCTGGCTTCAGATCAGCTCAGCTCCAGCCATTGCAACCACTTGGGGGTGAGCCAGTGGATGAGACATGTTTCTCACTGTCTCTCTTTCTCTATATACACCTGCCTTTCCAATAAAATGATAATAATAATAAATTTTTTTAAAAAAGGAAAAGAAACAACTCTCTAAGGTTCTACCAAAAACTGAAATGCTGGGACATAACCATATCCACATCTCTTTAGCTTTCTTGTTTCAAAACGCTGCCTGCAGTGCTTGGACCAGGCGTTCCTTTAAAGATTTGCTGGGGGATGTACTGTGGCACAGTATGCTAAGTCGCTGTCTTCAATGTCAGCATCCCATGTGAGGCTCTGGTTTCAGTCTAGGCTGCTCCACTTCCATTTCAGCTACCTGCTAACAAAGCACCTGGGAAATCAGCAGAAGATGACGCAGTGCTTGGAGCCTTGCCACTTACACAGGGGATCTAAATGGAGTTCCAGGCCCTAGCTTCAGCCTGTTCCCATCCCGGTTGTCACAGCCATTTGGGGAGTGAACCAGCCAACAGATGGAAGATCTTTCTCTCTGTCAATCCCTGCTTCTATGACTCTGACTTTCAAATAAATAAATGAATCTTTTTAAAAAAATAATCTGCTTTCCATATTAGATTTCATTTGATCAAAACATTCTGTTGCTATACACTTGGAAAAAAAAAAAAGAAACTGTCTTTTTTCCTAGCTTTTCTTTAATGCTTTCCTGCACCTCTTCATTCTTCACCTTTGTTCGCTTTTCTCTGAGAACGAGGTAGGCTCAAACAAAGTCTCTCCCCTAGGAGAATCATCTGAGATGTTAAATGTTAAACGCCCTGTTTAGGAGGGTGGCCAGCCGCGGATGAGCAGGGCAGGCCTCTCTGGAAGGCCCTGGCTTCCCTGAGGCTGCGGGAGGCTAGCTAGCAGCTTTTCCAGCAAAGCTGACACTGTCTTCTGGCTACAGCAGCCTCACTCCCGATGCAATGTTTAATTTGATTTCTTCACTCGAGTAACCAAGGCACTTCTGATGTATTGCCTTTCGTGAGCTGCTGGCGCTGTATTAGCAGAGCCATTTCCTCGAGCCTCCTCTCCAGGCGCTGGCTCTGGCTTTCTTCTTCTATGATTCCCACATGTGGTCGGTCTCGGACTCACTACCTTGTATCTATGCTTGAATCAGAGTCTATGTAACAAGTCAGCTCTGCGCTGCAGCCACTGCTTACCCAGAACCTACTATGGGCCTGGGACTGTATTACAGTTTACCCACACCCCTCACTGACTGGCTGGCACCATCCTTTCTTTCTCTTTCATATATATATATATATATATATATATATATATATATATATATATATATATATATATATAAAATAATATAATATATATGAATAAATAATATAATATATAAATATATATAAATAATATATTTTTTATTATTATTATTATTATTTTACAGTGTGATTCCATAGTCTCTGAGGTTTCCCCTCCTGCCTCCCCTCACTGATTCCCCCCCACATTATTATAGTGTTATAGTCCTTCAGAAACAGTCACATGTCAATCATTCTGCTATTTTTGTGTGACCTTACGCTGTAGCTATGGACAACGGCAGAGAGTCCAGCATCCTACTGTCAAGACATATTTAACAGTTTCTTTGGGAGTTCATCTTTGGTTTGGAAGTAGAGATGCATACTGTATATGTCGTCTTCACAACTGGTTATGATAGTTTCTATTACACAGTTACTATACTTCCCCTTAAATGAAAAGCCAATAAACCAAAATCAACAACAGGAACAGTAATAAAAGATTTACAACAACATGAAGTTCAGCGACATATTGGGACAATCATTTCAAAACACAGCGTGCTACACTGGTGACAATGGAGGAGGGTCTTGGAATCATATTTCATTGTGAGGCCACCACCTGCAGATGGGCAGCCTTGGGTGATTTTCCTTGTGACCTCTGTGGACAACTGTGCCCTATCAACAATGCAGCCAGGGGGAAAATGGTATCAGCATGACACGAGCGAGGACCACAAGTCATAATCGTCATCTGAGAGCTTTCCTTTGGTCCCTGCTGGTAAGATCACAAAGGCATTAAAGTGTGGCATTAAAGTGTGCACAAGGCCTGTCAGAGGCTTGAAGGAAAGCACCAGAGTGCACAGTCAGCCTCTAGGCAGGGTTCTCTGGAGAGCTGCGCACACAGATCAATGACAGGGGATTGATCAGGGGAAAGGCTAACAGGAGGATGGCAGGTGAAGTCCCACAGCAGACTCTGTGTAGGGTGGGGCTCCTGGGATGCGAGCAGCATGGCTTGGTCCATGTCCAAAGGTCTCAGAACCAGGGAAGCTGGTCACGGAAGTCTCAATCTCAGGCAGAAAGTTCGAGGACCCAGGGGGTTGCTTGTATATACTAGAGGCCAACGGCTCGGGAGCCTGGGGTTCCAATGCCCAAGGCAGCAGAGAGACTACCCCAACTCTCTCGGAGGAGACCAGCTTACTTTCTGTGTTTTCTGTCCTCCCCAGGCCTCTGGAAACCACACCAAGAGGGGCTCCTTGTCACCAACTTCACTCAGACTCATATGCCAATCACCTCGTTTCTAGGTACTTCTTAATCCAGTCAAGTTGACACCTAACATTAACCATCACAAGCTCTCTGTGAACCAACACGTATCATTCACGCTCTTGACAGCCTGAACAGTTTGTCTAACAGTGACCTAAAACAACAGCAATTGTTGATGTCACTACTGACTGTGGGTGGACCGAGCTCAGCCAGGAAGCTTTTGCTAGGAGTTTCCCATGCCGTTTCAACCACTCTGGCCAGAGTTTGGGCCATCACAGGGACGCCCTCAGCCATGTATCCGAACAAGACTGGGAAGCCAAAGACAACCGAGGGCGTTAGTCCCTGGGGTGCTCTGGACACCCACTCTTCCCCATTTCCCTTCAGGGTAGTGTACCTCCTTTTTATAAGATTTATTATTTATTTTCATTGGAAAATCAGATATACAGAGAGGAGGAGAGACAGAGAGGAATATCTTCCACCCACTGATTCACTCCCCAAGCAGCCACAACAGCTGAAGCTGAGCCAATCTGAAGCCAGGAGCCTGGAGCATCTTGCGGGTCTCCCATGTGGGTGCAGGGTGTCAAGGTTTTGGGCCGTCTCGACTGCTTTCCCAGGCCAGGCAGGGATTTGGATGGGAAGCGGGGCTGCTGGGATTAGAACCGGTGCCCATCTTGGATCCTGGTGTGTGCAAGACAAGGACTTTAACCACTAGGTTATCATGCCAGGCCCCAGGGTAGCATACTTCTTTGAGTTGACTTTCAAAGTTATCAGGCTTCAAAGTCCATTTTTGATTTTTGCTTAGTTTCAAATTCATTGCCACATTACTTTCTTGTGGCAACATCCAGCTTCTGGGCACCAAACTCTACTCATCTGCATTTAATTCGAGGAGCACAACCACAAACAGTTATACAGAAAGTGGAATGCTGTCTCACGTAATTTTGGGACTTAGTGAAATAATTTACTTACGGCTTTTCCTCTGGATTAAGTCCTGGGTTTGAGGACAAAGGGGAAAAACAGATGCCAAGTGGAAACAAGCAAGGATGAAGTAGAACTCATGAAGACGCTCAGGAAACCCCTGTCCAGCCCTCACCAACTCCCAACATCTGAATCCATGGCAGGCTGGCTTCTAGAAGAAGGTGCAAGCCTTTACCACAGCGCCGAATCCCCTTCCAGCCCAAGAGGAGGTCCCCAGAGAGCTGGCAGGGCTGTGGGTCTAGCCACTCTGCTGCTCTGCAACAATGTGAATCAGCAGACCGTGTATGGGTGGTAACAGCGCCTGATCCCACACTGACCTGAACACCAGTGTGGTGGCTGCTATTTCAGTTCAGCAATTCAGATCCCACCCTAGTTTCTCCTGTGGCCAAGCCTAGCCCAGAATTACAGAGGGGGAAGGAACCTGGGGAAATGCCATTGCAAATTAAATAAGCTGACACAGCCTTAAGTCACTAAAGGCACAAATAATAATATTGTATGGAAAAAAAAAAGCATAGACAGATGATATTCAATCATAAATTATTCAGGAGGATGGGGTTCTAAATGTACAGTAGATTGTAGACTTAGAAATATATTAACACATTTGTCTTAATTCTCACATGTAGCTATAATGTCTAATAATAGATATAACTAAAGTCTAAAATAATTCTTAATAAATAAATGTCGTGTATTTTAAGGTATCATTGTATCAGGGCTTAATTGGTTACATATTTTCTTTTTTAGAATGACTCAACATAATTGTATCACTTGCACTTTGCAATGGACTCTTAGATATATTAAAACATGGTAAGATCCAGAGAGGTTAAGTAATGAGACCCCAGATGAATGACCTCACTTCCTTCAGCTCTTGGTTGAGACTTTCACCCTCACAGAGAGCCCTTTCCCGACCACCCCAGGAAAATGGAATATGGTGGTGAGCATTTGGCCAAGCAGGGCAGAAGCTAGTCGAGTGCCTACATTCCATACCAGAGTGCCTGGCCTCAAATCCTGGCTCCAGCTTGATTCCAGCTCCCTGATGTGCAGATCCTGGAGAGCAGGTGGTGACTCAAGTAATGCAGTTCCTCTTCCTGGAGCAGGAGAGCTGCATGGAGCTTCCAGCTCCTGACTTTAACCTGACTCAGCCTTGGCCATTGCAAGAACTGTGTGCTCTCTCTCTCTCTCTCTCTTTCTCAGTCTCTCTCTCTCTGTCTCTCTCTCTCTCTCCACATTTGCTTAGTTGCCTTGTGAAGTAGACAGAGGGGATGTCATTCTAGCCTTTATCTAGATGAGCAAATTGAGATTCAGAGTTCTATTTCTTGCCCAAGACCATCTGAAACGGGCAGCTGTAGGAACAGAACCTATGGCTCCAATTCCTGGAAATGGCTTATTTCCAACAAACGGACAGGCAAGCCCTAGAACACTTAAGAGGCTTCTGGATAGGTCACACCTTCATCAGTGCAGAACCCTGAGATGGTGACCACAAGCTCAGATCTGGAATCAGAATGAAATGGTTCCTAATCACTACTCCATCACATACCGGATGTGCTGTCTTAAGAAAAATTATTTTTATACCTAAAATTCCATTTTTCAAATCTGTACATGGAGAATAACAGCAATATAAACTGCTAATGGATCTGTCATTTTTTTTACCCCTTCTTCCTAGGACTTGATTCCTCTCCTCTGCAAATAATGTGTAGATTTATTTTTCTTTTGGAGAACCCATATGCTCCCACCTTTAATCCATGCATCTCAGAGGAAGCTAACTACATCCATACATCCAGACATGGGCATGTGACCAAGGCCTGGCCAATCAGAGTATCTCACTGCCAGCCACAGGGATTGGCAATGAGATTAGCACAGAGTCCAAGCTGAAGACAACACATGATTATGAGCCACCAGGAGAGAGAACTTCTCTTTCCAATAGGTTAGTTAGTGTGGCCACTGACACCCTCTACAATGAACAGAGCCCAATCAGCCATCACTGAGGGAAGGAACTCACGGATGTTTAACAGCAGAATAGAAGGATAGGAAAATGTTGATGATACAGTGTAAATGTCTAGATCCAGCTATGCCTAGTTTCCCTGGATGTGCCACTTTATGAGACAACAGAATCATTTTTCCCTTGAGTCAGTTTGGCTTGGATTTCTATTGCTTGTACTCAGTGAGTCCTAATTTGCCAGTTCCCGTGACTGTTGGATGGGATGTCAGGAGATGATACTTGCAGAGCACTTAGCACAGAGCCTGCCACACAGCAAGGGCTCAATCAATGACTCTTGCTAATTTATCATTCCTGGCCTAAACCACCTCATTACCCTCAGAATAATTAGCAGAGAAAGCGGCCATGACACTGAGGATGGAGCTGCTGACTTGGCCTGACACATTGCCTTGCTTCCCTTAGCTGTCTCTGCAGAAACGTCCAACGCAAAGCAAGCAAGTAAAAGCTCCTACGGCAAAGGCAATACTGCTCCTGGTAGGACATTGGAGGGGAGACAGGTGGGTAGCAAGGAGATAGAAGCTACCTGAGCCTAAGAGACTCCTCCAGGCAGCCCATGCGGGTTCAAGGTCCCAAGGCTTTGGGCCATCCTCTGCTGCTTTCCCAGACCATAAGCAAGAAGCTGGATGGAAAGTGGAGCAGCCAGTACATGAACCGGCACCGATATGGGATCTCAGTGCATGAAGAGTGAGGATATCGCCACTGAGCCATCGCGGTGGGTTCAGTCAATACTTTTTGTTGATTTGAATCAACTCAACTTACTAGCATCCTAAGGTAGCCAATCTAGAGGCTATATCTGACCAGCCTAACAGTGCAAGTCATCACCTTCTTAGAACTGCTACATCGACACTAAAATAGCAGCACCCTTTGCACCCCAAAAACATCTCTCCAAATGCACCCCACAGTGCCACTGAGTCTGCCCCACAGTTTGGTCTCTTCCATGTGGCTTACATAGTTTTGCTCCCCTCCACACACACAAACAGCATCTCACCACAGCTTATAAAGTAGGAATCTTTACCTTGCCCATTCTACAGATGAGAACACTAACACTCAGAGAGGTGGGTGTATTTGTCCCAGATCACAAGGAGGCTTTAGCTGAAATCAGGGCTCTGGAAAAAAGGGACTGTAAGGGGGAACTGCACCTTTGTCCCTTTCATTCACACCCACAATACCTGAACCCAAAGAGGCAGCAGTAAATGAATGAAGGAATTGTAGAAATAGAAGGAAACGCAAACAAGTACTTCCTACATTCTACATATTTCATAAGATTTCCATCTGGTAGCTCACTCTTTCCCCAAAAAGATCACATCCCTGAGAGCTGGGCCAGATTGAACCCAGGAGCCAGGAACTCCATCCAGGTCTCCCATGCGGCTGGCAGGAATCCAGTTACTTGAACCATCCTCTGCTGGTGTTCCGTGTGCTTTTGCAGGGAGCTGGATTGGAAATGCAGAGCTGTGGATCCTTGCAGTAGCACCTCTGTGAGAAGCAGGGATCCCATGTTAGCTTAATTTGCTGCACTGTAATGTCTGCCCCAATTGTTTTTAAAGGACTGATAGGAAATAATCTTTCCAGCCCATAATTCCCTGTGAAGCTCGTGCAAACTATAAAGGAAAAGGATGATGAAGATGTGATTATGCGCTATTTATAAAATGTGCTCTGGAATAACACAATGGAAAAAAATGAAGGCTCTGGAGGTAAATCTGTAGTCAAATCTATCGTTTAAAATTAGATGACCTCAAACACTTTGGCCTCTGGAGCCTTTTCTCCCCAACCACAAACATTAAAAAAAAAAAAAAAAAAAAAGAGAATTTATAGATGTACCATCCAGGACTAGCAGGATAGAAAGCACATAGTAGGCATTTGTTCAACACCAGTTCCTTCTAGCATTTCTCTTCACTTTCCTGTGATTCTATTTCACATCTAAGACAGGTATGAATAGAATCCATTCTGTTTGAAGACGGCTGTCTAGTTCCAGAAGCCCTTCCACTTAATAGCCACCAGCTGCCTCCCCAGAGCACTGGAAGCTTAAATGGGACATTGCATGTGAAATGCTCTGAGGGTCTTGGAAGAAAAGGGGCCGAGAATCCAGAAGGCTATTATGAGACGTGGAAACGAGTGTGCGGGAGCCCACACTGCGTCTCTTCGATAATCAAACTGACATTGAGGTTTACAGTGCATTGAACACTGTGTGCCAATCTAGAGAGCTAAAAATGGAAACCTGTGAACACAGCAGCTTGGTTCAAAATGGGAGCAGGGGCAGGAGGTATCAAGACAGCTCTCACATGTCAGAAACCAGAAAAGACACCAGCCAGGACATTGTCACCCACACTGAGGCAGCAGCAGGGCTTGGGCAGACCAGGACATAGGCTTCAACTGCCATGGACACCCACAGGAGAGCACATGAGAGTCCTGCTTTACAGGACCCTGGGAAACACCTGAGCCAAGGTTACAGCCTGCTCCTGGCACATTACAGCACTGCTCTGGGACTCAGTGTGCTCACCTGTACAAAGACAGATGTGTGACAGGGCTAGCATGAAGATCTAGTGAGCTAACACAGCTGGACTGTGCCTTATCCAAAATGCTTGGAACCAGAGACGTTTTTGGATTTTGGATCCTTTCAGATTTTGGAATATTTGCATGCACATAATGAGATCTCTTGGGGATGGGACCCAGGTTGAATCAGGATCGCTTATGTTTCCTGTACTCCCCATACACATAGCATGAAGGTAATTTCATACAATATTTTTTTAGTGTGTCTGCATTTTCTTTCCTTCTAAAATATTTATTTGAAAAACAGAGAGAGATTATCCCAGGAGTGAGTCCATCGCAGTGAACAAAATTGATAAAATCCCCTGCCCTTGCAGGACTTCCATTTAGTGCACAGTTACAATGCAGTCCTCCTAACTGTATTAATATCACTATACAACAATGCATAGTTTTGAAGTGTGTTCTTGTACCTCCTAAAATTAGCTCATGTACTGTGAATATTCTCATATTGAGGTTCCAAATATGCAAACCTTCTTATACAGTTTATGGGCAGGGCAGATTTCTTTTCTACACCCTGGAGGATCTAGCAGGTTACCCTTCCGAGTCTTAAAAAAGGTGGGGAGTGGGGAATCAGGGCTGATGTTGTGGCACAACTGGCTAAACATTCTATATCCTGGCATCCAATATCACACAGCCAGTTCTAGTTCTAGCTATTCCACTTTAAGTTCAGCTGCCTGGTGATGGGCCATGTGGGAGACCCAGATGGCATTCTAGGCTCCTGGCTTCTACCTGGACCAGCCTCAGCAGCCACTGACACAACAAACCAGCAGATGGAAGGTTTCTTTTGCTCTCTGCCTCTTCCTTTCTCTCTGTCACTTGAAAGATAGGAAGGAGAGAATCAAGATGGCTGAATAGGGTAAGGACACGTTTAAACAGACGGAGAAACATTAGCCAGTGTGAAGCACAGCGGGCACATTCCAGGAAAAACGAGAGGACAGAATGACAGCAGAGGGACACCTGGAGACTGACAGACACAGAAAAGCAGCAGACACAATGGTGTGGTGTTGCAGTGACTGATACCCCAGCAGCATTAAGCGAGCAGTGATCTGAACTGCACCAGCAACAAGGTGGGAAGGGACGTTCATTGGGAGCTCAGGAGGTGAACCAAGACAAAGAACTGCCTGTCCTGCTGGTCTGTTTGATTTGACCAAGAACAGAGACAGAGCAGCAGGTCCCAGACGGGCTGTGTTGGAACAGGGTAAATTTCACAGCCCAGCCACCCTCTAGAGCCGAATTGGGAGCCATTTTGTATAGGGAGACAAAGACTATGGGACATTTAAGGGAATATATAGTAACTGTGTAATGGAGACTATCATATCCAGACGTGAGGATACAATGCAGTATGCATCTCTACTTCCAAACAAAGATGGACTCCCAATGAAACTGTTCACTATATCTTGACAATAGGATGCTGGACTCTCTGCCATTGTCCATGCCCACAATGATGGACATATGACTGTTTATGAAGAACTACACTATAGTAATAATCTAGGGGAACTCAGTTGGTGGGGAAGGGACTGGGGAGGGGATAAGGGAAATCCCAGGGCCTATGTGCCTGTATCATAAAATGGTAGTAATAATAAAAATTATATAAAATTTCTTAATTAAAAAAAAAGAAAGGAAAGAAGGAGCAATGGAGGGAGGGAAGGAGGAAGGCCAAAAAGCTGGCTATATCCAGTTAAGAAACCAGGCCAGCCTATTCTCGTCTCCCCTCCACCACTGTCCCAGGAGCACCATGCTGTGCTAAAAGAATCCTTTGTGCAAGCCTCCCAGCATGTCCTTGGATGACCTTTCACCGACCTGCTCAGTCCTGTCCAGATCTCCCCCCAGAGGGCAAGAGCCTGTTTGCGGGGAGCCTGGCTGTGCCTCTGTCTAAGTCCCTGGATGCACCTAAGGGGTGGATGTCCTATGTGAATCGCTGCTGGCAATCACCTTGGCCTTTTCTAACCCAGACCTCCCACAGTCCCCAGGGGGGAGAGAATCCATAGTAAGGCTCAGCTCCTGCAGAAAGCAAGGCTGAGAGGGCCCGGTTCCGCTGAGGGATGCAAAGTCTGTCAAAGCCAATGAGATTCAAGCCTCTGGTGGGGACGTGTCCTGTCATCCCGTACAGCCTGATGGAAGCCACGTGGTGGCCCGGGGCCTGAGAGGTCAGATACCCATCTGGAGCAGTGACAGCTGACCTCCCTGAACCAGGCTTTCCCTATCTATAAAATGAAAACCACAGCGGGGGGGGGGGGGGGGGGGGGGAAGAAAAGCTGTAATGTTATGAGTTGCCCTGGAAAGGAACGAAGTGACAGTAAAGGAAGGACTTTGTAAGCCTCCTTTACAAACTGCATAAACAACACTCTGTGTTCCTCAGTCTCTTTCCTGCAACATGTGTGAGGAGTGACTCGAACACTGGCCTGGACATTGATGAGACCCTGCCATCTTAGATGCGGTGTCACCTTAAACACCTGCTTCCCCTAGGTCCTGGTCTCCTTAAGGCCCTTCACACCCTTTAGGTTTAAATTGTCTTGGACTTCATGACACCATACCTGCTGGCCCTATTCACCAATTCCCTTCAGCACTTCCCCCTGGCATCTGCTTCCCACCTCATCTGCCAGTTTCACTGCCCTGCACTCCTAAAACCCGCCCCTGTGTTATCAAAGTGCCTTCCCTTTGTTCTGCTCGCTCTGCGCTCTGTTTTCCCACCTCCTTTCTTCTCTTTCTTCTCCCTTGTGCACTCTCTGCTTTCTCTGCACTTTCTCTTCCCTGTGGCTTTCCCTCCTGCTGAAATAAAGACCTCCTGCTTGACTCACTGCATTTAAGTTTGTGGTGAAAATTCCTAACAACATGGATTTAACAGCAGAACTTTGTTCAGCGAAATGTTGTAAAAGGAATGAATTAAGTCAGTAAGAAACACAGGCTCTGGGGCTGGGTTCAATAGGGTGGCCAAACTTCTGGATTTGCACCCCCTCATTTGACCATGCACTGGGGATGCAGAGTAACCAGTAAGCCAGGGAAGAGTTGATCACTGCAGGATTCACTGAGTTTAAGCACTGCCTGGCTCCTGGAGAAGTTCAACAGACACACAGTGACTATTGATGTTCCACCTCAAACCACTGAATTCAGACTCTGGAATTTTCAGGATGATTCCTTCCACTGCACAGCAGAGGTGCAAAACCACATTAGGAGAAGAAGAAAACCTCCTTATAGTGAGACATCACCCCCGTGTACACACAGGAATCACACAAGGTGCTTTTAAGCCCCGCTCCCCAACTCCCTGGGCTCCCATCCCAGACAAATGGAATCCGAAACTCTGGTACTCCTGGCATTATTTTATTTTTAAGCCATTTCCTGCATGAGCCTAACATGAATGCAAGGAGAGTCCTTTCATGTCTACTGGGTGACTTCTGGGCGCCTATCACTCAGAGTTGCTCTACGGATTCAGCAACAGAAGATGGCCACAAACAGGAGGCTCGGAAAATAGCAGGCTTGTTCATAGCCACTGAATCAGTCTGAAAGGTGGCAGATTCCAAGCCTTGCACTCTGCTGATACTCCAATCCCAGCCCTGTTACTCTCTTGTGGACTGAGAGCAGCTCACCTCTCTCTCCCTCATTGACCCATCTGTAGGATGGGATGAGTCCAAACTCTGGTTTAGATATAAAGGCAAAAGGATGGAAAACAGTAGCAGCAAGAGCTAAAGCAACAGAGATAGAACACACTGCTTCTTATTGCTCATTGCTTACAACCCAACTTGCATGGCCTGGCGCTGTGGCATACTGGGTAAAGCCAATGGCTACAGTGTCAGCATCCCATGTGGTCACGAGCTTCGGTCCTGACTGCTCCACTTCCATTCCAGCTCCCTACTAATACATCTGTAAAAACAGAGGAAAATACCCCAAGTCCTTGGGCCCCTGCACCGACATGGGAGATACAGATGAAGCTCCTGGTTCCTGACTTTGACCTGGTCCAGCTTTGGTGGTTGCAGCCTTTGGGGAGTTACGCAAGAGACAGAAGAACCAAATTATGGACAAAAACGATTTGTGGGTACCACAAAGCAGAGCTTCCCAACCATCAGAACCTTTCTTTACAAGAGACTCTGTGAGCTATTAAAAGACACACAGGAATTCCTAAGTGCTGAACCCTGGGGAGATGGTGACACAGGGGGGGTGGAACAACCCCAATAAGTCAGTTTAAAAAGCTCTAGTTGCCTTGAGCACTGAGAGGTTTATGTAACTCAATGTTGAAAAGAAAGAAATCAATCCAAAAATAAGCACAAGGAATGCCAGCAAATGCCGTCTTTGAAAACTCACATTCTTCTGCCCAGCAAAAAAATAAATAACTAAATAAATGATAATCTAAAAAATGGGAAGGAGGAGGAGGGCAAGGGGTTTCTTGCGTTTTGTCTGATTCTTGTACAATGAAAAACTTCTACTTTTGTAGAACCAGAGTATTTTTAAAATGAAAAGAATGATTTTAAATTACTTGCAGGAGTGTTTATGATGGAGGAATATTTATGATGTCATGTTCCAGTGGAAACATTTACATAAAATAACATGTCAGGATATAAACTTTCTCTTTTTTATGTTTATTTTTATAGACCAAGACATTAATAGTAGCTGGTAAGAGATGGTATTGTGAGCGGTTTTTATTTTCTCTTTTATGCTTTTCGCATTTGTTTTCTACAACTCACATGAGTCAGCTATGCAATAAGGGGAAAACAAAGCAGGTGTTCTTGCGAAGGAGCTGATATTTGTTGAAGATTAAGCTTCACACTACAAAAGATTGGGCAGAGGCAAGGAACGGGGCTGACATGGTTCCCAATTTGGGGAAGAAGGCAGAGATCTGAACTCAAACAAGTCTTCACACAAGGTACTTTGAAGTGGGTGTCCCTGGAATTCACTTACCGGAAATCTAATCCACAAAGTTAGATGTGAATGGAATTTAGAGGTGGCGCCCTTGTAAGGTAAACAGGGTCAGATGAAGGCATGATGATGGGGCCTCCTGAATGGCATTAGTGGCTTTAAAAAAGAGACCCAACCTAGCATCCTTGGTCTTCCTTGCTGTGAAATGTCTACACCCTATTACAATGCAACAAGAAGGTCTTCCCCAGACACCAGGTGGATACACACACTGAAGTTTTGGACTACCCAGCCTCTAGGACCAGGAGCCAAATCAATCTCTATTTCTTAGAAATGACCTGGTGGGGCTGGCATTGGTGCATAGCAGGTGAAATTGCCACCTGTAAAACCACCATCCTCTATGGGTGCTAGTTCATGTCCCAGCTGCTGCTTTACTTCGGATCCAGTTCCCTGTTAATGGCGTGGGATAAACAGTAGAAGATGGACCAAGTGCTTGGTTCCCCACAACACATGTGATCTGAGAGCTCCACATGAAGCTCCAGGCTCCTGGTTTTGACCTGGCCCAGTCCTGGTCATCAAGTTCATATGGGGAGTGAACCAGAAAATGAAAAATGGGTCTCTCTCTCTCTCCTGTCCCTCTCCTGTCCCTCTCCTCTCTCTCTCACTCCCATCCCCCCATCCTTTCTGTAACTCTGACTTTAAAATAAATAAATCTCTCTAAAAAAAATAATGGGCTGAGACATTAAGATTCTGAGGTTTATAAAACCCACAAATTGCCAGAGCAAGGAGGGATACACTGATGAAAAACAGGGAGACCAGGAGACAAATCTGGGAAAAAATGAACAAGAAGTTGAGTTTGCTTGTAATCTCAGACTTGCAAGTGAGAGTGTGTGGGGGGAGGGGATAAACCTGAGAACCCTGAAAAAAAAAAGGCAGAATCTGAAAATTAAATTTTGAGCTCGCCTGCTTAAGAGTGATTAACTATAAAACCTGACGATGCCCACGGGAGACAGTCCTACCCAGTATTTCCCAAGCCTGCTGGTTGTACCTGAGAATAAAGTGGAGAGCTTCTAAAAAAAAAAAACAAACACCGGTGCCCTGATGCCTTCCTGGACATACTGAGAAGCTCTTGAGCATCAGCATTTTTTAATGAATAGACTTTATTTTTAAGAGAATTTTAAGTTTACAGCAGAACTGAACAGACAGTAGAGAGAGTTCTTATATTCTACTTTCTTCAACACAAACACACTCCATCGACCGACCTCCCACGGCAGAGTGGTTATACCTGTTAGGGTCAATGAACCAGGACATTGTTACCACCTAAAACTTGCCCTTTATGTTATGCATTTTCTGATTTTGACAGATGGGTACTGACATATCTGTACCATTATACTACCACAACATAGCAAATTTCCTCTCCTAAAAATCCTAGAGGGGAGGGGATCCGTACTTTTTTTTCATATCCTCAATGACTCTTAAGATACAGCCAGACTTGAGAATCCCCACTCTACCCAGCAAGAGTAGAGTTAGTTATAAGCATTCAGCCTTGAAGAGCACTTACTGTTGGAAGAAAAGGGATGAAGTGAGTTTTGAAACAGAAAGATGAATAAAGAAAGGTCACAGAAGAAGAATGGTGTCATGAAAACCCAGAAGAGCCAGAATCTTGAAGAGGAGAAGGTGGAACACGCCACAGGCATGAGCACGTTGAGAAATGAGGGAAAGCAGAATGGAAAGATGTATTTGTGGGCTCTTCAGCGGCTTTTGGAAGTCCAGATCCATTACAGCGTGGGCGAGGTGTGGACAGGAAGGGAGTGTGCAAGGGGTAGCAGTGCGGGGGCAACGAAATGTAGCTGCTAAGAACTCATGGATGGAAATAAAGTAACTGAGAAGAGTGAGTTCGAGAAAAGAGCCTTTCTTTCTTTTCTTCTTTCTGTTTTACAGAGTGTGTTCTCTCACCCTCTCCACTTGCTTGTTCTGGCTTTCGGGGATAAGCTTGAGTCACCTGACTACACCCAAGCCCTTGTCGCAGACCTAAGACACTCAAGTCACTGAACTGTGAGCTCTGGAAGGGATGTGCTGGATTCCCTGGTACACTTCAAGGCCATCCCTCAGGACGGAATGACTTACTCCCACAGCTGCTGGGCACACTATCTGCATCCTTCCGTCACCTGCATGAATTGCCTTGGCTAGAAAGTGGGTGTTTTTTCCAGGGTTATTTTCCAGCACTGCCCATCGAGGCATGGGTTGGCATGATCCTCTTGCTCCTAAACTAGGACAGTCTGAAAAGCATCACACAGTTTCAGAGCCCCCCACCCCGAGGGTTGGCTGAGGCCTGTGTTTATAGAGAACCTCATGATTTAATGCGCCCAGCTCTGCTGAGTCCTGCTTTGGTACCTTGCATCCACAAATGCTGATGCAAGAGCTCTCCCTAATAAATCCACTGCATTTTAGCTTCTGGCTCATAGCGTATCTCCAAGGTAAATGTCCTCTGGGCATAGACCACCACATTCTCAGTATCTGCACAATGCTGAGATCACACACATACACATGGAGACCAAGATGAAGCTCCTGGCTCCTGGCTTTGGCCGGATCAGCTCTGGTTGTTATGACCATCTGGGGAGTGAATCAGATTATAAAGTTCTCTCTCTGTCTGTCTTCCTCCTTCTCTCCCTCTCACTCTCTCTTCACTGTCTGTCTCTATATCCCTTCCTCTGTCTCTCTCTCTTCCCCATCCTCCCACCCCCACCCCCGGCCATCTGTCTGCACTTAAAAATAAAGTAACAATAAACAATAACAATAAAGACCCTTTACAACTGGCTTGGCAGCCACAGATAGAGAAGGCCATCAAGAGAGACCATAAAGGGCCTGGAGCAGTAGCCTAGTCCTCACCTTGCATCCACTGGGATCCCATATGGGCACCAGGATCCCACATGGTTGTCAGTTCAAGTCCCAGCTGTTCCACTTCCCATCCAGCTCCCTGCCTGTGGTCTGGGAAAGCAGTAGCAGATGGCCCAAAGCCTTTGGACCCTGCACTCATGTGGGAGACCCAGAGGAAGTTCCTGGCTCCTGGCTTTGGATTAGCTCAACTCCAGCCATTATGGTCACTTGGGGAGTGAACCAGAAGAAGGAAGATCTTTCTGTCTCTCCTTCTCTCTGTAAAAATATGACTTTCCAGTAAAAATAAATAAATCTTTTGAGATAGATAGATAGATAGATAGAGAGAGAGAGAGAGAGAGAGAGAGAGAGAGAGAGAGAGCAACCATAGGAAAACACAGTGAAGAGAAAACACGGACATTCAGGTTTCTACATTCTAGCTCCCACACAGCCTGGCTATATTTTATTTCCCATGCCCCTGACATTCACAAATACATCCATTTCTGTAGCTAATCAAAATCATTTGTTTCTTTCAATGCATGCTGCTATGTAAAAATTAAGCCTTATGCATACATGATCATTTCTTCCACATTTGCTGTGTCTAGCTAAGGCTCTGGCATATATTTTCAATACTGCCACTCTGTTAACCTTTAATAACCACAGCTGACATTTATGGAGCACTTCATTGTGTACCTAAAACTCGGCTGAGTACCTTCAAGAGACAGTCATCTAATCTTCACATTAAACCTATGAGGGTGACAAGTTGTCTACATTCAAGAAACGGGCAGCGGCAGCTCTGAGACGTTACAGCAGGGTTAGGGTTGGATGTCTGATGTTTGCAACCAGATAATTCTTTGTTGTTGGGAGATGAGGGGGTGTAGTTGGGTATCACAGGGTATTCAGCAGCCATTTCTGGGCTCTATCCACTAGATGACCAATAGTAATCTTCCCCCCAAAAAACTAAAATTGTCTCTAGAAATTACCAAATGATCCCAGAATGGCAGACTGTGTCGGGTGGTGGATCCTGAGTTCGGAGGGATGTACGAGTTGAGACAACTGGGTTAGGTCGTTACCAGCCCCACAACTGGGCAATGATTCTAAGCCTGAATGCATTACGTTGAGCACAAAGCTCTTTCCGTTCCATCACCTGCCGCTAATCCAACGTGATTTTTTTTTAATACTGAGAAATATCCATGACACAATATTAAATGACAAAGGTGGACCCTAAATTAGATCAAGGCAAAAGTCCCAGAAAAAAAGAAATATTCTACAAAAGACTGGCCATGTTTTGATCTGGTCGGTGGAATCTCAGGCGATTCTTTCGTGTATTTTCCCACATTAGCAAAATAAGCTTCCATGATGTTATCATTAAAAGTATTTTAAATGTTATTATATCCACTTACCAAAAGAAATCAGCAAATGGATATTCAAAAGAGGACAGGAACTTGTGCTGTTCTTACAAATCTCGGGAATGTTCGCATACTGCGACCCCACGCTCGGACCCCATGCTCACCAGAGCCAGACTACTGCGTGACATTTCCTAATACCCCTGGTTCTGTGGCTTAGAGAAGAGCAATCAATCTGTTCTCCCTGTCTCTGTCTTTCCCGGGGGAATCCTGCACACTGGACAGACAAGGAGTCAGTAATTCTCCCACAAGAAAAAGTCAGGAGTACACAGGAGGTCTGTTCCCCACCACCACCACCACAACCATTCACAGGCAAGGAAAGTGAGCTGCCTAGGAGGAGGCCACTGGGATGAAATTACACAAGGTGCCCAACTTTGCTCCCTCTGCTCACTCATCGATACACTCATGTCCCACCCAAGTTAGTCTGAGTTTGGAGTCTGTTAGGAGGTACTGTTTGCAAACTTGCGGTCTGGCTGCCTTCCCAGACCCTCTGAAAATGGTATCTTGTGAAGGCAGTTTTCTGAGTCAAACACCCTTGGACTTGCTTCAAAGTCTTCCCTGCACACTCACACAAGCCCTCCCTGTGTGACCTCTATCTTCCAATGGAACCTCTCTGAGCCCAGTTCCCTCATTCTGACTAGACAGGGATGTCTAAGTCATTCAGTGTGGTAAGAAGCCAAATGCCAGCACAGTGGCTGACAAAGGGTGGCTTTCAATGAGAGCCTGCAATCATTACCAGCAGAAATACAAACAAGTGTGTAGAATGGGGTACCTTCTTATCTCAGAGGGATATATGAGCTTCCTGTCACTGCTGTAACAATTTACCAAAAAAAAAAAAAAAACTATCCCAGAGAGTTTTCGAAGATCACAGAGTGTCAGCGGAGCCCAGTTCCCTCTGGAGGAGTCGGGAAAGACTCAGCTTTCTTATCACTTCCGTCTGATCAGGAGGCTGCCTTTCCTTCGGGGCTCATGGCCCCTGTCTTCATCTTCTCCAACATCAAAATCAGCATCACAGCATCTTCAGACTTTCTCACCTCTGATTCCATCCATTGAATTCCCTCTCTGACTTACTCATCCCCCACATGTCCCTCTCAAAACGACCTTTGAAGTGACATGGAGCCTGGCGACAGAATCCAGTATAATCCTCCCATCTCAAGATCCTTAACTCTGTAAAATTCCTCTTGCTGTATAAATTAATATATTCACAGACTTTGGGGATTAAGCTGTGGACATCTTGGCAGGAGGGTGTCATTCTCCCCCAACACAAACGATAGGAAAGGAGTCCATTGTTACCACTAAACAGCCGCAGCTAATCATCCTGCTGGAAGACTCGGCACACTGGAGGGCTGGAAACTTCTTTGCCTGGCCTGGCAGTCTACTGAACTTACACCAGATGATGCTATAAAAGGGTAGGTGAAGTGTAAGAGTTCCTCCTCAGGTTACCAACCACTCCTATGTGCTTCATACACCGGAGTGCATTTTAAAATATTTGACCTCATTAAAGCATTTTTTGAAAAGTTCTGTCCAGCCAACTGCTCTACTTTTAATAATGAACTGCACTCCAGAGGGATTCAGTAACTGAGCAGCAAGGTAGAAGATCAGCCTACCTGTGAATGCTCTTCCACCCTGTCGGTCACTGAGCAGTCGCGCCGTAACAGTCAGGAGCACAGACTTCAGCACACGTGAGTTCAAGTCCTGCCCGGGCACTTGCTGTGCAAGGTTGTGAGGCTGGATTAAATGAGGTAATGGCACAGAAAGCACATGCTCTTATCCATCCCCACAATGTCAGGATACACTTAGAGAGCAGAATGATAGAATTATGACTGCTTATGAAGGACCATATTATTGCAATAATGTAGGGGAAGTCAAGAGGAGAGGATGGAGAGGATTTGGGGAGAAAGTAAGGGAAATCCCAGAGCCTATGGAGTTGTATCATAAAAAAATAAATTAGGGTCCAGCGTGGTAGCCTATCAGCTAAAGTCTTCACCTTACATGTGCCAGGATCCCATATGGGCGCCCGGTCATGTCCCAGCTGCTCCACTTCCATCCAGCTCCCTGACTGTGTCCTGGGAAAGTAGTCGAGGATGGCCCAAAGCCTTGGGACCCTGCACCCGTGTGGGAGACCCAGAAGAGGCTCCTGGCTCCTGTCTTTGGATCGGCTTAGCTCCAGCTGTTGTGGCCACTTAGTGAGTGAATCAACAGATGGAAGATCTTTCTCTGTGTCTCTCCTTTTCTCTATAGATCTGACTTTCCAATATAAATAAATAAATCTTTTAAAAACTGAAAATAAAATTAAAATTTAAAAATTAAAAATTAAAATAAAGCATATGCTCAGCCACACAGGCCATCATCACAGATTAACGGGTATTCCTACTATTTCTATACATATCTTATCTCCCTCTAGCCACACTGCCAGTCTTTTCAAAGAAGCAGCTGCTGGGATCTTTGTGAGATAGCTGTGACCAGTTCCTTTGCCTCCTTCAGGTCTCTTCTCAACTGACACTTCCCTACATCCCCTAACAAGGCATTGGGTCTCCTGTTTTATACTCTCATAGCACCCTGAAGTCTCTTTTGTACCTTCAGCCCAGGCATCAGTAAATGCTAATTTGAGAAATAATTTGATCCTAATAGGTAAGCTATGATGCAAGTTCTCCAAGGACAGCAGTTAATTGGGGCCGTGTGACTAATCTTGGTTCATAGGTCACTTGTTTTTTTTTAATTTTTTAAAAGATTTTATTTTTATTGCAAAGTCAGATATATACAGAGAGGAGGAGAGAAAAAGAGGAAGATATTCCCTCCGATGAGTCCCTTCCCAAGTGACCTCAACGGCTGGTACTGCGCCAATCCGAAGCCAGGAGCCAGGAGCTCTTCCAGGTCACCCACATGGGTGCAGGGTCCCAAGGCTTTGGGCCGTTCTCGACGGCTTTCCCAGGCCACAGTCAGGGAGCTGGATGGGAAGTGGAGCTGCCAGGATTAAAACCGGCGTCCATATGGGATCCCAGTGTGTCAAGGCGAGGACTTTAGCCGCTAGACCACCATACCAGGCCCCACAGGACACTAGTGATGGATTCAGTTGTCGAATTCAACACTCAGTGTTACACTGTGTTCCATCAGCCTGAAGTCCTGAGTGACTTACTGTGTAGAAAAAGGCCTCTGTCAATCCACATTGGCAAGGGGAAAATCTATGTTGGATTAAGAGTCTGGGATTTCAAACTTAATTTGTTTCTAAAACACAACCTAGCCATTCTAACAAACCACCATACTCCAAGTATGCAAGAGGCATGTTGAGCTCTGTTATAAAGCACTCCATGAATACTTATTGAACGAATGAATTACTGAATATACTGTATTACCTAGATTAGTGGAAGACGGTTCTCTGTTAGAACAGAGAGAGAGAGAGAGAGAGAGAGAGCCACTGATTACTTCCAAAAATGAAACAGCAGGATCCTTGCCATCAGTTCCAGGAAACAGAAATGCAGGCTGTGTGACCTTGAAGCTGCTGAGCTCTGATTGGCTCCTGCATTGTTAGAGGTCACAGAAATACTCAGCGAGGCCGAGGACAATTAGGTACTCAACAAAGTGGTGAAAATCCACAACCACCACAGCCGTTAGTCACAGGGCATTGTGTAGAAATTGTTGCAATTTATAATATTTATGAATTGGATCTGTAAGAACCCATACACATTGCTCATCAATATAACTAATTGGCTTTATGAATTTGTTTGCTTGGATGATACATCTCGGCTGGATTTAGCAGAATCTTGAAAAAAAAAAAAGGAACCTGTGTTTTGCTGGGGCCATGAGCTGTGGTATTGTAATTCTGGCAACTCTACTGTATTGAATAAAGAACTGAGGGAAGGTGCTGTATTTAAGAAGTAGAGAAAACACTTGGACATAAGCAGGACAGATACTGCAAACGTACTGTTAAGCAAGCTACCCGCAGGACAACAGGCGCTCAATCCCATAAACTCTTTGAAAAACGTTGTGCAGCACACCTTTTCTCCCCTGCTCTCCCCTCAGGTTTCGGCTGAAACAATCCATAGAAGAAGTGAGGAATTTAGAGTATTTATAGCCTAGCTCCCAAAACTCATTGCACAACAGCCAGGGTGTTCACTGTTCCCTTCATGCTCAGGCCTGCTGCTCACAGGCAATTGGAGTTGCTCAGCTTGTGGCACAGACACAGACACGGACATGCGTAGTTGGAAGTTGAATGGGGCACAGCACAAGGCAGGGGGGCTGTGACTGTGGGTTGGGCGTGACTGTTGCACCCACTTGATCCCTCAGCCTAAACAAAGACATGCACATAAGCCCTTGACTGTTGAGTGCCCTGCATGTGCCAGGCAGCATTCAGAGGATAGCAATACAACCTTGAACGTGACATAGACACGTGACCCAGACAGTAAGAGCTTCCAACTACAAGTTGACCCAATCCAAGTCTCCGACACAGGTGGTAGAAACTTCATGCTTGAGCCATCACCACTGCCTCTAGGGACTGCATTAGCCAGGCAACGAAGGCAGAAGCAGAAGTGAGTATCTTACCTAGGCATTCCTATGCTGGACACAGGTGTCTTATCTGCAGGGCCAAATGCCAACACCTGAATGATTATCTCAGAGATTCATAGCAGCATTCAGTCTCAGTAGTCAAAAAGGGGAGATGGTCATCATCTGATGAATGGATCAACAAAACATAGATTATTCATAGGGTAGAATATCATTCGGTTTTAAGAAGGAATGGAATGTGGAGTCATGCTACTCCCTTGGACAAACCTTGACAACCTTGAGAACTGAGCTAAATGAACAAAGCCAGACACAAAAGCTTGTATACAGTATGATTCCCTTTGACTAAAATGACAAGAACACAACACCTAGAAAATAGATTGGTGGTTGCCAGGAGTGCTGCGAGGAATGTAGAGTGATGAGGAAGGGGCGGAGCTTCTTTTTTAGGGTGACAAACATGTCCTAAAACTAGTTGTTAGTGATGGTTGCACAACTCTGTAACTATACCAAAAATGGTATGCTTTGAAGGGGTCACTGCCAAGCATATATATCCATTACTTGTCTTAGGCCATTAGTAGGGAGCTGGATTGAAGTAAAGCAGCCAGGACTCCAACTGGTGCCCATAGGGGATGCCAGCATTGTAGGTGGCAGCTTTACCCACTATGCCACAGCCCCAGCCCCTCTTTATCAACTCTAAATCCAGGAGCCCAGAGAAGCATTCTAATTGGTCCAGCTTGGTTCTGGAGTCGAATTTTTAGACCAATTAACCTAGGCCAAAGGCAGGATCTTCAGGGTAATAATACCACCCTCACCTTCTTAGTGTTCTTGTGATTATTGCACTGAGTTAGGATGGGGAATGGATTTACTCAGCAGGGGAATTTTTCCTAAATGAATATTTATTGAATAACAGCATGAAATTCTGATAATCCTAGGATCTGAACTTTGTCAAGTGGTTAAGGCTGAGAAGTGCTTTTTAACATTGATGATATATTTACCCATAGCTGGCACCATTCTTGAGCTGCAAAACTTCAGTGTTGCAGCATTCTGTCCCTGGGAGTTGGATCTGGAGAAAAAGCAGACCTCTACACTCCTCTCTTCCAGCCCTTCAATTCAAAACACAGCCTCCTAAGCCCACAGGACACACTCAGGAGCCTACAGCTAATGTCCCCCTGCCAGCTCAGCTGAAAATGCATTTTTCTGCATCACACAGAGATGGTCCTGGCTCTTGTCAGCACAGCTCTCACTGGAGCCACAGATGGCAAATGGAATGCTCAGCCCACCCCTTGCTCCCCGGCCTGGCTGCTTCCACATTCCTTGATGGTAATGCTGGTTCAGGGGCTGGCACTCACTGCCAGCCCTTGCTAAGCACAGCAGGGTGGGCAAGGCAGAAGGAAAGCTGGCGAGAAGGGAAATAGGGGCAATTTATTTTATGCTGGCCCCAGCGCCTGGAAGGTACCATGAAAAGTGGGCAGTGAGACTGCAGCAGATGCCAGAACTGTGTCAGGTAAGGGGCGGCAGTAGGGGGCACCAGCAAATTATAACCCCACTTGCCAAGTCTCGGGGACACCTGCATCTAATTTAGCATATGGAAGATGTTATGGAAAAGGGCTGCCACCTCCCCAGATGCAGACTCTGAATATAGCTGGTCTATGAGGTCTTCTAAACCTCTCTGTAACTTACTCAGTCCCCTCCATCCCATCCCCTGGCCCTAAGCCACTACCTGCTTGGAGAGCAGCAATCATATGCCCAAATGCTCTGAATTTACTCTTTGGACAAAACAATTCATTTTCCACCCGGTGAACAGAGATCTTGCAAAGTCGTAGGTCTAATCGCACCTCATTTTTGCAGAAAGCCCATTCATGCTCCTCCCCGCAAAAAGACAAAATCCAAATTCTATCCCGACAGCTCACACAGGTCTTCCAAACTGATTCTGGCCCATCCTAGATCAGCTATAGTCGTCACAGAGGGCTGAGGCACACGGCAGATGTGCTGGTGCCCTGCCTGACCCCCTCGTCTTTGCCACATTGGCCCAGTTTTCAGCTGGCAGCACCTGCTTCCATTTCGGTGGCTGGCTGTGGCAACGGCAACCTACTTTATCACATATTACAGGACACAAGTGCCAAGGGATGAAGGAATGCCACCTGGGAGCAGCCCTCAGACATCAATCAATGGAAGACGTGGCATCAGCATCATGGCTCCTCTGTCTTTCAGGTGAGACAATTGAGGTGCATGTTGACCCTGCACCCTAGAGCTCCCCAACTGCTCCAAGTGCTAACTCATCCTACACTGGCCTCTTCCCTTCCCTATTTTACTCTCTTTGTGATACTGTGGGTAGTATTTGGAACACTTGTTAGATAAAACTCTCGCATGTAAATCCTCACGTTAAGGTCTTCTTTGGGGAGACTCTGAAAATAAAAACCTTTCTATTCCCAGGTTTTCCAGCTATGGTAGCACCTGTACCCCTGAATCGTGAACACACCATGGTCTCTATAGCCTCTGGACTTTTACACAAACTGCTTCTGCTACTGGGTGTGCACTTTCCTCAACCCCTGTTGCCCCCTCCATCTCTTGAATATCTCTCACTCTACTTAGGACCCACCGTTAGTTTAGGTTCTTGGGTGGTATTTTTGTAAACACACACACATACATCTTGTTTGCCTTACAATCTGCTCCACTCACACTCATACCTCCTAGAATTATGTGTTTAAAACTTGAGTGACTCACTGAAGTGGAAGCCCTAGAAGACCATGGATTGTGCTTTTGAATTCAATCTCTGTACTTCCAGAGTGAAAGACATTGTACATGTTCAATGGAGAGTGCAATGGAAATGGTGCTTAGACTTGAAAAAAGAGGCAAAGCAAGGTGTAGAAACTCCCCCAAAACAGAAGGAGTCAACACAGGCTACTTGGACAGTCACAGCCGCCATTGCTCTGCGCCTCCAGTAGACTGGCCATGTCACCAACGATTTCACAAGTGTCACCTTAATGAACCCTCCTAAGCCAATGCTGGTGCTGCCCCTATTGGCCAAATGAAGCAATGGAGTTAACCACACGTAAGGCAACCTATCAATAATTACAAGGGGGCACAGTTGGGACCTGAACACAGCCTGGCACAAAAGTGTACACACTTCACTGCCAGGCTCTTCACAGCACCCGTGTCCAGTGTTTCTCCCATTTAGAAAGAACAAAATGAAGACAGACTAATAGCATCTTGGTGTGCCAAAACCGGGTGAACTAACAAATGCCATTAGGCCAAAGAATTCCTACGTTACTGTTGGGAGAGACAGAA
Organism: Ochotona princeps; assembly: GCF_030435755.1. Lineage (NCBI taxonomy): Eukaryota > Metazoa > Chordata > Mammalia > Lagomorpha > Ochotonidae > Ochotona > Ochotona princeps. Next base: position 9,535,134 of record NC_080860.1, on the reverse strand, counting down.
GGAGCCAGCACAGAAGTACCAGGGTAAGGCACAGCTAGCACTTATTACATACTCCAATAGGTGGCTATATGATTCTCCCCCATACCTGTAAGAGAAGGCCTGTTGTCATCATTTTACCTATGCAGGCTGGAGAAGGCCAACTCACTTACCCAAGGGGAACACTGCTAACAAACAACAGGGAGGTGTGCACACGTAGGGTGGGCAACAGTGATGGAACAAGTAAGTATTCGGATTCCTGCCACCTGAGTGAGGGATTGACGTTGCGCTCAAGAACTCAGATTTAGCCCCAACCCAGCCCTGGCTGCTAGGCACTTGAGGAGTAAACCAGTGAATGGGAGCTCATTCTCTATGTATCTGCCTCTCAAGTCAAGAAAAAAAGGGGGGGAGGGGAAGCAAAAAAAAAAAATCAAGAATATAAAATGAATTAGGGTACCACCGGGCACCAGCCAAAAGAGGATAGGGAAAAGTTCAGACCTCAAGCACCCACAAGATCACAGTGTTGTTCTGATCAGATGGTCACACTCCACTCCTCTGTCTGGTTACACCTTCTCCTTACATCATCCCACGGGTGCTTCATGAGTGTGCAGGTGGCTGTAGACAGTCCCATACACTCTAAGGATGAGGAAGCTGAGGCGTAAGGAAGTGAAGTGATGCGTGAGCTCAGGGCCAGCTTCTACAGCAAGGGCCCCTTCGTCTAACTCCAGCAGCCACTCCAAGACCTTCTTTAGAGCAGACTTTTTATTGTGTTCCACATGGATTTCCTTTTTCTTTTTTTTTTTTTTTTTTTGCCATCTCACTATTGGCTAAGCGCTGTCAGAGGCGACGGAAAAGGTCGGGAAGGATAAGCAAGAGTCTTGAAAACAGCAAGTAAATGATCCCAGGAGAAAATGTGGTTGGAATGAACAGAGATTGGTTTCCTGTTATCTTTGTAGCTGCTACATTTGCAATTTAGGACTTGATGCCCATGTATCAGACCAAACACTGCCACTGTTTGCTGATCAAATCTCTTTCCTAGGAAGATACTGTTTTAAAAATTCACTGTAACCAATCAGGCAATCTAAGCTCCTCTAAAATACTCAGGCTGCTGAACAAGCTCACACAGGACACCTGCCCCAGCAAGTGATGCATAGTTGCATTACATGGGGCTGGCAATAATATACACGTTCAAAGGCTATTGTATGGCCAAAAGAAACACACTGACTTCACCAATCAGTGTTTCTTCACTCATATTCTTGCTGAGACAATCTGCCCCAACCCTAGTTACTGCTGCCCCATTTGCCTCTAGGCTGATATTCAGCTATCCCACACAAATACACCTGGGACAGAGATGGAAACATTGACATCCAAGGCAAGTGTTCACAGTGCAGCAGGCCCAGGATGACAGGACATTTTTATCCTATGCCATGGTGCGTGTACTTGAGTTGCAGCTTTACCTTCCATTTCTAGCTTCCTACGAATGCACACCCGGAAGACAGAAGTGATGGCTCCAGTGCTTAAATCCCTGACACCCACCTAGGAGATGTGGATGTGAGTCCCTACCTCCTGGCCTCAGCCTGATCCAACACAGACCATTGTGGGCATTCAGGGAGTGAACTAGATGGTTCAGATGGAAGCTTGCTTTCTCTGTAATAACAACAATTTCAATAACAACGGGTGAAATCCTCCTGCACACCTTAATAAATTATCTCCCTGACTGCCTCCAAGAAACTCCACCTAAAGCAAGAACAATCGTGTGAGCCAACAAGAAGTTTGTTTGTATGGAGCGTTTTAGCTCCTGAGCATGCAATGACTCAACAAGCACCTATGCTCTTGCTGTCACTGTGTTCTGCCATTCACAGTTCGGACTCCATTCTGAGTCTGATTCTTGACACAGTTGCCTAACACATCACCTGTGAGTCTTTCCTCTTAGTCCATGTGTCAACTAGAGTCACGTGACCATGCCTACATCAATGATAGTCGCCAGGGAGAAGTGAGGTTTGGAGGCATTTGGGGGAGTGAGGAGAGCTCCCCACATCTGGTAGGCATAGGTCAGGGATGCTTCAAACATGCTACAGTGCACAGAACAGCCCCATCACAAAGAAACGCCCTATCCAAAACAGCAGGGGTCCTAAGAGTGAGAAACCCTGGCTGAAATGAATTCAAGATGAGGTTGTCAAACTGCAGCATCCACAGGCCACATTTAAACCCCTGGCCTGATTTTTATAAATACAGTATTGGAGGAGGGGCTCCAGGGGAGGGGGAACAGTCACACTGGTGCATTTACTTACTGTCCCTGGCTGTTCTCACAACAGCACAGCAGAGTCATCTCCTCAGCAACCTGAGACAGAAGACATCTGCCCCCCACCCTACCCCAAGCTCCCTGGCATTTTTCTCAGAAGAAAAAGAAAGAAAAGGACTTGCTGACTGTGCTGCAGATCCACCCTCAAAATTGGAGGATGGGGAGAGTGTGTGAGCTAAAGTCACACTCTATTAGGAAAAAAGGAGGAAGTTGGAAGCTGAGAAGCAATAAACAGTAAACATTACCCAGATAACGTCTACTTCTGGAAGCCACCTTGTTCTTCACAGCCCTCAGCAGGGCCTTTCCTGATGAAAATTTATTTCCACATAAAGGATGTGTTACGGAAAACAAAAAAAAGAAACTCAGATTTGACACAATTTAAGTTGTTGGGAAATGAGAAGCCACCTACTTCCCACTCAAGAATTAAGGTTTTCCTCCCCACCAACTCAACTCCCACCACAAAGAGAAAAAATCAACGGAGGGGGACGTGTTCTGAGCAGAGATGTCTGGTGCTAACTTCAAGGCAAGCCGAATCTAGGCTGAAATCAGGGGAGATGAAAATACAGGAATAAGAAAAGGTGATCCTGGGCCTGGCGGCGTGGCCTACTGGCTAAAGTCCTCGCCTTGAACGCCCCGGGATCCCATATGGGCGCCGGTTCTAATCCCGGCAGCTCCACTTCCCACCCAGCTCCCTGCTTGTGGCCTGGGAAGGCAGTCGAGGACTGCCCAATGCATTGGGACACTGCACCCGCATGGGAGACCCGGAAGAGGTTCCTGGTTCCCGGCTTCGAATCGGCGCACATCGGTCCTTTGCGGCTCACTTGGGGAGTGAATCATCGGACGGAAGATCTTCCTCTCTGTCTCTCCTCTCTGTATATCTGACTTTGTAATAAAATGAATAAAATCTTAAAAAAAGGTGATCCAGCAGAGAGAACCATGGCTAGAGACCCCCGCCTCCTTCCCCGCAACCCCCTCTCCATAAAAAAGGCAAACCAGAACCCAGAGTCATGGGAAAACATGGCTGCTTGACAACAATCCAGTCCCATGATGCCCTGAGATCCGACAAGATATCCCCCTCCTGTTCAGTGTGTCCTTTTCCTTGAATAAGATCAAGCGGGTTTCTGCTGTTTGGTACCAATGGGTTCTAGACAAGACCCGCTGGCTCACCGGGTATACACTCTCAAGGGCGGGATAAACTCCAGCCAGACTCACATGGCTCAGGCTCACTCAATTCATCCTGGTCACCCAGGGAGTTTCACTCCAGTAGACAGGAAGCTAGGCAGGTGCAAAAACCCTCTTGCAGCATCCGTCATTAAAAACGAAGAAACCGTGGGCAGTCATTGTGCCACAGTGTGTTCAGCCATCACTCAGGATGCCCACATTCCATATCAGAGGGCTGATTTCCATCTCAGGTACTCTGCTTCCAATCCAGCTCCCTGCTAATATACCTGAGAAAGCAGTGGATGGATGATGGATCAAGTACCTTGTTCATGGCATGGAGTTCCTGGCTCTTGGCTTCAGTCTGACTCAACCCTGGCTATTGCAAGCATTTGGGGAATAGAACAGAACATACAAGATCTCTCTCTCTCTCTCTCTTTCTCTCTCTCTCTCCAGCTTTCTCTCTTTTTTTTTTCCCTCTGGCATTCCTTCTCTCCGCCTTTCAAATAAATCAACCAATCTTCAGAAACCAAAGAAGCCTAAGTAAGAAAATAGTACTGACTTTTGCAAGTTAGTTTAAAAGTTCCCTTTAATAGCAATTATAAATAGTTCCTGAACTTGTCAAACTTAAGTCAATATCAACTCTTGAAAAGGACTAAGATGGGAAAAAATTTTTAAATGGAAAAACAAAGTCATGGCCCTTTCCTCTCCTCTTGTGATAATGTAACTTTAACCTGCTCACACAGACAGGTTTAAGTTATTAGAAGCCCTGTTCCCATTACTTCGCTCTCAGATATTTTAATTGAATGACAACCATCGTATCCAAGTCAACATTCCCCATCTGCTGCTGCTTCAGTTTTTTTACTGAGAGTGCCTGGGGCAGCGCTGCTCCCTAGAAAAAAAAAATTTTGCTCTCTCTGACTTCCTCTGGAATAGAATCTCTCTTCTGAAGCCAGGACCACTGGCCTCATGAAGGCAAATCTGCCCTGAGGGTGGCTCTCCAGAGGTCACCATCTGGGTTTCCCAGGTACCCTTCAGAGCCAAGGGAGGGCAGCACCGGGCTTCTGCCTTGACTGTTTCTATTCCACCCTCCTCTTGCTGTGGCCTTTGGAAAAGGAGCTGCTTGATTCAAACCACAGCCAAGGCAGGACCAATCAAATGATGATTCTGAATTACACCAATTTCTTCTGACCACATTTTTGCAGAGAGAAACCTGCTTTAAAAAAAAAAAAAGTGAAGTCAAACACTTTATGCAATAGATCCAGCAATAATGCTCCTACTATGAGCTGGGGTCTTACCCTATGTGAAGGGGAAGAGATGGTCTCTACTATGAAGAATGCCACAGTTGGGGCCAACATTGTGGCCAGCATTGTGTTAAGCCTCCTGCAATGTCAGCATCCCATCTGAGTGCTAGCTCAAGTCCCAGCTGCTCCAGTTCCAATCCAGCTCCCTGCTAACACACTTGGGAAAGCAGCAGAGGATGGCTCAAGTGTGTAGACTCCTGCAGCCACATGGGAGAGCTGGATGAAGTTTCTGGCATTTGGCTTTGATCTGGCACAGTCCTGGCCATTACAGCCATTTCGGGAATGAAAAGGTAGAAGGAAGATCTTGCTGTCTCTCCCCCCACCCTCCGCCAATGCCAACTCTTTCAAATAAATAAATAAACAAACTTTAAAAAGGTCACAGTTTTCAGTGACACTAACCAACAGAAATATCACATGGGCCACCTTTGTAATTACCAAGTTCCCACTGGCCAAAAATCACTTTATGTTTTTATTGAACTTCAAATATCATCATTTTCTTACAATGGGTTGAGTAGAGTGTAACAGAGTGCCTAGAACCATCTATCACAAATATACATGGATGGACTTAAATTCAACCTCCGTTTCTGGCACATGGCCTGTGCTCCAGGCACCATCTTCACCAAATATATGAAAAAAAATCTGACCCAAATCCAGATGAGGAGGCAAGATACATGTAAAGCCAGGCCATGGGGGAAGTCTGGTTTGGACATATTATGCCTCCTCTTTCAAAAGCAAAAGGTGGTGCAATCAACCTTCATATCTCTCAGCTTCTGAGTAGACAAGCCAAATGTGGTCTCTCTGCAACAGGATCTTGTTCTATCACAGAAAGAAACACGGCACTGATTTGTGCTCTCATATAGAGAAACCTGAAGATGTCATATCAATGGGAACAAATCAGTGAGAAAAATCCACTCAAAAAACCCTAATTCTAACCATAACCATAACTTTATGATTCCGTATATCCACAATATCTACAACAGGCAAAGTATGGAGACAGAAGGCAGATGGATGGGAGGAAACAACGAAAGATGATAGTAACTATGGGGTTTTTCCTAGAATCATAAAAATGCTCAAGGACAAGATAGTGATGTTGATGGTACAACTCTGTGAATATACTAAAAACCATGTTTTTCCTTTTTCTTAAGATTTCTTAATTTTTTTTCTAACTTTTTGTACATTGCAGAGAGAACAGGTCACAGAGAGAAAACTTGCATTTGCTGAATCACTCTCCAAATGGCCATAAAAGCCACAGCTGGGCTGGTCCAAAGCTGGGGGAGCTAGGCACTTCTTCTGGGTCTTCCACATAGGTGCAGGGTCCCAAGGCCTTGAGCCATCTTCCATTGCTTTCCCAGGCCGTTAACAGGGAGCTGTATTGGAGGTACAGCAACTGGGACTTGAACCAGCACCCACATTGGATGCCAGCATGGTGTGCATAGGATTAGTGTGCTATGCCACCACATTGGTCCCTAAAAACCACTTTTAAAGGGTGAATTTTGTGAAGTGTAAATAAATAACTAAGACAGACAATGGAGTTCTATTAGGGGACTATGTTTATGCCTGGAGATTCAGACTCCAATGGTGATAGTTTAGGTTTCAGATGTGAATGCAATGTAACAGTATGATATGTTTTGAGCTCCCAGGGCTCCACTAAGGACTTCCAACACCACACTGTGTAGACTGCCCACGCTCCCTTCCCCCTCATCAGAAGTGTTAGTGCTACACCTTCCAAGGCATTTGGGAGCTGTGTACTGACAGCAGACAGAGAAAAATAGTAATGTATTGTTGTTGGGATTTACTGAGATCAGAGCGCATTTGGGCCTTAAGGCTGAGTTCCAGAGAAACTCAAGACTCTGATGGATTTTTATCATCTCTGTATCACTGGATGGAATTTTTCATCCAGATAATTGCGCCAGTTAGTCAGTCAGTGAAGAATGATTGGCCGCTAATTATGTGTCCATCACTGTAAAAAACACAAGGTAGGGCAGGGTTTCTGGTGATGTGGTTCAGCTAAGATAGAACTTTTGTCTGACAGCCTGGGCTTCAGGATATATGCTCTGCTCGCTCATGCCTTGTTTAGATTCTGTTCTGCTCTTGCTCATCTAATACAAGGTCCCAGGTGCTGTCCTAGGAGCTGGAGATCCTTCAGCAATCAAGAGGTCCCTGCTCTCAGGCTGCTCAGGGAACCAGAGGGAGAGCAGATGATTACACACCTGCCAACTGCCAAGTGGGATGCCAGTCACGGTGCGGGAGGACAGGTGGTAAGAACCTGGCCCAGAGAGGATGATGCCTCCCCAGCACTGACCTTGAAGGATGAGCATTAGTTATTCAGTGAAGTGGGGGAGAGTGTTTCAGTAGCATGCGCACAGGGCAGGAGACAGGAAAGCAGCATTGGGCAGAAAATGAATTCCCTGTGGCCAGGATGGATGAAGCAGAGAAGGAGAAGACAAATGAGAGAGCTGCCGGCTTTAGATCTCCCAGCCCTGGGACAGGAACAGTGGAGTGGGATCAGTAAATGATTCACTAAGGCTACAGTGAGGCTACTCACAGAGACTGCAAGCCGACCTATCCCACTAGCGCTTAAGGAACAACCCATGTGTACCAAGGACCAGGGTAAGCACTGATGAACTCACAACCATCAAGATATCTGACATTTGCGGGGTCCCAAGCAATAGAGTGCATTAATGCACACAACTGTGCCCTAGGCCACTCTCCAAATTCACATGTTGAAGCCCTAACCGTCAATGTGACTGTATTTGAAAATAGGGCCCTTCCTTTCATATTATGTGAAAGGAAGAGAGACAAAAACAGAAACAAAAGATGGATAGATGTATCTTCCAGTTGCTGGTTCCCTCCCTACTGCCCATGGTAGTCAGTGCTGAACCAGGTTGAAGCCAGGAGCTAAGAACTCGATCCAGATCTCCCAGGTGGGTAGCAGGGACCCAAGCACATGGGCTGTCACTGACCACCTGCCAGGCTGTGCATTCACAGGAAACTGAACCAGAAGTGGAACACTCAGGACTAAAGTCAGGCCCCTTGATGTGGGACGTGTACATGTCAAATAGTGACTTTACTGTCGTGTCAAATGCCCAACCCTGAAAATGAGGTCTTTTAGGAGGGAACCATAAGGAGGTAAAAGACAAATGAGCTATCTCGAGGACTGTGGTCCTTTTAAAAAAAGGGAAGAGGCACCAGGGATGTGCTCATGCAGAAAAGGCCATGTAAGGACACAGTAAGGTAGTTACGTGGCAGGGGAGGGGGCTGAGGAAGAACAGACTCTGCTGGCACTTGGATCTTACAGGACTGTAAGAAAGAAACATTTATCACTAAGCCCCTGGTCTGTGGTATTGTTGTACAGTAAACCAGATGACAAATACAAACACAAACTGAAGTCCCATCCTCCAATCCTCATACCGCCAACTGGTCACCTTCCCATCCTGCACCATCTCAGGCTCACACCTGAGTATGGAACCACCTCAGCCATACATCTCATCCCCCCAGGGAGTCCAAGAGGCATACACACAAATGGTATCATCTGCCCTGGGGAAGACAGGCAAAGAATGAGGCCTGGGCAGGCCTTGGACTTGGGCTCAGAGCTGTACGAGAGGGAACTGGGGGACAGAGAAGAAGCACCTGTTCTGGGTATGCAGGTGCTTGAACATGGCTTCCTCTCTCTGGGAAGAGGAGACAGTCACAGAAAGGCCAGGGTGGGGCCAACTGAAGCTCAAGGCCCAAGCAGAACTCTGACAGTCCTTGGTGGAAATACAGGCAGAGGAGGAGGGCACAGCGCATAAAAGGCAAGAGAAGCCAACACAGGAACCACAACACAACCACAACACAGGAACCATTCTCGCTGGGAGTTGAAGTGGGGGAGAATTGAGACATGGGGTTAGAGGGTGGACCACCAGGGCTTGCATTCTTTCCCAGGGCCCACTTCCTGCTTCCTCAATGGGTGCAGTGAAAACACACAGTGCTGTGATCAGAGTCACAATTGCAGACCTCAACCTGACCACGGGGTATCAAGATGAATACAGGTCTGAATCTAGTCCAGAGAGCTGCTTGGCTCCCTGGCCAGGCTTGGAGACAGACACCTACTGACCCTGGGAAGCAAATTCTCCTTTCAACCAGAAGCCCTCCAAAGCTCATCACTTGCTCACTTCTCATTGAGCTCAAACTCCATTTAAAAAAAAAAAAAAAGTGAATTTCGCAAAGAGACCTAGCTTGCCTACTGTTCTGTCCTCACCATGCGACTCATATCGGCTAACCAGCATTGTGGCTACTTTAAATATGTTTCCCTTTTCACCTGAGCCACCGGGATGTTCCCTGGATACAAACACAGTCTCAAAATGGAGACTGTAAAACAAAACTTGGTTGCGACTAAGATCATTTTTCAACCACAGTGACAGCTCTGCCTCGCTACGAGCTCACTGTGTGACAGAAACTGTCAAGCCCATCACCCAGTTTTCTAATTTGATTCTCACTGCAAGCATATGTACCAAGACATTGGATTTCTTCATTTCGCAGATGGTGGCCCTCTGGACCAGAGAGAGTAAAAGAGTCTCACACGGGTAAATGGCATTAGGAATCACATTAGACGATTCAGCTGCAATATCTATATGCTGAGCAATCTCTCAGCTCTTGTAGGAAATGTGTTGGGTTCAAAGACCAAGTAGGTGTGCTGCTTTCAAGGCAGGATTTTTTCTTTCACCCTATGATCCATTTCTGGATTATAAATTTAGATTCTGAAAAAAAAAAAAGTCTGGATCCCCACCTCCAGCCCCAGCCACCACCAAATGCATCAAGTCAGAACAGTAAATTCAAATACATTTTAAAAATTTATTTACTTATTTGGAAGTCAGAAAGAGAGAGAGTAACAAACAGAAATCTTTCATCCATTTGCCAAATGGCTGCAATGGCAAGTGCTGGGCCAGACTAAAGCCGGGAGCCAGGAGCTGTTTCAGGCACTGGGGACACAGGGTAAACCTGTGGATAGAAGATCTGGGGCACAGGGGTGCTTGCCTTTCATATAAAAATGAAAATAAATTAATTAAAATGAAGGAAAAAAACCATATTTATTTCAAAAGGTTGTTGTGAGGTTATAGCACTTAGCATAATGATTGTTTCATATTAAGTGCTCAGTAATTACAACGATGACCAAAAAGTTTTAGGAGACTAATCACCTGGTTATACCAATGGTCATTCATGGCATCACTGCTGTTAGTTACACACCTGCATGTGTCAGGCATGGTGCTAAGCATGTCATGCGAACACTATTCTTCTAAATATTTATCACTGCTTTCAGTTGCATCAGATCATGCAGTTACTGCCCATCGCTCCCACTGGGATGAAATTTCCACATTTGTTTTATTTTCTGGTGGATCCCCAGTTCCTGGAGATTGGTACATGAAGTAGAGACTCTATAAATAATGTCTCAGTCAATAAATAATGATCCGTTTACAATCATCTGGAAAACGAAGGTTAACCCTTGATTATTTGATAGAAGGAAACATGAGTATAAAAGGGTCACCCAGGTTGCAATGCAAAGGCCAACACGGTAGCACAGTGAGCTAAGCTTCCACCCACACGACAGACAAAAAATTATGACACAGGAAGAGCTGGAGGCAAGGCGGCCAGTAAAGGAGGCTACTGAAAAAATTCAGTAAAGAAAACTGGGGCCCACCGTATTGGTGAACTGAGCTAAGCACCACCTACAAGGCCAGCATCCTGTATCAGAGAGCCTATTGGAGACTTAGCCACTCTGCTTCAAATCCAGCTCCGTAGTAATGTACCTGGGAAGGTAACAGGAAATGAGCCAAGTGTTTGGGACCCTGCCTCCCAAGTGGGAGACCTCGGATGGCATTCCTAGCTCTTGGCTTCAGCCTGGTCCAGCCCTGGACCAGGTTTGAGAGATTTGGAGAAGGTGGGTGGGATAACTGGAGTATGGGTAGATAAGTGGATGGATGGATGGATGGATGAGTGGGTGGGTGGGGGTGGGAGGTTAGGTGTGGGTAGGCAGTAGGTAGACAGATGGATAAATAGCTGGGTAATTGGCTAGATGAGTAGGTGGATGGGCGGGTAGATGATAATTGGACGGATGGATTTGTAGGCTGATGGATAGGTAAATTTACACAGAAGGCTGAACGATTAGAACTGCAGAGGCATCTAGTGTTCTTGTGTGGAGCTCTTTGTGCATCAAACAAACAATGATATTAGCATTAATCAGAATGTACATAAAAATATCATTCAGCTAATAAAGGCATAGCCAGTAGTATCTTAAAATTCAGAGGCTGTAACAGCCCTCTCCAAGATGGCCTACTACCGACGTTTTCAGGAACCCATATGCTCTGTTATTCTTCCCTTTGCCCTAGCAAGTCAAATGAAACATAAATCTGCCTTTAGCCTGTCATCCCTTCAGTTGACATCAAATTCACAGTGCCAAGGCTTTAAATTATTCCGTAACTAACCTGGTTATGCAGTACCTGAGTCTGGCTAGGATAATCTTATTGTCAGGGAAACAGGTGGCCTGACCTGCACAAGCTCCTGCAGATGTTGCTGCTATTCTAGAGAGAGTAGCAAAGGCAACACAGGATGGCTTCTGAACGATGATTCCTGTCCTGGAGACAGACACACTGTCACGGAGAATCCCAGCGGGGTGTCTCTGCCTTCGTAATGACATCACACAGACGGGTCTGATCTGTTCTTTCCTGTTCTTCTATTTCTTTTCTCTACCTTCATCCTTTGTCTTCAGCACACACATACATACGCTGCACTGCCACATGTAGAGCTAATACAGATGAAATACACTGAACTTCAGGGAAAGCCCCAAATCTTTCTTTGAAATCGCTCCACCAGCATGCATTCCTTTGGTGTTAAGCATTGCCCTCTTGTGGTATGTTGAAGTCTTAGTCAAGGTGTCCCCAGGAGGATTTGCCTTAGTATTTAAATCATTCAGCTCAGGGGCCTTGAGGAGTGCAGGAAAGCATGTGCTCCAACACTCACGTCTTGCTACTGCCCTTGCTCACTGCAGGTGTGGAGGCAGACGCACTGCTGCTTTTGTATCTCAGAGAAAGCCGACTGTCGGAGCATGCCTGCTAACACTGGGGCACTCTTCAACGACTCCTTGTGGGGCCAGCGCTTGGTCTAAACCCTCAACTCTCTGCTGAAGAATACAGAGCTCTTCTTAGCTGTCAGCCTAGCTGTGCGTGCCATCTGCAGGCTCTCGGCTCTATTATTCACCTACTCTAAGACCTGTGATTTTTAGGAAACAACTGGACAGATGGATGCAAAGGAAATTATTTTGGCTGTGGTAAACTATACAGCGTCTAAAAGGTATGATGTTAATCATTTTAGATACTTAATTCCATGGCGTTAGTATACTCACAGTGTTGTATAACCACCACCAACATCCAGCAGCTTTTTACCATCCTGAAGAGAACCTGCATGTATTAAGCAATCATGTCCCCTTTCCTCCATTTCCTCAACCCCCAGGTGCCCATTTATCTCCTTTTTTTCAAAAGGCTTTTTGTTTAAAGTAAGTGTGCATACTGATGGGCTACAGTCTTACATATCAACACATGTATACAATTAGAATTGGTCAAATCAGGGTAATCAACATTTCCTTTACTTTTAGTTTCTGTGATTTTAACTATTCTGGGTCTCTCACATCAGTAGAGTCACAGCAATTTTTTGGGTTATTTTTTTTTTTTTTTAGGATTTATTTCTTTAATTAGAAAGTCAGATATACAGAGAGGAAGAGAGAAAAAGATCTTCCATTTGCTGATTCACTCCCCAAGCAGCTGCGACAGCCAGAGCTGTGCCGATCCAAAGCAAGGAGCCAGGAGCTTCTTCTGGGTCTCCCACACGGGTACAGAGTCCCAAGGCTTTGGGCCATCCTCAGCTGCTTTCTTAGGCCACAGGCAGGGAGCTGGATGGGAAGTGGGGCCATTGAGACATGAACCAGCGCCCATATGGGATCCCGGCACGTGCAAGGCGAGGACTTTAGCCACGGGCTTACCACACTGGGCCAGAGACACAGCATTTTTGCCTTTCATGGGCAATTTGTTTCACTCTGCACAGGATTTTCAAGGTCCATCTGCATTGTAGATGACAGCACATCCTTCCTTCTCAGGCGTGAATAATGTTCTCATGCACAGACACACCACATGGGTTGACCCATTGCCATGGATGCATGTGTGGGTTTTTTCCATCCTTCAGCTTTTGTGAAGAGCGCGGCTACCAACATGGGTAGAAGAGTATCTGCCCTGAATCCCTGCTCTTGGAGCCAGAGGACACTTATTTCACAGCCTTATGTTGAACCTGAGTTAAGTCCTCTCCCCTTTTGCTTCAACTGGATTTTCTTTCAGGCCCTCCTGTCCTATCTGTCAGCAGTCTCACAAGTCCCTCCCGCAGGTGTCTCTGACTGTTACTTTTAGGAGTTGGTGTGTTGCCCCTTCCCTCGCGGGAAGCATGATGCACAATTGCTCTCCTCTCTGATGGGCTCTGACCCACCACCAATGGAGGAGGTGACCTCGATCTGGTGCTAGAAACTTTCCCATCACAGTAATCTAATCCCAGAATAATAGTCAAACCGCACCTTAGTTTTGCTCAATAGAGATCAAAGATTCGCATCTCTGATTTTGAAAGAACAACATAATCCTATACGTATTAACTACCAAACAAATATTTATTGAATGGCTAAAGAATGGCATGTTAAAATAATTTTCGTTTTTGGAGTTGGGCCAGACTCAACTCCAAATTATGGTGCGACAGCACCTACACACGACATGCCAAAGAACCATCAGATGGGATTGGCAGGTAACAGCCCATCTCACATGTCTGGGCAACAAAAATGGGTGGACAATTGGAGCCTGCAGAGGACATCTGGTACCATAACAGAGGAAGGAGGGCAGAACAAATTGATCAACCGCACCAGCCAAGCATTGGCAGCAGTTACCTGGGCAAATGGAAACTGTAAGGTGCACTATGTCAGTCAATGGACCTTGGAAGGATTTCCCCATCCTTGGAGTGGTGAGATCAGCAGCAGCATTTCAGAACTATCGAACCCACCTAAGCAGAATCCTCACAGCATGCTCCACACTGGGGACCCTGGGATGACATCAGGTAGCTGTTTCCCATTCCCAGGTACTGAGATGGCTGTGGGGCTGGGTGTGGCTTCTCCCTTATCTTTCCTCTTCCCCCAGATACAGGAGAAGAAAAAAAGAAAATGTGAAAATAATGGACTTACTCTCTTCTAACCCTCCACCCTTTCCAACCTAATCAACTATGTAAACATCTTTAAAAATACATATATTTTTTAATTTTTAAATGAGTGGACTTCAAGTAGGGAAGGGTGAGGACTTTGTGTGACTATTTGTTGAGGAGTTTTGCTTCCCCACAACCTAGCATGGGGCAGGAGAGGAGGTCCTCTCACCTCATGCCAAGCAGAGGAGGTCTCAAAGAATTTGAAATGTGTCACTTGGTACCAGCTGAAGCCAGACATTGTTATGCTCTCAAAAGAAGTCCAGTGGGACAAGTGGCTGGATGTGTCTCAGATTTTCCAGGCTTGGGAGTCAAGGAAAGTACAGATTTCACTGGGAGCAACTTGGCCCTCCACTGCAGCCCGCAAGGAAGAAAAAACTAAGTCATGGAGCTGGAGGGAAATCTGCCCATACACCCTCCAAAGGAAGAAAGGGAAAAAGACCTTGAGTGGTGGACTGAGCTTCTAGTTGTTAAAACAAGCTTGTCTTTGTACTTGAATGCCTCCTTTAACACCACAAACCTAGCAGAGCTGTACCCCGAGAAAGTCAGTGGACTTCTTTCCTCTCAGGACCACTCCAGTGAACTAGTTATCCCCATCATGTGCACTTTTCAAAGCACTGTGAACTCAAAACTAAGAAGACGGAAAGTCTGTATTAAGGAAACCACTATATAATCTCCAATGCATGACTGTGGGATTTTGCTTCTTTCAGACCAAAGCTCTATGTAAAAGAAAGCATTGGGTACTTGCTGGAAAAAGAAAGCCCACGCATAAAGAAGAACTCAGATTTGGGGGGAAGATGACAAAGATGGGTTTTACACTTGCTCCAATTCTCACCTAGAAAAATCAAGAACAGTTCTGGTAACATGGAGAGGCAGGCTGGACGCAATCGATATTCCCAGCACACTTTGTCTGGTCTGATGCACTCATCCCATGCCCGCAGCTCATCCACTCTGGAAGGCTGACCTCTGGAAATGGGAGAGCCTTGTTGGGGTTGTTGTTATATCTCTTGTGGGAGACCAGGAAGAAGCTCTTGCCTTCAAATTAGCCAATACAGCCACTTGGGGAGTGAACCAGCGATGGAAGATTTTTTCCACTCTATATTTCCTTCTCTATATAAATCTATCCTTCTCAATAAAAATAATAATTTTTTTCTAAAAAAAAGGGGGTATTGGGCCCGGCGGCGTGGCCTAGCGGCTAAAGTCCTCGCCTTGAACGCCCCGGGATCCCATATGGGCGCCGGTTCTAATCCCAGCAGCTCCACTTCCCATCCAGCTCCCTGCTTGTGGCCTGGGAAAGCAGTCGAGGACGGCCCAATGCATTGGGACACTGCACCCGTGTGGGAGACCCGGAAGAGGTTCCAGGTTCCCGGCATCGGATCGGCGCGCATCGGCCCGTTGCGGCTCACTTGGGGAGTGAATCATCAGACGGAAGATCTTCCTCTCTGTGTCTCCTCCTCTGTGTATATCTGGCTGTAATAAAATGAATAAATCTTAAAAAATAAATAAATAAATAAAAATTTAAAAAGGGGGTATCGAGAATTAATTCAGAGCCTTACTAAAATAAAAAGAATTTTGGGGCCTGCATCCCATATAAGCACCAGTTCAAGTGCTGACTCCTGATCCAGCTTTCTGCTCATGGCCCCGGAAAGCAGCGGAGGATGGCACACACGCTTGGGCCACTGAACTCACAACGGGGAACTGAAGGAAGCTCCTGGCTCTTGGTTCAGGCCAGTCCAATTCCAGTCATTGTAGCTATTTGGGGAGTGAACCATTGCACAGGCAATCTCTCTGTCTCTCCTCTCTCTGTTATAACTGTAACTTTCAAATAAAAATGAATAGCTTTTTATTTTAAAAAGTTTTTAAATTTTTATTTTTTTCTTAAGAAAAACAGAAATCTCTTGATAGCAATGAATGAAGAGAGTAATTAGGTTTTGAAAAATACGGCTTTGCTGCAGTGTGGAGAATGGGTTGGGGATGGCAAGGGTGGTCAACATGTCTGAGTCCTCCATCAGATACTCACCTCCAGCTTCCTGCCAATACAGATCAGATAGTTTGGCGCCTGCCACCCATAAGGGATATTTAAATTGAGTTCCAGCTCTTGGATCTGACCCAGTCCTGCACTGAACATGCAGGCATTGCGGAATGAACAGCAGCTAGGAACTCTCTCTCTGCCTTTTGAATTAACTAATTTCAAAAGAAAAAACAAAGCTGAGGCAATTGATGGTGGCTTGAATCAGGACATTTATTTAGTGTAAGTCACTATGTGACAGTGGGACAGTGGTAAAAAGGTAATCACCAGATTTACCTAATGCAGACTCCCCTACCATCTCTCACTTCTTGCCAGATTACTGTCATGAATTTTGTGCTGGAATAAATTCTACCTCACACTAAGAAATAATATCCACTACCTTTCATGTTTGATTTATAAGATACACAGATATTTGTAGTCCATGTTAAAAGAAGTATACTACTATTCATGTTTCTAATGGTTTTCTACAAAACACTTCAACTCCAGAAGACTGTCCAGAAGCAGCCGATAAGCTGCATCATGGGACAGGGAGCAGATGGGCAAAGCGACAGATGTATTTCTTGCTGCTATTCAGAGAAAGGTGCAACTTGGAGTAAGAAAAGTGGGGTAAGGAAACTAGTAGCAATTTTTCTTTTACCTATAGATGGACCTTACTTTAAGAAAAAAAGAAACTCTAAATTTAGAGAAAAATAAATTCATCTGAGCAGAAAAATTAGAGGGTGATTATTTGAATGCCATTCTTTCCTTTTACAAAATGGCTCACCACGGAGAGACCCTTTAAACTGAGAGCTCCCCTGCCGAATAAGTGCCTGGTACAATCATTAACTACTTGACAGAGAGCTTAGGGGCAGCTAGGGAGGAAGGAAGAGGTGGAGGGGAATCTTAAAACTACGTCCTAGCCCTTTTAAGACCAATTTGAGATGAAGATTTCAGAAAGTCTGAAAGTCTAATTTAAGTGAATGGGCTGAGTGGACTTCCCTGAATAACTCTTCCATTTAGACAGCTTCCTTTGAGAATACCCTACTCTGCATCCATTAAACAGTATGTTTTAAGAGAATATCTGATCATGTTGGAAACATCTCAAAAGCAGGTGGCCAGCATATACAGCATGACTTCCAATTTCAGAATTTAAAATATAAATGCTATACACGGGCTTATAGAAAAGACTATGAATCTACATGAAATGTTAGCAGTAGTTATATATAGATGGTGGGATTAGATGGGAGATTTTTATTTTCATCCTTATGCTTGCCTGCACTCACCCAAATTTTTAATCATTCTGTAAGTAGAAAAAACAATGAGAGAGTGCAATTTCTTTTTGTTTTTAGATCTAAGAAATTATGGATAATCTACTGTAAAATCTACCAATATTTATTTGCAAAAAAAGAAAAAACGAAGCAGAAAATCTCCTAGTAGACAAGCCAAAGCTCCCAAGAAGAGTTAACATTCCGTAAGCACTGGTTACTTACCTGTCAGACCACAGTACTCACCCTACAGAATCACACTGCAGACTCCTCAGAGCTACTTTTGAGAGTATTTTTACTGCCCTGCCCTTCTGTTTTTCCAAAGAAACTGAGGTTCAGAGCAATGCTGTAACCTGTCCAAGTTCACTACCTGGGAGGTGGCAGAGAATCCTGGTCTCCTGATTTCTAATTCAGGGCTTGTTCTCCACAGCATTGGGTTTCCACAGACGCCCTAGTTTATGGGCTGAAAATATCCCATAATGATCCCATAAATAAGCCATCGAACTTATTTATTCCTTGCATTTAACTTATTATTTAGCATTTAAAGGACACATTACATTGAGCAAGAGCCATCAATCTTTCACATAATGCTCCAGTTAATAACTTGGTAATTATAATCCACGATTACAAAGCTAAACGTGCTTGCTGTTTCCATGGTGCTGGATCCCCTTGTAAGGAGGAGGACTCATCAATTATCTCTGACCTGAAGGCTCTGTGAATTCACATCCTCCCAAGCCACCAGCACTCACCCTGGTGGTGAGAGGGTCCAACAGGAATTGTAGTAATTTCAAATCCTAAGCCTAAGAATTTGAAAACTGGGTTTATGCTCCTCTCTAACATGTTAGCAGAATATCATTTGGCCATCCCACAAGGCTCATAGAAACTCTAGAAGTAACTGCTCTGTGTGTGCCAAGGTAAGCTTTGCTTATAGAATACAGAGTTCGTCAAACCTATCAAATCCAGAACCCCATAGTAATAGTTTCTAACGGATAACAATCTAAAAATTGCACTGACTTACAAGAATAAATACGTGTTGCTTTTGTTCATGGGTCTGCAGTTGTCTATGGCTCTGCTCAGCTTCTCTGCACATCGGGTTTTTTTTTTTAAAGATTTTTTTTTTTTTAATTACAAAGTCAGATATACTGAGAGGAGGAGAGATAGAGAGGAAGTGGAGCTGCCGGGATTAGAACCAGCGGCCATATGGGATCAAGGCGAGGACCTTAGCCACTAGGCCACGCTGCCGAGCCCATGCACATTGGGTTTTAAGGTTGTTCCAAGGGTGTCCACTTTCTCCTCAGATCAAATGGGAAGACATAGAGGGTTGATGTAGGCTCATGACGTCTCTTAGGGAGCAGCTAGGCTGCTGCCTGTGATACAGCATCCCATATGGGTGTGTGTTAGAATCCCACACACTTCTAGAATGGATCACTTCTTGGGCTATTAAGTCCTTTAATTACAGAATTTCCCTCCATATATCCTACCTCAAAGGCATATTGGACCATTGTCATTTTTTTAGATGATATTTCTTTCCATTATCCCTAAAACTTGTCACTTACAAAACCACATCTTCTACCTCTGAACTGTTTCTCAAAGCCTTGCCATGCTCTTCCCTCTGGCCAGGTGTCCCTTGGGGATTCTCCCTGCCTCCCACTCCTCACTGTCCTGGAGGATGCTCTGCACTTTGTAACATGCATCACCACAACCTCTCCATTCTTCTGCCCCAGACCCTTTAGTTCTACATAAGCAAGAGAATACACCTTCAATTTTTAGTTAGAATTTTGTCTCAGTCCATTTTGCAGCTTTAACAAAAATACCTGAAACTAAGTAATTTACAAATAAGAGAAATTTCTCACGGGTCTGGAGGTTAGGAACCCCCAAGTCCTGGCACAGGAAGCTTCGCTGCCTTGTGAGAACTTGCTCTATTTCACACAGGGTACCAATTTTCTGCATCTTCATCTTGCAGAGAAGGCAGCTGGAAAACACTGGACCCTTTTTGGACAAAAGGGAAGCCTCTTTTAAATGGGTGTTAATTATGTTCTTCGGGATGGATCGCCTCATAACACCATGACCTTGGCAGTTAGGTTTCGACGGATGAATCCGGGAGGCACACAAGCATTCAGCCACAGCACAGTTCAAGGCTTTCACTTGACTTTGTCATGTCAGGCTAAGTCAAGCACCTAAGGGTGTCCAACCCACCACTCCTCGATACCAGTCCCTGAAACAGCAGCATGACTGGAGCCCCGGAATTCGAATCTGACTTTTTTCCAAATCTTCACATTTTGTCCACACTGGTTCTCTTTTTGCATCGCCACTGTCACTTTTAAGCCTTCACTTGTGTTCAAAACTAGAAATGCTTATTCTTGCTGTGCTGAGAGGTATCCTACCACGACAACAAAACACAGACATTGAGCAGATGGTCTGGAATGAAATCCCAGCTGCCATACAGCAGCTCTGGGATCCTGAGCAAGTTGTTTCACCGCTCCAAATGTGGATATCCTTCTCTGAAAAATGGGAATACTAATAAAGCCGGCCATAGCAGCAAGCGCTGTTGAAGCATATGGGCACTAGATGCAGCAAGTATCAAAAATACTAATGGGGGGACCCCCCTGCACAATAGCCTAGTTCTCGCGTTGAACATGCTGTGCAGGATCCCATATGGGTGCTGGTTCTAATCCCATCAGCCCCGCTTCCCATCCAGCTCCCTGCCTGTGGCCTGGGAAAGCAGTTGAGGATGACCCAAACCCTTGGAACCCTACACCTGCATGGGAGACCCAAAAGAAGCTTCTGGCTGCTGGCTTCAGATCAGCTCAGCTCTGATCGTTGTGACCATTTGGAGAGTGAACCAGAAGATGGAAGATCTTCCTCTCTATCTTCTCCTCCTCTCTGTAAATCTGAGTTCCCAATAAAAATAAATAAATCTTTTAAAAAAGAAAATATAATTATTTGGGTCATAACCTTGTCTTCTATCACTTTCCTCCATATAGTCACCTTCCCACAACTGATCAAGCCTAGAAACCCCGACCTCTTTCATTTTGTCTTGTTACTCCTACACAAATTTACTGCCTTTGTTAGATGGTACAGAATCTCCTAACCACTTCTGGACCTGAAATTCTGTAAAAAAAAGGCTTTTTTCTTTCTTTCCAAGCATACTATTTACTAATATTGTTTGGGGTTTTTTGTTGTTGTTGTTGCTGTTGTTTTAGCTTTGGTTTGAAAGAAACTAAACATTTTAAAACTACTAACAGTTTGAGCAGGATCCTCATGCCAAGATGATTTCATGGGTCCTTTAAGATTTTGCATATACATATATAATACATACGTTTATATTATTGTAAGAGCTGTATTGTAACATACATATTAACTTACTTGGATTCAATTATGAGAGAGGTTTTATCTGCCACTGTTTAAAAGCAATCAGACTAGGGCACAGCGTGGTAACCCAGTAGCTAAAGTTCTCACCATCCATGCTCCAGGATCCCATGCGGGCACTAGTTCATATCCCAGCTGTTCCACTTCCCATCCAGCTCCCTGCTTGTGGCCTGGAAAAGCAGTAGAGGACGGCCCAAAGCCTTGGGACCCTGCATCCGTGTGGGAGACCAAGAAGAAGCTCCTGGCTCCTGGGTTTGGATTGGCTCAGCTCCGGCTGTTGCAGCCATTTGGGGAGTGAACCAGCAAATGGAAGATCTTTCTTTCTGTCTGTTCTACTGTCTGCAGGTCTGCCTTTGCAATAAAAATAAATAAATCTTAAAAAAAAACCATCAGACTAGAATTTGGCTGCAAAATCTCAGGAAAGATAATCACAGTCAAAATACAAAGAGAAGCAACTCCACGCAGCTTAAAGCAACTTGGGTCACACAAGATTTTGTGCTAAGTACTACCATTAGAATAGAACCCTTTAACCTCTCATTCACGGAGCAACTCCACATGCTTTCCATACCAATGGTTTTCAAACTGTATACTTCTACCGTGCAAGACCATTAAGTCAATTTAGCAGTTTATGATCAGGGTTTGTTTTTTTTTCTTAATGAAATGGACCAGATTAGAAAACATCAGAGCCCAGCACAGTCGCCTAGCAGATAAAGTCCTCGCCTTGAATGTGCCGGGATCTAATCCTGGCGGCCCCGCTTCCCATCCAGCTCCCTGCCTCTGGCCTGGGAGGATGGCCCAAAGCCTTGGGACCCTGCACCTACCTGGGAGACCTGGGAGAGGCTCCTGGCTTACTAAGCATTCAAAATACGATTGGTCAGAATTAACAGGTGCTGAAAACATATAGACTGATACTACTGATGCTGGCTTTTCAGGGTTCACAGGTCTGACAGGAAGGTAGCAGCACTAGTAAAACACTGTGTGCAAAGAGCTACAACAAAAGACATTCAGAGAGCTACAGGAAGCCTAATCCCAGACCAGGAGGCTCCCAGAAGAAATGTCATTTAATCTGAGACCTCGGACCCAAAGGCTGTCGTGAACTGATGAGGGAACAACTGCAGACAGCCAGAACCCAAAGCAGCACAGACTCCAAGCAACCCAAAAGGCCGGTCTGGTCAGAACACGGGGTACAAGGCATGTGGGGAAGCAAGGGAAGCAGCTCCGGGGAAGTGAAGGTCCGACCCTGTGATGCTTTACGTGCTATGTGGCAGCTGGAGCTTCACCCTGAGTGAAAACCGCCAATGAAGGGTCTACGCAAGAGGGCAACGTGACCTGATGCACGTCCCGCTGGCAGAGCCAAAACATTTAGCCGCCCGAAGTCCTGGCACTGACCCACCAGAACAGACTTAGACAGGGATCTGAAGGTGCCCTGCCCTTCTAGGTCTTTCCAGTCAGAGGAAAGGTAAGGGAACCTAAGGCACAGTAGCTTTTTATCACCAAATGGTGACCGTTTGCCAACATGTGAATTATTTCTAAAAGCAGAATTGAGAAAGAAGAAGTCTCTGCCCAAGAAAAAGCAGTGTTGGATTTAGGATGACAGCACTCGTGGTCTGGTTTATAAGTGTTTTTAATATTTTAACAACCAGCTTGACCATCCTGAGGCGTAAGAGCTAAATTCATACCCTGGTGTCTACAGAGAACAAATCAGGCATCGTAACATTTGGACAGATTCACTGATGTTCTTTCTGCTTGTTGCCAGTGTGCTCCATTGTCCCAAGACACGTCTCTATTGAAGTGGTCAGATCACAAGTGGCTGAAAGCAGAAGCAAGCTTTCTTTTTATGCCTTTATTTTACCTTTAACTGAAAGATGAAAGAAAAAAAAAGATACAGCTGCCCATTCTTTCTACTTCTGTTTAACACAGTACTAGAACTCTTGGCCAAGAAATTAGGTAAGAGAAAGAAATTCATGGGAAATGAGAAAGTGAAACTACCTTTACTTGCCGATGACACGACCTTATATAAAGAAAGGCTTTTAAGTCTCAAAAGCCTGAATTTTAAAGAGAGTTGGGCCAGAGGCAAACCAATGCAATCAGTCAAGCTGAGGTTTCCTGCCTGCAAGCCTAGATATAAAAGGAAAGAAGGAAGGCAGAGCTTGAGGACCTAACGGCGCCAGGCTCTACCATCAACACAAACTCCAATAGGAGGCCATGGGCCAACCAGGAAGTAACAGGAGAAGTGGCAGGAATGTGAAACCGTCTCTCCCACTCCACCAAACTCCGTCATTAGTTCAGCCTTTTGGAACCTAACAAAGAAAGAGGCATTAAAACCCAGATAAAAAGGGCAGTTGGAGGACATACTTGGTAAGTCTGAATACAGACTACATTTAGATAATATTATGAAATTATTGTTAATTTTCTTAACCATGATAATGTTATTGCAATTATGTTAGGGAAAGTCCTTCCACTCAGGAAATGCACACTGAACTGTAAAGAGGCAAAAGTGTCATTTCTGCCAATTGCTTTCAAAAAGAGCAAGCAAATCTAACAAAATGTTAACAATTGATCTAAGAGGAGCAGGTGAATGTTTATTGTAATATTTCTGTAACACCTATGTTTTAATTTTTAAATAAATATATAACCACCACGACATTTTTATAGTAAAACCTGTCATTGTGAATGCAGAAATCACATGAAAAATGTTGGTTGATATAATAATATTAAATCAAAATGTTTTACATAGCATAAGAAATGGTTGTTATTAAATATATTTGCACATCTGCAGGAAATGCATATTTAAAATGTGAAAATACCAGCACAATTTGTTGAATTAGAATGGTGGAATTATCTTTGGCAATTTCCTCTATTTTTCAACTTCCTTTGCTTTTGTAATATTAGAAATTACCTTTAAACATTCCTGTAAAATAATACGGGTGAGAAGAAGAAATTCCACACTGATGGAAGTATCTACCACCCAACACCACAGGGCTCCAAGTAAAAGATTTAAGTTACTGACAAATAAAAAATATGACTGGAATGTTCAGGATGTGTGGGCCAAGAGTTTGCACCAATCAGGTTGCCTAGTTGCCAGCAACAGAAACCAGTTCTGGCTCTTTCAAATATTCTGGAGATGGCAGGGAGCTCACAAAAATGAGTAGGAAGGCTGGAGAGCCAGGCATGGCCAGTGGAAAAGAGGTGAGAAGCAAGGCTGCCTGCAGCCTCTGCTAAATCCAGAGAGGACACAACCCATGGACACAACCCACGGACAGCAACCCATGGACTGAGGGAGCTGCAGCTCTGACCACATGCCTGCTGGCAGCACGGTCTAAACCGCCACTGGGACCATCACCGCCTTCTAGAAACCCAGTTCAATTACTGTCACCTCCAAACACACTTTCTACTGCCCCTACTTGTACACTCTCCCTCAAAAAGTCTCAAATACATGCAACTGACTGGCTAACCAAGGTCACATGTTTATACCTGAACTGCAAAGAGCCTTGGGAAATCAAGAGCTCCTCTTGTAGGAGGAAGATTTTCCTTCCTTTCAAGACTTATGTAATGCAAAAATTTCCAAAGTTAGAATGGAGATTCTAACACTGAGCCATAAAAGAAAACAAAACAACAAATGTTACCACATAGTTATTCCTGTCCAACAATTACATCAGGCACTGAGTTAAGGAAGGAAGGAAGGAAGGAAGGAAGGAAGAAAGAAAGAAAGAAAGAAAGAAAGAAAGAAAGAAAGAAAGAAAGCAAGCAAGCAAGCAAGCAGTTTCGTTCTCTGCCCTCAAGGAATTTGGCAGGGAGTAAAAATCCTCAATAAATATTTACTAAATAAAATCTTCTCCAGAAAAATCCAATGATTCCTTTTCAGGAAGGAAACTGGAAAAAATAATTCTCTAGGAACTTCCAGCAAGAGGAGTCTTGGAATTTATAGACTTGTTAGAAAAGGGCTGATATTCAGGGTGATCTTCCAGAAACTATCCATGAGTTAGACACTAGAGGAAAACCACACTGAGGTGGGTGCCAGACTTCAGCACAACCCAACATTGCATTCTACAGAGGTACCCAGCTGGAAAAGCCAGTTCAGATCAAATCTACATCCAAACATTTTCTGAACCATTCAGTGAGGATGAAATTTGAGACCTTGCTGGTGGTTGAATTTAATTTCTTTAGCAACAAGCCCAGTGCCATTTCATATTGGTCATACTTGGTTGTATGGTGTCACACTGCGCTGTTATATCACAGCACACATCAGCAATCATTTTATAAATGTGTTCTCCCCAGCTCCTACCTTTGAGCTTGAATCGATTTCCGGTCACACTTTGTTCATTTCATGCCAAAAGGCGACTGTGAGGGACCAAAGGGTTTGTGTGAAATCACTTGTTCTGCAGATTTTTAAACATAGGTGAGAATCACCTCTCCTTTCAACAGTTTTGGTTTCATTTAATTTGGATGAAAACTTGCTAAGAGTCTGTTCAGGCTCTGGACTTTTTGTTGCTTCCCTCCTTCAGCTAATTTACAATGACTAACTACTATGGGCCAGGAATTATGCCAGATGCTGGGGATATAGTAATGGCCAGAGAAGACATGGTGTCTGAATTTATGAGACTTACTTTCTAGATGGAAAGTTGCAATGAATAAGCGATTACAAGATGGAGTCAGTAGTGACACATATTGGGAAGATAAACCTCACAGGCTTCACTTTGGACAGCATTTCATCTAGGAGGCTCAACGAGAGGAGGCGGCAAGGATAGTACTGTGGCTTATGACTTGAGAACCTAGGAATACTTGGTAAAATTTATTTTTTCTATGCATGGAGGAGCTTTTGGAGAGGATGAGGGTTCCAACCCTATCACCGATAGGCTGATAGCAGGCAAAAGGCAAGATGCTTAGTTTGGCGAATAAGGGTCTTCCAAATCAATCCCTCTGCCACCTCAGCTGTCCCTGCTATCACCTACCCACATGCATTTACTCCATGCTTTACAGAGACCAACATTCTTACCCTTCCCAAATACTGTTTTCCTTCCCCAGGTGTCTGTCCCTGGTCCCTCATTGTACAACATCCAAAGGATCCCTTGTCCATTAATCCTCATGCTGCTCAGATGTAACAGCATCTTTGAAAACTTATGCCATCCTCTCCTCCGTTCCCAGGCACATCAACAGGGATCTGGGTCAGAAGTGGAGCAGCCAGGTCTCAAATGGGCACCCAAACAAGATACACAGAAGACCATGAAGAGAAGTGCAGGCTCCATGGTCTGCCATGGAGTGCAAGTGTCAGAGCTGAGCCTCCTCAGAGGCTCAGATGGAGCAGTGGACAGCATATCCAGGTGCACATGGAGGATATGGCAGTCCATCGGAACCTGCAGAGGAGACCTGGCACCGTAACAGAGGACAGAACAAATCAATCAACTACCCCAGCCATATGCTGGCAGTGAAAAACTGGGCAAACAGAGACTCTAAGGTGGACTATGTCAGTGGATTCTGCAGCAACTTCATTGTTGCTTAGAATGGCGAAATTGGCAGCAACTCATAACTGTTGAACTATCAAACCCACTTGAGCAGGACTCTCAGAGCATGCCCCACATCAGGGACATGAGATGGGTGGGGAGGCTGGGTGGGGCTTCTCCCTTTGTCTCCCCCTTTACCCCAGATACAGGGGGAAAATGTGGAAATAATAGTCTTACCCACTTTCCTGTAGCCCTTGACCCTTTGTGCCCTAATCAACTACATAAAGGAAAAAAAAAAAAGAGGAGTGTGAGACAGGAGAAAAAAAAAAAAGATACACAGAAGGTAGTGGTTTAACCCACTGTGCTACTATGTCAACTCCAGCAATTTAAATCTGTCTGATGTATTCTTAACACGTATTTTTGGCGGGAATCCTTGTCCTGAGGCAGTGCATGACATCCAGGAGACATTAGATACCAGCTCATCCCATCATGAGTGCCGAGTCACTCTCGCCTTGATCCCCTCCCTTCCTTCGGCTTCTGTGGCCTTCATCCTGGCTTCCCGGAAGATGTTATAGTGCCTGGTCTCTTTCATGGGTTCTTTTGTCTCTGCAAACCTATAGTTGCTGGCCAGGTTCCTATCCAGAAGTCTACTGTAGGTTCTTCACACTTTAAGTTCTCCAAGGCAACGTTATGCTTTGCAGCATACAAACTCTGATCTTTCAAAACTTCAGCTGCCATCCGTACACTTACAGCTTTCAAACTTTCTCCACCCTGAACCTCTTTTCTAAAGCCCTAACCTGCACATGTGCACCGGATGGCTACATCAAGATGTCACTAGCAAGTTCAAGACAAAAATCAATACCTAGAGCCTTCCGGTTTTACAAACACGCCTTGAGGCACTAGAATTTTTCAAATTTAATGATTTGGAGTTTTCCTCCCTACTCTGTCAATTTCTTGAAATAAAAACTAGGTTCTTAGGCCTGCGTGGCTTGCTACTGTGTTCCTAGAAATATCTAAACCTTGACAAAGGTAGCTACTTTCCAACTCTCTTCTTTGTCTCTAAGGCAGAAATAATGATACCTCACAGGGCATAAGTGAGGATCCTACAGGAACCAGCACTGTACAAACTTCCCACAGTATCACCAGCTGGCTGTCCAGATTTTTCACAGATGAACAGCGGCAGCAGTGGCACCTGAGAGCTGGCTGGAAAAGTGACTCTCAGGATCCAACCATGTCCTGTAAGGTAGTCAGACTCCTGGTTGATCCCGGGAAGAGTAAAATCGGAACAGTGACTGAGCAATCACAGACCAACTAATGAAAGACTGGTCCATCCTCTGAATCCCAGTTTTTGACATTCAGTGTGCAATCCATCTCCCATAGGAAGTCTCCCCTGATCAAATTTTTTTCACAAGAGATGGCACAGCATTTTGCAAACAGAAAGCTGTTGAATCCCAACTCCTGATGCTTGATGCTGCTTTGAGCCTTTGGCAAAGCATTTCATCTCTGCAGGCCTCCATCTCCTCATCTCTAAGATAGGTTTGAGAGTACCAACCTTCCCCCAAGTTACCAAGCAGGATCCTCAGCAAAACTGCTTGTTTCTAAGTGAAGAAGCTCCTGTTGAGATGCTCTCCCTTTTGCTAGCAATGTGTGATCTCTGAGCTCGTTCATTCTTCTCCATCTGAGTTGTAAGAGAAGAGGAAATCGCTTTTTGTCTCATGTCTGGAACAAAGTGCAATTTCTCAGAGATTCGGATGGCTGTGCTCTTTGAAGCCATGCTTTACTGAATTACTACTACGTACCATTCATGTAAGTTGAATCCAGTGAAAGAGTCTAGTCTTCACTTCCTTCCGTGGCGCAGGCCTGTGGCTCGTGGGGCGGGCAGAGGCTCACAGCACAGCACAGAACAGAAGGGCTGGGAGGGACTAGCAGGCGAGGGAGGCCCTGGAAGGACCAGGGGGGATGCTTAGGCTGTTTTGCCAAAGTTTATTTCAGTCTGGCTGGGCTTTTTTTTTTTTTTCCCAAGCTTCAAACTCAATAAGCTTGACATAAAAATCCCATTGCTGTTCTCTGCCCCAAGTTCATCACCCAAATAACGGTGCTTCTCAAATATCAAGGATCTCTTACACCTAAGATGATTGTGCCTCCTCAAAGAGAAAGATGCAGTGGGTAACAGGCATCACAAAATGACACACTGACATGCTCTAACACACTATTAAAGATTCCGAAGAATACTAACAGCGTGTGCTCTCCAGGAAGATAATCATGCCATGGACAGAGTATTGCATATAATTTTGTTAAAAGATTTATTTATTTTTATTGGAAAGGTAGACCCACAGAGAGAAGGAGACACACAGAAAGAGATTTTCCATCCATGGATTCATCCCCCAAGTGGTCGCAATGGCCAGAGCTGAGTCAATCTGAAGCCAGGAGCCAGGAGCTTCTTCCAGGTCTGCCAAGTGAATGCAGGGTCCCAGGGCTTTGGGCCATCCTCTCCTGCTTTGCCAGGCCATAAGCAGGAACTGGAAGGGAAGTGGAGTAGCAGGGATACAAACCTTTACCCATATGAGCCCAGTGCATGCAAGGTGAGGACTTTAGCTACTAGACTACTGTACAGGGCCTTGCATTTAGCTCTTATTAATGGGATTACAAATTCCTAATGGAGATTCATAAACCTTCTACTTCAGGCACCTTGATTTCAGGCCTGTTTGCTTGTCTTCACACAGCCACAAGCATACACACACACACACACTGCATCTTCAATCACTTCATTTACCTCTCTGGCTCCAGAAGCAGAATAAATTAACATTTTCCTGGCAGCATAGTGGAGACATGTTTTGTCTGGAGATTACTCAGATTAAATCATCAAGTGCCATAATCCACCCCGATAAGGAAGGAAGGCAGACAAGAAAACTCGGATAGAGCTGTCTGAGCACAGCAGGGAACTGTGGATCCACCTCTCCCCAGCATCCGGGCCCTGAGAGCCACGTGTGCCCGCCCTTCTGGGAAAAGGGCTCCTCTACTCTCACTGACACTATTCTGGGAAAGCCACTTCTTCTGGGAAAACTACAGAGTCAAAAAGGCCAGAGGTGCTGAGGAATTAACAATTTCATTTCTCCCTTGTTATTGTAGAACCAACTACAGTCTCAAGACAGGTTTTTCAATTCAAAAGTATTTTGGCTCCCAGTGGCAACAAAAAACAAAATCCGGTGATTGAACGTGTGGGAATGGTATGAAATCAGACTTCTTAAGCTTTCAAATACTGACTCTCCCCTTTCTCCGAGCATCACTTTACACATATATCTAATGGAGCAATATACGCACTTGATTGATAACAGTGTTCTTGTTAGAAATAACTGAGGCCATTTGGGTAACGAGTTCAGCATGGCACTATATACATGGGCAAGGACTCAAACTCATAGCTAAAATATCAATGTTTAGGGACTCAGCAGACTCTGATTTTCGTGTTCAAAAATCCCAGCCGCTCTTTCCCTTCTGATGTACTGTCAGATGCCACAACATTTTGGCAATGCAATGTGTCAACCACTCTAGGGCCTGGCCAAAGTTTCTGATTTTAACTCAATGGAGGCTTACAGCTATTTTTCCTTAAATTGTGGTCAAAGAAACATAACTTTACATTTTCCAGTTTCAACCCTCTCTAATTGTGCAACTGGGTGCCACTGATTACATTCACAAGGTTATGTAACCATCACTGCTGATAAAAAATGCTATCACTTGAGAAATTCTGCACCCATGAAGGAACATGCTTCTATCCTCTTTCATATCTCTTGATAAATTCCACTCCTTCTTCTCTTTTGTTTAACTTTGCAGGAAGACAGAGATAGACAGATAACAGAGATCTTCCATCCTCTGATTCCTGCCACAGATTGGGCTGGGCCGGGTAGAAGCCAGGAGCCTCAAACTCCATCTGGATCTCCCATGTGAGTGGCAGAGACCAAAGTACTTGGGATATTACCTGATGCTTCCCAGGACATTCATTTCCAAGAAGCTAGAGTATGAAGCAGAGTTGGGACTCAAATCCTGGCATTTCAGCAATGGGATGTGGATGCACCAAGCAGACTCCTAACCATCCCACCAAAGATTTGCCCCACTCTATTTAGGAACTTGACTAGTATACATATCTTACATGGAATAATATCTGTCCTTTTTTTTTAAGGATTTATTCATTTTTATTGAAAAGGCAGATTTACAGACAGAAGCAGAGACAGAAAGATCTTCCATCTGCTGGTTCACTCCCAAAGGCCCACAACAGCCGGAGCTAAGGTGATCTGAAGCCGGATGCCAGGAGCTTCTTCTGGGTCTCCCATGCAGGTGCAGGGGCCCAAGGCTTGGGCCATCCTCTACCGCTTTCCCAAGCCACAAGCAGGGAGCTGGATGGGAAATGGAGCATCCAGGACATGAACAGGCACCCATATGGGATTCCAGCATATGCAAGGTAAGGATTTTCCCAGGGGGCCATCACGCTGGGCCCAATATCCATCCTTTTTGACAAGCTTATTTCACCTAGCACAATGTTTTCAAGGCTCTTACATACTGTAGGACGTATTACACTTTCACTCCTTTTTAAGGTTGAATATTATGATGTAGTATGCATACGCCACACTTCGGTTATCCACTCCTGCACTGAGGCTGCGTCTACCTTTTAGTTACTGCGAAGAGCACTGCTATGAACATTCCCATTCAAACATCCGTGTGAGTCCCTGCTTTCCATCCTTCTACAACTAGGAGTCGAACTGCTGAATCGTATGGAAATGTGATACTTAACTTTTTGAAGAGCCATCAAAATGTTTTCTACAACAGCTGCACCAATTTTACATTTCTACCAGCAATGCATAAGGTTCCTTTTCTTCCACAGCCTCTCCAACTTGCTATTTTCTATAACTCATTTGTTTCCAAAGACATCTGAAGGTCATCTCAATAAGACATGTACTGATCAGAATTCTCCAAAGAAACAGAACCAAAAGGAGAAAATACATATGTATTTACACATATGCATATACGAAGATTTAGCCTAAGAACTGGCCACGTGATTATGGGGCCCAGGTCTTTGATATGCCACCTATCAGGAAAGTTAATAGTGTAACTCAGTTCCACTCCAAAGACTTGGGAACGAAGGCCAGAGAAGTTGCATGTTCTGGTTCAAGCAGGAGAGTCAAGTCGCTTCCTCTACTATTTGTCCTACTGAAATCTTCAGAGGACTGGATGAGACTACTACACTGGAGAAAACATATTTATTTACTCATTCCCTGGACTGAAAGAATAATTTCTTTCAGAAACACCCTCATAGACACTTCCCAGAAATCAGCTTTACCATTTCTCTGGGCCTCTCTTAGCTCAATTAAACTAACACATAAAACTAACCATCTCAAAGCAGGACATCTATTTTCCTAAAACACTCACAACGTAATTCTAATTTAGTGATTCTCAATCTACAGACTCACAATTTTGCCCCCACTTCCCACTCCAAGCACATCTGCAACATCTGTAGACATTTTTCGTTTTAATGATTCAGACCAGGGTGCTACTGCATCTAGAGCATGAATTAGGACAGAACGATGCTGAACCTCTGTGTGCACACGACAGTCCCCTCAACAAACGGCTGTAGGCAAAACATCCATATTGCCAAGGCCAAGAAAATGTGTGCTAGTTTAAAGATTCATTTATTTTTATACAAAAGGCAAATTTACGGAGAGAAGAAGAGGCAGAGAAAAAGATCTTCCATCTGCTGGTTCGCTCCCCAAACGGTCACAACAGTCATAACTGAGTTGATCCGAAGCCAGGAGTCAGGAGTTTCCTCTAAGTCTCCTGCATGGGTGCAGGGTCCCAAGGCTTTGGGCCATCCTCCACTGCTTTCCCAGGCCACAAGCAGGGAGCTGGATGGGAAGCAGAGTAGCCGAGACACAAACTGGTACCAAAAGGGGATGCCAGATGAAGATTAGAGGTGAAGGATTAGCTAGTTGAGCCATCATGCCAGTCACAACTTGTGCTAGTTTAAAAGCTAGCCTTTACACTAGTCTCCAAACAAGATATTAGAGAACCACAGGATTCCGGAGCAAATGCTCATGTAACAGAATCCTAAATGAAAAATGGCTTAAAAATTTAGAGCACTTCAAGTTTTTAAAAACTTACAAATAACCAAGTTTAGCAGTCAGAGATACCATTAAGGCACAGGCTTTTTTTCATCTCTGCTTTACCACCCTAACCTACTGGTTCTTACCTTTATCTTGGCTCTCCATGATCCCAAGATGCTACTGCAGAACCATCCCAGCCTCACACAACAGCAAACAAAAGCAAAAAGGACAGTTTTTCTTCTTGTTCTTAAGAAAACCTACCCTAGAATCCGCACAGCAAACTTCCCTCTAGCTCTCATTCACCAGGGTTGCTCACGTCTAAAGCAATCATTGGCAAATAGAATGAAATGATGATGCCAGGTTTAAACTAATCAAATTTTATCCTCTGAGGCTCAAGAGGGTTCACCTTTCCTGAGCTGACAGGAGAGCAAACATCTAAACAATGGATGCAGAAACAAATAACTGAACCTGTAGGTTGCACCATGGGTGCTCCAACGTGGTTTCCTGTCATTTGAGTTTATATTCATAGAATGAAACCCTAAGTGGTTTCTTAGAGCCTTATCAGCTTGCATAACCCAAAGTTGGGTGCAAGTGCTGGCTGTGCATATGCCTAATACAGACGTGGGCACAGGCCATCGTGAAAGCGTGACCCTGCTCGTTCGAGCTCTCCACCCTTTCCTCTAGGCTGTCTTCATCCTCAGGCTCCTTCTTCCCTGGTGGTGACAGTAAGACTCACACGGTCCCAGAACTGAGTCCCACTGACTTTAACTGGTCTAGTTTCCATCACATCGGGATTACTGAACAAATCACTGTGGCTGAGGAACAGGATGCCTTGATTAGTTGTAACAGGGTTGTATGCTCTTCCCAGCATAGGACAGGGATGTCCTAAAACTAAAAGGGGCAACTGCAAAAACAATGAAGGCACACTGTGCACACACACGAAAACAACTAAGTGCTTTTGACTTCTAGGTAACCTGGATGTTACAAAGAAACATCCATTCATTCCACATTCACTGAGTCATCTCTTCCACAGGGATGCTGGACCTCTGTTAACTAACCCTATCGTGTGACCTTGAATGAGTTCTTTGCTGTCTCAGATCCTCCAAGACTGGAGCAGGAAATGACTGGAATCATTTCTGAGTCGCTTTCTAATTCTGTATTCAATTAGTTCTATGACTTCCTTCCTGTAAACAGCTTTAAGTAATTTTTCTAGATGCTGGCAGTCAGACCAATTTGTTTCTACTCGTATGCCTTGTCCCCGACTGCGGAGGAATAAATGAAATAGCACTGAAGTGGAGCAACAATGCCTTTGTAACTGCACAACTGAACTCAAGACACCCAGTACCTCACAGTCCAGACACCTGGCAGGTTTTTGTAGTGAGAAAACCATGGTGGAGAAAGGAGTTTTGAGCAGAGGAAATGAGAGTCCAATGAAAAAAAGTTCTGGACCACAGACATGTCTTTTACCCAGCTCCCAGGTCCCCAGCCATAGCCCCAGCCTGGGAGACTCACTTCTAACTCATGTGTATAAGGGGTGATGGGCAGGAAAACTCACTGTAACTTTCGTGGATTTGCAAGCTAAAATTAGCAGCAGGCATAAAGCCGACTCCTTCAGAATGATTGCAGTGCCCTGGAGGTGCTGGCTTCTGCTGATTACTCATGATGTTCCTTCACAGGAAAATGGTGTCAGGAGCTTAAAATATTTAGTTTGACCCTTATAAGACGAAAGACAGTAGGTAAGCCCAAGGTAAGACAAAAGACGGTAGGTAAACCCTTGA
The DNA here is from genome assembly GCF_030435755.1 of Ochotona princeps. NCBI lineage: Eukaryota > Metazoa > Chordata > Mammalia > Lagomorpha > Ochotonidae > Ochotona > Ochotona princeps. Next base: position 9,501,189 of record NC_080860.1, on the reverse strand, counting down.
CTCCTTCCCACAAAGTAATGAGCATAATACAAGTCAAGACTTAAGCGGCTGACAAATCCTTGCATGGGGAACTGAGCAGATTGGGCACTCTACAATTTTGGGGGTGCCATGGATGCTGCAATCTAGAAAAAAAAACTGGGCCAGTGGTACCTCCTACAGTTGCATAGTGATTAACCTGCTCAACTAAGGATGGCAACTCCTAATGCTAAAGCCAAAACCTAACATGAAAGTGTCATGGGAGAAATTCGGACACGTTCAAGTTATCAACACATCCAGAATGCAGCATATCACTTGTACATATTTCCTAGCTATGGCTTCATGTTTCTCTCTAACTTAATACATTTTGTGGCCACAGGTTAGGAGAGAAGTACCCAGGAAATAATGTTACCAGCAGCAACAGTCAACCAATCTATTTTGTCCTGTATGGCTCCCACCAGCTAACTGGGAATGTTGAGTGCTTGAAATGTGGCTAGTCTAATTGACAATGTAAAATATAGGAATGCACCAGGCCCTGTGCAATGGCTCAATTGGCTAAATTCTCCCCTTGCATACACCAGGATCCCTTATGAGTGCCAGTTTGTGTTCTGGCAGCTTCGCTTCTCATCTAGCTCATTGCTTGCGACCTGGGATGGCAGCAGAGGACAAGCCAAAGCCTTGGGACCCTGTACCCACGTGGAAAGCTCCTGGCCTCTGGCTTCAGACTGGCTCAGCTCCAGCCATTGCAGCCATCTGGGGAGTGAACCAGCAGATGGAAGATCTTTCTGTCTCTCCTGTTCCCTGTTTTTAAATTTGCTATTCCAGTAAAAATAAACCTTTAAAAAAAAAAAGAATGCACCCGGTCTCAAAGACATCATATTTTTTTAAAAAAGAATGTAAATGAAGCCATTTATAATTTTATAATGAATATACTGAGGTCATAATATTTTGGATATATTTAGCTAAGTGAAATATATTATTAAAGTTAATTATTTCCTGTTAAGCTCTTTTTTGTTATGACTACTACAGCTTTGGGTATTACATAATGGCTTACCCTCTAGTTTCTGGGGCTGGAGCTGTCTCAGAAGGCCTCCAGCATAGTTGGCCTGGTGGCCCACTGTGTGAGAGGCAGTGATGCACTGTCACACCTGTTAGCTCCTATGCACAGTTAATTTCACACAGCCAAGTCCTCTTTTCAGGGTAAGTTTGCTGCCATAAGCCAAAATACTAGACGCAGAAAGGTACCTAGGAGGTTCTTATATTCCAGCAAGGCAGGAACGGAGTGAGGGTGGAGAGGAAAAGAAACAGGGAAATGCCTCCTGTCACGCTGGCAGGATGGGGCTGCAAGGGAATGAGGCACAGGCTGGGGGTAGGACTAGCATGCTGAAGGAAGCGAGCAAGAAGAGGAAGTGGATGGGAGGGCAGCCGTGAGGGGTTGGTGGATATGACTGTCAGAGCCACAGGGGAATAGGGGGAGAGGCCTCGAGGGGTTGGTGGAGGGGACTGTCAGATACTACGCCATGAGGTTACAGCCGATTGGTGGGCAACCGGAACACTGTGAAATTTGTGAGGCAGGGAAAGGGGAAGCAGATATACAAAATGCCAGGGGGCCTTTGGGTGATGTTCAAGCCAGGCCTCACAACACATTTGCCTACTCTCCTTCCCACTTTCCTATCCACCAAATGGCAAAGGATCACCTCCTAAACAAATCAGTAGATTCAAACTTGGGTCTCAAGGTATGCTCTTGGTATAACTCAAACTAAGAAACAGAATGTACAACAAACAGGCACATATCTACCTTTCCTTGTACTCCATTTGCATATGGTCTAACAATACAGCAAGAGATATGCACACTCACCCACCCACCAAGTGAGTAGCGCAAGAGGACCACCGCTAAGAGCTCAAAGGAAAATGATATTAATAGAGTGCCGTGGCAGAGGAAGTCTGCCACTCACACGGAACACCCAGCTGGACTTCTTGGATCCCAGCCCAAGTCCTAGCTGTTGCGACCATTTGGGGAATGAACCAGAAGATAGGAAACCTTCCTAATCTTTCTCTCTCTCCCTCTCTCGATGGCTCTCTTGTCCTCTCTCTCTTTCAAATAAACATATCTTAAAAAAAAAGAAAAGAAAATACACAGAATCTGGGCTCTGATGAATTCGAATGGTTGTGAAGCACCTTTCATCTTGCCAATGATTAGCTTTCCTATGGCTAGTAGAAATCTCTCCTGCCTGAATGTGGAAGCTCAACTTCAAATGCCTACAACTACAGGAGGGTCAAGTAAACGAGTGAAACAGCAACTGACACGGCTTCCACGTGAGGCAGACAGTAAGCATGATGGAGATGGACGGATCGGCATGAGGTGTGTGTAAGCGGAGAAGCTGCTCCTGCACTCCAGGCCACTGTGTCCAGCAGCACACCAAGCCCAGTGTGGCATGATTAGCTAATTACTCACAAGAAGGTTTTTTAAAAAATCTCTTATTTTTAAACTTTCTAAATCAATTTGATTTCCCAAAACTCAGTGCATAAGCCAAATAAATCATCTGTGGTGTGGATCCTCCCCCCAGCCAGCCACTATGTAACCTCTCTTTAATGTGAGAATCAGAAGAAGAATGTAAACTCAGGAATTCTTCTTCTCACTTCAAAAGTAGAGAAACTAAGTTATTACAGAAATAGATTTTCAAACTCACTGGAAATCTGAAAATGCAATCGCAAACGTCAGCTACCATGTCCACCAAAAGACAAGACAGTGATTAATCAGAAAGCTTGTGACCATTCAGACAAGGAATTCACTACCCAAAAGAATATATTGTGAACTCAGCACAGTGCTTCAGTACTCTCTAAACGTACTTTGTAGAAACTGCTGAAAAAACGTCAGTGGGCCACATATCATGGTTGTTTACCACAGCAGTATGGAGGAAGTATCTGGAATCACACCAGCTGTTAGGGTGAATGGATTAATGGTGGAGCCTTCATCTGATGCTGGCATCACCGTGGAGGTGAGCTCAGTGGAGGCTCTTGGGTCACTGGAGGCTTGCCCTTGAAGGTAGTTCTCCAAAAAAGGATTGGTTATTAAAGCCAAGCTTTGTCTAGTGTCTGTCTCTACTTCCCAGCTCACACCTATTCTGCCCTCACAGATGCCACACTAACAGGACCACCTGATGGGATAACTTGCTCCCAAAACTGTAAGCTAAAATAAATATTTTCTCCTACAAAGTTGTTCTTTCTTCAGTATTTTTAGAGTCACAAAGAGGTCACTAACACACCAACTTTGAATGACATTAGTATGAAACTACAGAATTTATTAACTGCATGACATTCTCTTGGTCTATTTGCTCACCTGTTAGAAACAATATCCAACTTGATCATTTGGTAGGAGGATCTAATACAATATACCACAAACACACACAAATACACAAAATACACACATACAAATACACACCAACCAGTCCTTCATACCCACGGGTTCCACCATCACAGACTGAAAAGATTAGGAAATGGGGTATACATTTGATCTAGTAGTTAAGACGCCCTTATTGGGTATCTGGACTCAATTCCTGGCCCCAGATCCTAACTACAGCTTCCTGCTAACGCAGACTGTGGGAGGCAGAAGGCGAAAGCCCAAGCAACTGGGTTCCTGCCACTCACGTGGGAGATTCAGATTGAGCTGTCAGCTCTCAGCTTCAGCCCCAGACCAATCCTAGCCAAAATAGTAGATATACTCAGAGGAGATAAAAAAAGAAAGTTTGCACTGAAATGTACCAACATTTTTTTTTCTTGTCACTATTCCCCAAACAGTATGTTGTAATAACTATTTACTGAGTATTTACATTGTTTGAGGTATTTGTCATAAGTAATCTGGAGATAAATTAAGGCATACAAAGAACTGTGTAGGTTGAATGCAAATGCACCATTTTATATAAGGGACTTGAGCATCTGTGGATTTTGATTTCCAAGGGGAGATCTGTAAAGCAATCACCATGGATACTGAGGGACAGCTGGAATTAACATTCACATAATGTCTATTATTATGACTATTTGGCAGATTCCTGGACTGGGATGTCAGATAAATGTCATAGAAACAGACAAGACTTAACAACAACAACAACAAAGTCACAAGTTTTGGAATCTACCGAATTTGAGTTAGAATCTACAGCCTCTTACCAGCTCAGCTACCCCAGCTTAAAAACAATACCTACCTCTTGACAGGGTGACCGTAAAACTTAAAAATAATAACTGGGTCCTTTGATAGGAATCTTTTTCCATTGAGACTGCTGGTTTGAAGGCTGCATGCCTGATCTGAGCTCTAACTCCTGCCCGGCATTTAATCGGGCAAGTTCCTTCTCTTCCGGATGTGTTCCCAAGTGAGGAAAGTGGAGGGAGTCAGCGCAGAGGACAATGAAGGGCCCACAACACACACTGGGATCAAATGCAGGACTAGGATACAGGGGTGGCCATTCTTCCCTCCTCTAGGGATGACTTTCCTCATGTGTAAAATGGACATCATTGCAATACATCTACTGTGGTAGTTGGGCATATCACATAAAACAAACAGAAACCTCATTTAGTACTTGCAAAGATAGGCAGTAAGTGCCCCACAAATGCCAGCTCTACTTCCATCCTCTGATGTGTGTGCAGAACTCCACCACGCTTGGACTCTTGTCAGTGTCCACTTGTAGGAAGGTCAAAGCCACAGGATGAGAGAGGCAGGATCCAGGTGGAAGAAAAGGGGGTCAAACAAAACGCATGTCTAACAGGAACGTGTGCTGTCGCCCTTTGTTGGTTTTACATACGAGTTAGTTTGTGAATACTTTCAGGAGCATGTAAGTGTGAAATTGGAGAGCATCGCTGCAGGACCGCCACGAGCCACTGCACAGGCCAGACATGAGCGGGGGAGGCACGAGCAGATGGCCCAGGGAGAAGGAGAAGAAAGCAGAGGCAGAAACGAGCAGGAATGTGAGTCTTACATGCGCAAGGACAAAAGGACACTGGCCAATTTTAAAGTTCAAGGCTTGTGCACCCGGCTGCATTGTTGGACATATGTCCTTGACTTAAAAAAAAATCCTGCATTTATTCCCCTCTGTGCTTTTCTACAAGCCACTTCCTCTACCTAGAATTCCCTTTCCTGGCCATGGAGACTTCTCAAGGCCTTCCTAGCTTTCAGAATCTCTCCCAAAGAACCCACTATGTGGCAGGATTCAGTGTCGTCTGCACTGAATGCAATGACTAGCACATTCCTCAGCCCCATGATTATTTACTGTCTGAAATGGAAGAATGAAACATCTTCAACAATCAGCTACAGCAAAATCTCATTTTGTTTGGAATGAGAGACAAGTTTGTCAGGAACCCAATCTGTGCTGGGAAATATCTGCTCCAACAACAATAAAACAAAAGCAACCAAAAACCCAATATACACTGAGAACTTACTAAACCCCAAACACTCCTTTCAAGAGCTTTATATGTAATAAAGCGTTTAGCCCTCAGGCAACTCCATGGAAAAGGAACAATTCCTGTTCCCTATTCACAGAAGACACTAAGAAGGGTGACCAAGTGTCCCTCTTTGCATAGGATGCAACACTTTCTTTACTTTAAAAAAAAAAAATTTATTTATTTTCATCAGAAAGCCAGATTTACAGAGAGGAGATACAGAGAAAAATGTTCTATCTGCTGGTTCACTCCCCAAGTGGCTGCAATGGCCAGAGATAAGCCAATTGGAAGTCAGGAGTCAGAAGCTTCTTCTGGGTTTCCGTGTGGGTGCAGGGTCCTAAGGCTTTGCGCTGTCCTCTACTGCTTTCCCACAAGCAGGGAGCTGGATGGGAAGTGGAGCAGCCATGACACAAACCAATGCCCTTATGGGATTCTGACACATGCAAGGCGAGGATTTAGCCATCGAGCCATCCCACCAAGCCCGGAATGCAACACTTTTACCTTCAAACCAGGCACACTGGTGTAACAGTACTGTAAGACTGTGGCAATAGAGATTAAATTAATGTACCAACATTAATATGTGGCCAGGTCAGGATATGGATCTCGGTCACCAACATGATAGGCACAGATGAAGGCCAAAACATCCCACTGAGGCACAAATCAGCCAGGACATGGAAAGGGCTGTCCACTGCACTTCCCCATAGTGTTCTAGGGGTGGGTGACACTGCCTGTAACCTGTTGCATGACTGGGTAAGTCATTCAACATCTCCAGGCCTCAGCTGTTCTCATCTTCAAAATAAGGGGCCCAATCAAAGCAGGGAGAGCAGGAGAATGGGACTGTCCTTCTTGAACAGACCAAAAACACTATGGACTGTCGACCTTTCCTGCTGGATCCAAGGTTGAATTTCCCAATCCTCTGCACTTACACACACTGGGCTCCTAACCGTTTGTAGGAGCTGATGCTTGGCATCACGTCCAGAACCAGCAGACTTCCTTGGCAGTCTGTTGGTTCTAAGCTAGCTCCCTGAATCAGTTCAGATCTCTGAGAATTTGGCTCTCAGATGAACAACTAACTGGAGCAACTGCAATAGTAGGACAGTCTCTTGCACTACATGTACCTCTCGACCTGGCAGCTTCTTGCACTACATGTACCTCAACATGCGGCACAGTCCGCCACAGCAGGGACCCTGGGGAAACCCGCGCTTGACATCTGCCGGCTATGTGGAAAGTTACCTGATGTCTGTATTTCCTCAAAAATGACAAAATTCTAACAGTTCCCATATCCTAGGATTGTTAACGGATTCAGTGAGTTAATGCTTAACCAATGCTTAATACAATAAGTACTGAATAAAGATCCTGTGAAAAAGCCAACGGAAAATGACATTAACATTTATTTTGGGGTTTGGTGCTGTAGCATAGTGTGCTAAGCCACTGCCTGCAGCCCCAGCATTCCAAATGCGTGCTGGGAACTGGCTCCAGTTGCTCCGCTTCTGATCCAGCTCCCTGTTAATGGCCTGGAAAAGCAGCAGAGAACGGCCCGAAGCCTTGGGTCCCTGTACCCATGTGGGAGATCCAGAGTCAAGAAGCTTCTGGCTCCCGGCTTTGAACTAGCCCATCTTTAGCCATCACAGCCATTTGTGGAGTGAACCAGCAGACAGAAGATCTCTTTCTAACTCTGCCTTTACAATAAAAAAAAAAACTTAAAAAAATTATTTTGGTGCAAAAATTTTTTGAAATCTAGGCAGGTTTTCATAATAGACACTTCCCATAAAGTTTCTAAAGATCCCTTGCACACAAGGACTTCAAAATTTTTTGCACCAAAGTAAATTAAGTTTTTAATTCCATTTTTGCAAATTTTTCCAGGTACTTTCAAATAGATTATCAAAATACTCAAAAACTTCCTTGAAGTGTTTATTTAAGAGATGAAAAAAAACAAAGTTCAAACAAACTAAGTTGTCCAGGGTCACACTAACCTGGTTAGCAAAATCAGGCTGAAATCTTGTTTCCAAAACCTTTTGCTCTGAGCCACAACGCCACCTGCAATTCAGCAAGCCTACTTCCAGAGAACGTCAATGGTAAAATATAGGGGCTTCTTCACCATCTGTGGGGACTTGCTAGACAGGGGTCACCGTACTCCTGCCTTCAGTATCCACTTGCTCCTTCCCGAAACAGCACCTTTTCTTTCCTACTTTGCTAAGCTGTTGTTGGAATGCTACCTCCTTAGACCCCCTGCCCACACACACCATTACCATAGAGAGGGGAGCACCTGCCTCCAGAAATACACACGTGCTGTTGGATCTGCAGCTTCTGAGAATACAGGGTAGTGAGTACCAGATTCTGGTTATTGGACTTTGCAAATCAATAAAGGGAATTTTGCTGTTTTCTAGATCTTTATCTTTCAGGTAATCTAGCAAACACAGAAGAGAGAAAAACGGGTAAAAAGACTAAGTATCAAGATATACCCCTTCTGATTCTTATCTTTCTTCCCTAGGTATATTTATAAATATATTTTTGTCCTAATGAGTTGCTAAAAAAAAATCTATTCTGGAACACCAGAGTTGCTAAAGTGAACATACTCCTCACCATGCTATTACGTCCGAAGAATAAAGAGGTGCCAGCATTCTTAATTCATTCTATCTAGCACTCCCCTTTTGTTGAAGAAGCAAAGAGAGAATTCTCACCCACTGGTTCATTCCTTAATGCTCACAACGAATAGGTCCAGGTCAGGACAAGGTGAGGAATTTCATCCAGGTCTCCGATGTGAGTGGTAGGAATCTCATTATTTGAACAGTCACTACCGCTTCCCAGCGTCCGAGCAGGTAAACGGGACTCCTGAGCCAGAGCTGGGAATCAAACCCAGATATTCCGATATGGGACACAGGGATCTCATCTGGCGCTAAACATCCGCTCCAAGCACCTTCTTTGGAAAAGCAACAAAGGTGTATTTCTGGCCTCACCAAGCTGGAGCTCGATTGCTTCGAACAACAGGGCAAGAGATCAGAGATGGGTTTCATTTTTGCCTCAAAGACTGCAAACCCCAGGTTAGGCTGTTAAGCAGGTAACCGACTGAAATGGAGCAGTTGGAAGCAGGTGGCATGGAACTGGGGCAGTCTTCCATTACCATGACTCCACAGGAGCAAAACATGACAGGGAAGGTCCTGTAACCTCGGGAAACATCCACACACAGTGTCCTGCTCTTCACCCATGGTTTCTGAAACCAGGTCAATGGTTCACTGTTTCTATGACTACACAGATCATCAAGACAGCAAGGAAGTGAAGGAGCTGGAAAAATAACGAGGGTCCATGTTTTCCTCCAAAGACTCTCAGACTGCTGAAGGGTGAAAGAAAGCTCCCGTCAAGACCAGAAACCACTTATTAAATGGCTATATCCTTTGCAAATCAGTCACAGGCACACGGGAGGGACAGAGAACAGCCACCTTCCTGGCTGTGCTGCCGAGGGACACACTTGCAGTTATGCACAGGGGAATGAATGTCACCAACTCGTGGGGTTTTCTCTCTAGCACTGGCCGCATGAGGACACACAGACAAGAGATGAAAACAGACTAACGGAAACAGGTTCACAGACGTGCTCGAGGGAATGTTACACAAACTTTAACAAAGCAGGGAAGGAGGGCCCAGCGCCGTGGCCTAGCGGCTGAAGTCCTCACCTTGAATACACTCGGGATCCCATCGGGCACCGGTTCTGAACCCGGTGGCCCCACTTCCTATCTAGCTCCCTGCTTGTGGCCTGGGAAAGCAGTCAAGACCAGGAAGAAGCTCCTGGCTCCTGGCTTCAGATCGGCTCAGCACCGGCCGTTGCAGTCACTTAGGGATGGAATAATCGGATGGAAGATCTTCCTCTCCGTCTCTCCTCCTCTCTGTATATACGTGACTTTACAATAAAAGTAAGTCTTAAAAAAAACTGCTAAAAAAAAAAAGGCAGGGAAGGACAGGGGTGCACAATACAGCGGTTATAGAAAGCCTAGCTTGGAACACAAGATTCAGACTGTTGCTTACTGTATCACCATGGAAGTCACTAAACCTAACATCCTGTAATGACAGCAGTCTGAGCCCTTCTCTGAAAACTGGTTCTTAATGAAACGGCAGCACAGTGAAGGGCACCTGTCAGTCAGCTTCCCAAGTCCACGGTCCAGATCAAGCCCCATGGGTCCTGGCATCTGGTGCGGCTGCAGGATGGCAGTGCAGGTGCAGAGGATCATGGCAAGCCAGGAAGCAGACAGCGGTTGGGCCTGACCTGGGCATCCGTAACTAGCCCTCTCCTGAAAAACACCTCTGGAGGACACGTCCTCAAGGACCTGCCAATCACTCATGCAGCCACCCCCCGCTCAAAATGCCCTAATTAGGGTAGGCTTCAGTACTCTTTCTTAAGATGTATTGTGGCCTGGGAAAGCAGTGGAGGACGGCCCAAAGCCTCGGAACCCTGCATCTATGTGAGAAGCCTGGCAGGGGTTCCAAGCTCCTGGCTTCAAATTGGCTCAGCTGGGCCCAGCGCAGTGGCCTAGCAGCTAAAGTCCTTGCCTTGAAATTGCAATGATCCCAAATGGGCACTGGTTCTAATCCCGGCTGCCCCACTTTCCATCAAGCTCCCTGCTTGTGGCCTGGGAAAGCAGCGAGGACAGCCCAGGGCCTTGGGACCTGCACCCGTGTGGGAGACCTGAAGGAAGTTCCAGGCTCCTGGCTTTGGATCGGCACAGCACCGGCCGTTGTGCTCACTTGGGGAGTGAATCATTGGACGGAAGATCTTCCTCTCTGTCTCTCCTCCTCTCTGTATATCTGACTTTGCAATAAAAATAAAATAAATCTTAAAAAAAAAAATTGGCTCAGCTCCGGCTAGTGCGTCCACTTGGGGAGTGAGTCAGCAGATAGAAAATGTCTGTCTCTCCTCCTCTGTGTATGACTTTCCGGTAAAAAATAATCTTTAGGAAAAAAAAATTTTTTTTAACTGAAAAGGCAGAACAGATTTGTAGAGGGAAGAAGAGAAAGATTTTCCATCTGCTGGTCACTCCCCAAACAGCTGCAAAGACCAAAGGCCAGGAGCTTCTTCCGGTCTTCCATGCAGGTGCAGGGTCCCAAAGACTCTGGGTCATCCTCTATGGCTTTCCCAGGCCACAAGCTGGGAGCTGGATAGGAGGTGGAGCTGCCGAGACATGAACCGGCACTGATATGGATATGGGATCCTGGTGCTTCTAAGGATTTAGCTATTGTGCCATTGGGCTGGGTCCCATTCTCTTTCAGCGGCACCATCCAGGGGACGGGGCATGGCAGCCACCCTCTGGGAAACAGTGACACTAACCTCAGCAGTGCTGCATCTGGAACAAGAGCCATCATAGTCACCAATCCGCTCTCATACATCCTTTCACGCCGACCTTGAGATGCATTATTTGCTATGTATAATGCAGCATACTGAGGGTCCAATTTCATAGGATCAAGCCAATGATGAGGTTAACTACGTTAATAAGCAAGACTTCAATTTGGGAGTACTAATATTCTTTCAGATTTTCTTGACGATTGTATGAAAAATGGCTCCCATGGAGTTCGGTGTGATACCTGGCATCGACAACATCAGCAACAAGGCAGGCTAGCCTTCGCGTGGCTTAGTAACAAACAGGGTGACGAGAGGGTGACTTGATATGCTTTGTGCTTCCCATGGCCCCCAATTACGTCATGTGTTGCTGGCAGCCCCTAGCCTATGTCAGATACCTGGCTCTTCTGGACAAATGAAAGGACCTGGCAGCTTGAGAACTTAAAAGAGCCAGCTAGTCAGGACGGAGACGAAGCCGAAGGGGCCTGCAGGCCCTGGTATCATCTCTGAATGCTGCTTTCCAGGACACGGTCACCCTGAGAAATCCCAACCAGCACCCTTCCCCATAGCAGTGTGTGTCACCAGGGGGTCACAGCCCCCACTGCCACAGCAGCAGCAGCCAGTGCTCTCAAAAGAACAAAATGCTCAATCATCGTTGTTTTTCATGCTTCTGCCACATAACATCAATTTTATTGACTTGATGTTTAGATATTTTAAAGATTTATTTATTTTTATTGGAAAGGCAGATATACAGAAAGAAGGAAACAGACAGAGAGGAAGATCTTCCATCCGTTCACCCCAAGTGGCTGCAACAGCCGGTGCTGAGCTGATCCGAAGCCAGGAGCTTCTTCCACGTCTCCCACATGGGTGCAGGGTCCCAAGGCCCTGGGCTGTCCTCAACTGCATTGCCAGGCCACAAGCAGGGAGCTGGATGGGAAGCAGGGCAGCCGGGATATGAAGGGGTGCCTGAGTGGGATCCTGACACATGCAAGAGAGGACCTTAGCCACTAGGCTTCCATGCCAGGCCCACTGATGTTTAGCTCTTTCACCATCTAGAAACAAAGGAGAGGTGAATGCCCGCTCTGTCCACAGCCGAGGACTGGCCTTTCTGACATTATTCTATTTTACCCTTCCCAAGGATGGGCAAATGTTTAGTTATTTCCTTTCCTCTCCTTGACCTTAATCTCCCCAAAAATCAAAAGTTCAACAACCTAAAATAAACTCTAGCCATTTCTTGAGTCAACTACACACTGGGTTTCTCTTTTAAAGTTTATTGTCATAAAAAAAGAAACAACTCTATACTTTGTACATTTTACATTCACCCCTCAGAACATTTAATGGTAGCAGTTAAAGATGTTATATAAAAAACCCACCAGCTGAGTGAGATTTATGCCATGTTCTAGTATTAAAGTGGTCTGACCTCTTTGGAAAAACTCTGCAACAATTAAGTCCTAAAATGATGAACAAGAACTATAAATCAGAAGAAAGCTAGCAAAAATTCAAGGTTAAAATGAGATGTCAAAAGAAAAACCAAACAAAAATATTGCAAAAAAATAGGATTTCCCCTCCCAACCTGGTCTCACAAAAGTCACCCAGTCCTGAACACAGGATCTTGAGCACAACTGTGCAGCTAGTTTGGCAAATCAGCCTCAGGACTGTGAACTGGGCCCCATCAAGTAAAAGAAAAAAAAAGAGAGTAATTAGCAAAAATACTGATAATTCATCCAAACAAATAGAAACACCCTGGCTTTGGTACGGCAACAGAAATCGCCCTGCACAACAGGCCCCAGGCATGCGTGGGGAGAAGGAGGAGGCACTGAGCACCAAGGCAGAGGTCAAAGGAACACAGGGCACGCTCACAGCAATGCTGTACCCAGCACAGGAGCCAGGCGCCCCCAGCAGCACAGGCGCAGGGCTGGGTCAACCTTTCCCAAGGTATCACTTCCAGGAAGAATTTGAATTTGGAAATTCACTGGGTGCCCTGGGGTCTGGCAAGAGACAAACTTTGGGATTTACATTAGCCATCAAGAGCGAAAGTCAACCTCCTGTAGTTTTAGTAATTTCCAGGTCCGTTTCCCCTTTAGCTTCTCTATGTCACAAAGTTGTTTCAGCTCACAAAGTTTCCTCTATCACCACACAGGTCTGTGAGAATGGGTCAACTGCTGAGGTTTCACTTCTAGGATGACTTTAAAAAATGTAAACCCTCTGGGTCTAGAAACGATTTACCATGCTATGTCTTGAGCCCACTTCACATTCTTCCCCATTGTCCACTAAGCCATAACTAATGGCTAACTCAGAGAAGGCAGTGGTGGGGTCAAGAAATTTCTAAGCATGGTCTCAAATACCCTCAAAAGTTAGAGGAAGGCAGGAAGAAGTGCCCTACCCTGTTTTCAAACAGTTACTTCCTAAAAGCACAAAGGTATCAAGCTAAGAAAACAAAAGCAACCTGTTACTGCTTCAAGGGGGAGCTGCCGGTGCTTATTAATATAATTCTAATAAAAACAAACTTTGGCATACTGAGCAGGAGGACAACCAAGATGAATACTTTTAAAATTTAAAAAGCAAGGGCAACTGTTCCAGCATAGAAAGTGAGGCTGCCACTCGGGGCACCAGTGAGAGCACCAGTCCGAGTCTTGGCTACCACATTTCTGATTCAGTTTTGTGAGAATGCACCCTGGGAGGCAGAGTACAGCCCAAGTGCTCGAGCCTCTGTCACTCCAATGGGAAATGTGGCTGGAATGTCAGCCTTCTGGCTTCAGCCTGGCACAGCTACGGAAATCACAGCCTTGGGGAATGAATCAGCAGATGGAAGATCTGTCGGTCTACTGCTCTACCTCTCAAGAAGATAAAAATAAATAAATAAATAAACTTTAAAAAAAACCCACCTAAACCTTTGATGGCAAAAGCACAGTATACATACCTAACTAAATCCATGTCACACAGGGCACTAGATGACACCAAGAGTTATGTGATATGTGACGTGACTTGTCTGTGGAGACTTCAGGCAAGAGAAGGCCTCCCTCAGAGCAAGGGCCATCAGCAGAGGGGAAGGCCCTGCCCTTCATGGCATGGTCCACCTTGGTAAACACTGCAACAGTGGAGGGCAGGGAGGGGAGTGGAGACGCACAAAACATGCAGGCAACATTCACTAAGCACTATTATTTTATCCTGTTCTCTAAATAAGAATGGGAAAGAAAAAAACCCATAAATTAAAATAAGAATATATCTGTACAAATCTTTACTATGAGTTCATTAAGTATGAGAGCCTTTGTAGAAGTCAGAATTTGGAGGAAAGTGAATCATCACAAGCCTTCAATTTGCTCTGGGGTAAACACTTCCAGAGGTAACACAAGAGAAGCACTGGAGACCAAGGGCAATACTTATGGTAACTTCCTAGGATGTGTCAGCTGTGCTGAACGCCAGCAGCGACTACCAGGCCCTGCAATCCCAGATCCTCAAGTTGGCCACTCCAGCATGGAAAACCCCACCATGCAACAAAGCTCTTCTCCAACCACATGACCAACGGCAAGGAGCACGGGAGCACAAGCAAGTCTGTGTCTTCAGAATTCATGAAGAGCAGTCCAGTGTTTACTGGTTGTCTTGGCCTACAACCTGGGCCACACCTCTTGGAAAGCAGTGAATGTCCAAAGCCAGCCAAAGTCCCACAGGTGTAGAATGGCCAATGTGCTGTAACAGGATTTGCAATAAGACTGAAACCTGAACTACAGATGAATATGCAGATCACTGCTGCTTGGATTATCCAGCTTGACTCCCCACCGGCGAGAGACGGAACCTAGCCAATCGGCCCGCTGCATGCACTACTTTCATCTTTCTGGGAAAAGGGCTGAGAACAGAATTTAAAGAAAATACAAAATGACTTCCTATTTCAGCTTGAACTAGAACAAATGTGTTTGAATAAACCAGCCTTGTATAACATTTTAAAACTATGGTCGCTTTAGGACCATAGTTGCTAGCACCTCTGTTCTAAATCCAGCTCTGCAACGAAGTAGCCACACGATCCACTGTTCAGATTCAAAACATGAAAATGCATCACAGATTGCATTCCTTCCTGTGCTTCTTCATGGTAGAAAGATTCAAAGATAATTCAACAAAAGGAGCTCAACGCGCTTTTTTCAAAGACAAGGTGTGAGCAAAAAATCAAAGCAGTGAAAGTGAATCGAACCCCCAACATTCCTGTCACTCCGAGTCCTACAGTGTCCATGGCAGGAATGACCCCGGCCGAAAGTGGCCAGCCATAAATGTGCCCTGCAGAATTCACAACAGTGCTCTCTACTGCCAAGGCCAAGTCACTGTTCCCAGCAAGGTAAAAAAGTTTCTATTAAGAAGAAAACAAAACAAAAATAAAAACCACTGAAGAAAGTCAAGGGGAGAGAAACACTGTACAGTCAGGCTGCCGAGCGCCGGCGGATCACAAAGAGCCCGCGCTGCAGCTGGCCCAGGTAGATCCTCATCTTGGTGCTGTCACTCGTCTTCCTCACCCAGATCTGCGGGGACAGGAGAGGGAACAAGATCAGAGGCTCGGAAGTACTGACAGGCAATCCTGCAACACATTCAGAGATCGGCACAAGCTAGATCTGAGCACAGAACTGCAACTCTACATCTCCCTTGCCTGAATCTCAACCTCCAAGGGCACCGCCAGAGAAGCACCTAACGCTGCACGACGCTGGCAACCTGGCATTAGCCTTCCACTCCTAGCTCTCGGCCACCTCGCCACACCTCAGGTCGAAAGAAAAATGAAAAGCACAGTAAGCTTCAGTCCCATTTTTGATTCATCTTAGGAACTCTTTCAGCCACGGTTTGATTACAGCATCAACACCCAAGAGACAGAGATTACTACACATAAACTATCAGATCTGGAAGTGTGTCCTTGGCCCCAAGGGATTACCACAACATAAAGCCTTGCACACTCTCATTTCCTAACAACTAAAGCTAACGGTTTCCACAGGAAAAGGAAAGGAACACTCAAATAAACTACCCGTGAATAAGCCAAGGCCCAGCTAGGACCAAGAAAGGAGACTGCCTCTCCCTGCTCACATCCCTCCCTAGCAGACGGCATCAGATCCCGCACACTCGCCAGGGCAGGTGGCATTCCTGTACAGATCCGAAAACGAGCTCCTACAGTGCGGTCTGTCAGAGCTGACAGGCACGCTCTGTGAGTGGGAAGGACAGCTGTCATGCCAGCGGCCTCCCGCCTGGCTCTTCCTGTGTGCCGACACTGCTGAGCAAGCAGGGCTTCTCCGTGCTCAGAGTGACCGAGGGAAGTGCCGGAGTGGCCTCATTCCACAGGAAAGGAGAGGGAACCGGAGCTGGCAAGGCAGAGACACCTGTGCTGAGGGGGACTCTGACACCCGACTGCAAAGTCCCTTCACCAGCAAGCTCTCTAGTTTCCTGAAAGCTCTGGAATTCACTCATGGCACAAGCAAAACCTTAAAGTACATCTCCTCTTTTCTCTCCATGATTTTCAGGTTTTAAAAAAAACTTATTCTCTTCTCAACTGAACTTGAACTGTGGTAATGCAACAAGCTGGAGGAATCTACCATGGGGGGAGAGTTTGGGGAGGGGTGGGGAGAACCCAAGTACCTATGAAACTGTGTCACATAATGCAATGTAACTAATAAAAAAAAAAGCTTATTCTCAATTGCATCTCAATATATTTAATGCGGTTAGTTCACAACAAGGCTATTCAAGTGAAATGTCTCAGCTCACAGCAGCTGAGCCTCTAAGAGCCTTGCAGAGTCGCTCTAAATTGAAAGCCGACTCCAGGACTGAATCAGGGAGTGACCACTGCACTGCTCGGACCCACCAAGTCACCAGAGCTCAGTCACACAAGGCCAAGCAGCTCCAGTGTCACTGTGGTTTCGGTGTGGAAGGTAAGCGGGGACACTGTGTCCCTACCCCAGCACAGCATGCCACCAATGCGCCCAGGCCAACTCCCTTCAGGAGACATGTCTCAATGACATCATCTGCAAAGACCTAACAACCTGCTAGGTCAAAAGGCAAAGAGAGGTGGAAAAAATTAAATCTGCATTTCTATTTCTCTCAAGATGACAGAGAATGATGCATTGCTTGTGCAGTTTGGCTTTGGTGCTTGGAGGCCACACACGCTCACGTGGAGAAGTCTCACAGCCTGGTACGGGGGCTCTGCCATGAGCCCGCAGGGTCTCTCTCCCCCAGGTGCCCTGCTCTGGTTCTGACGTGGCTTGAGGGAACTCCCACCAATGCTGGCCCAGAGAAGAACATTCATTTTAACTGGAAGGTTCTTTCTAACTGTTAAGTAAACAATCGTTCTGCAAAACAGTCATATTTGAGGGCATTTGCAATTCAGGAAGCTGGGAGAACACAAAAAAGCCTAACTTATTTCATAATCCAGCTTCATTAGATTTACTGAGCAGTGGCATGAATAAGTTACAGAGGGTAGACACATAAAAGTCAATTTCTTTGCAGACATTAGAAGACTAAAAACGATTAAGCCAACCCAGTATTAAAGTTTTAAGCATCTTTTAACTATTAACAATGACAGGTTACATGTTGCTGGTGTCCCCATGCAGCACCCACTGCAGAATTCACACGGTAGGCCCATAACCCTCAGGTGAGCCCCGCAGGCTGACTTTAAAACTGCATCCCACCCTGCAGACCAAGACCAAGAGCCTGAGCCTGGGGCTTATCACCCAGAAGCCCAACAGGACATAAGGTTTCAAAGGTGGCAGGCAAGGAGGGGTCACCTCAGGCAAGCACCTATCTATTAAGTACTTCCTGGGTGCCTGACACCCTGTACCAGGTGACTCATAAAATCCTCATGTCGAGAAAACAGCCTATTAACACGCATGAAAAGTTGTAGAGACTCAGGTAAGCAAAGATGGAATCTGCTCCCTTTGGCAAGCTTCCCTTTCAGCAGCTGCAGGATTTGAAGCTACCAACATCACACACTGGCCGTGTGTTGTCTCCTACGGCCCAGCTCTAGGGTCCCCAAACCAAGGACACCAGAAGGAATACACAAATGCACATATACTACAGTCAGGCAGAGGTAAGCGGTTTCCAAAGGTGACCACACCTTCCTGTCTCAAGTGCTGACTTTAAAACCTAAGCCACAGAAGACACCTGATTGCACTCCACTTCCTGGGTAACACTTTCATTTCCGGTTTGTGTAAGCCAACACCTGCCTTCCTTGGGGTGAGGAGGACACTCCCTACCTCATTGGCTCCGACTGAGCTGATCACACAGCTCAGTTTCTGGTTGTCCTTTGACTCTAGGTAGATGGCTTGGCTCTTGTGGTACCTGCCGAAAACAAGGCACAACTTTCAAAAATGAAGAAAAAAAGAAGCTTTAAAGAAAGAAAGCACTTTACAATGATAACACAACTACAGAAGTTTTCATCATCTGCCTTTGAGGAAAAGTCTGGATTGATGAGACGACCTCCTAGTCCTGGCCCCCCGGATCTCTGTCCTTCTGTAGAGAGGAAAGGCCAGGCTCAGGTGACGATCTCAAATCTGTCTGGTTTTCTTTCTCTCTTGAATCACGTGATCCAGTTCACACTGTCAAATCAACCTTTTCACGTAAACCCTCTCTTCTCACAGTCTGGCCCACCCCAAAACACAAAAAGCATGGTGATGAATTAGAGATGAGCGTCAACACTGTTATTCTTCATTTTTCCAAATAACTTTTCAACACGAAGGAAGCTAAATTCAGCCTCACTTTAATCTCTGAGTCAAGTTCACTAAGCACCTACTAATAACTGGAGCCAGTGAACAATGGCACCAGGTCCCTATTGGCACAAATACGTGGGAGAGGACGGAGACAAACCAATACTCCTATCTGGCCATGCTAATCAGGCAGGTTTACATGTCACAGTACATACCAAAGGCTATCTGATCTGGCCTGAAGAATCAAGAGCAGGTTTGCTCCAAATGCAGTGGACTAGACAGGTGACGCTCCGGCTCCTCCTGGCCATCAGAACAGAGCCACTTCCAACCATCCAAGTTCAAGGCTCAGAATGGCAGTGAGAGCACGTGGTGCAAAGCCCACACAGGCAGTGCGGGAGACATCAGCTAAACCGCTGCGGGCAGCCCTGGCCTGGGCCCAGCTCCAGTAAAGTCAGGAACACATAACCTTTGCTTCATTCTGGCCACACAAATTCAGTAAATCAAGCCACAACTTCCACCAACACACACCTGCCAACAGAGCAGCACACCACGAGCAAAGCAGACACTGTTCTGCTGCTGTAATGAACTAATCTACCGCCGAGGTACCGCAGAAGGGGCCGGCATTGTGCTCAAGGGGGTTATGCTGCCACAAACACCAGCATCCCACAGGGAAAGCTGCTTCTGATCCAGCTGCTCACGTCCCTGGAACGGCAGCAGAGGACGACTCGAGTACGAGTTGCTGCCACTCAGATCAGGAGGCCAGGAAAGAGGTCCAGCTCCTGGCTCAGCCTTCCCCTGCTGAATGCTCGCACCACCAGAGGAATCAATCAGTAGACGGAGATCTCTGTCTTATTTTGCTTTTGAAAACCTCATGAGAAAGAAAATGAAAGGATTTCCAAGAAAAGGAGGTAATTCATTCCCACAGCCAGCTTTTCCCAGTCTAGACTCTAAGTGCTGTTTAACCTGCTAGGCCAGGGCTGACAATACAAATCTATTTTCTTCCTGAAAACACCGTTACAAGAGAGAACCATAGGGCCCCACGTGGTAGTCTAGCAGCAAAAGTCCTCACTTGCGTGCGCCAGTACCCCATATCAGTGCCAGTTAAATCCCAGCCACCCTGCTTCCCACCCAGCTCCCGGGAAAGCAGCCGAGGATGGCTGTCCCAAGACCTTGGGACCCTGAACCCACAGGGAGACTTGGAAGAGGCTCCAGGCCCCTCTTTTCTTATCAGCTCAGTTCTAGCTGCTGTAGCCATTTGGGGAGTGAACCAGCAGATGGAAGATCTTCCTCTCTGTCTCTCTTCCTGTCTGTATATCTGACTTTCCAACACATATAAATATATAAAAAAAAACCCATAATCTTTAAAAAGAGTGAACCATAAATGCAATTAGAATAGTGGGACTGGCTTAGACCTAGAACAAAAGTTGCTGTTTGCTATAAATGGGTCGGAAGGCCTTCATTGTGCTCCAAGCTGTACAACGCATGAGAGAGGCTGCATCAGTTCCCAGTACTGCTTCTTCCGGCCTCTCTGGCACGTCTAAGCCAACTATCCTAAGTAAACAGCCATGTCCTGAATGATGGTTAACCCTAAGGACACTTAGGAAGGATGTACAGCTGTTCTACGGGGACTGTGAGTGATCAGAGACAGAAAACACAGACAGCTCACTGGAACACTACTCTAGACATTAGAGAAAGGCCACACTAGTACAGAAACACACTCAACATACTGACTGTGAAACAGAGAAAAGTAAAAGCTACTATATTTTTGTGTTTGTAATAAAACATACACATTGCATGTGTATCATATGCATAAAAATTGATTTTATGTATTAAAATGTATATTAAATGCATATTGTTTGTAGAATGTAAATTAAGAATGGAATCCCTTTAACTCTGTAGCTTTCCTTTTTTAAAAATAGGTGTTATAAACACCAAAAAGCAAGCAGTATTTTCTGGTAAGTTATGGAATTCAAAAATATAAAAATCAGGACATTTCGATGTCACAAAGGTCTGAACAATAAAACAGCTACTTTTGGAAGAACGCTCAAGCAATTCTTGAGACGCGCCGCATTTCCCTTCACGGTGCGCAGCCTCCAGACCCCGTCCATCCGACTGGTTGAGAATGAACATCAGAGGCAAGAACGCAACCACCTGCCATCCCAGGAACCCCCAGACAGCGGAGGCATGAGATCCATGAGAGTCTCCACGGCCAGTGCGCTTCCCAAAGCAGCTGACTTCCAAACCAGGGGCCTCTTGGGCACCCCTGAACCAGGGGCATCCTGGGCACGCCCTGAACCAGCAGCCTCCTGGGCACCCCCTCTCCCCAAAACCAGGCTCCACAAGTTGAAGGAGATTCTACACCACATGATGTTCTTGGGGAGCCATTACCTTGGACATCAAACCTACTGAATGAGCTCAGTGCTCATAGGGCGGGTTTTAAGATGAGATCAAAAGGGGTCCAACAATTATAAAACGGAAGGGAAAATAATCCATTTTAAAAATCAGGGGGGATTGGGCCCAGCGCAGTACCCTTCTGGCTAAAGTCATTGCCTTGAACATGCGACAGGGATCCCAAATGGGCACCGGTTCTAATCCCAGCCGCCCCACTTCCCATCCAGCTCCCTGCCTGTGGCCTGGGAAAAGCAGTCAGGGACGGCCCAAAGCCTTGGGACCATGCACCCACATGGGAGACCAGAAGAGGCTCCTGGCTTTAGATCAGCACAGCTCCAGCTGTTGTGGTCATGTGGGGAGTGAATCAATGGATGGAAGATCTTCCTCTCTGTGTATCTGACTTTCCAATAAAGATAAATAAATCTTAAAAAAATATATATGGGTGATAAGAGATAAATTAGTAAAAATGGACATCACTCCTCTTTGAATAATTCACTTGTTTTACAAGCTACAACTCAGCTGTAAGCAGGAAAGACAAAACACATATTCTCGAATGCCTCAGAAATGAGTGCAGCCCCGTGGCACCGCTAGAGGGGGATCAATTCTTGTCCTGGTTGTCCCGCTTCCTATCTAGCTCCCTGCTAATGGCCTGTGAAAGTAGTACAAGATGGCCCAATTCCTCGGGCTAGGGCGCCCATGTAGGAAACTCAAAAGAAGTTCCTGGCTTTGGACTGGCCTCGTTCCAGCCATTATGACCATCTGGGAATTCAACCAGTGGATAGAAGATCTCTCTCTCTCTCCCACCTCTAAGTCTGCCTTTCAAATAAACAAACAAACCTTGAACACACAGAGAAAATAAAGCTTCAATGTCAAAATGACTGTAATACTGTATTATTAGATGAAAACTGAGACCTGAATATTCCTACAACTAAACCCTTATAGCATGGCACTTGTGACAAACCCAATGAACTACAAATACCAACACTATCACCTCAGAAAGCCATATTTTTAGGTGGTATTCCCAAAGGTAATACAGGATGGCAGAAGGCAGAAGATTCAACTGCTTATTCTACTGGGAAATCCTGGTATTAACACTTCATTTCCAAAATATGCAAATCCACATGACAAGAATAAACCACTAGTGGGACCACTTCCAGCTGGACACCCCTGTGTTCCCTGTCTTTGCATCATCTGAAGCCTGGATGACTTCAATGCAATTCACTCCACATTTAACATGAAAACAGAAAAAAAAAAAAAGAGTCTACTAGCACTATCAATTATTTTAAAATATATATCAGCTGCTTTCATAGTATTTTCTGAGAAGGGTCAGTAGTCCAAATCAAAACATGAGGCAAATTCACAGCATGGTAAGAAATGCCATCAGCACAGTGTAAGACCAAGGTGAAGGAAGATGCTAATCCTTTGAAATGAGATGCAGCCTGGTAAGTGTTTACGCCAGCTTGGGAAGCCTGAATCACATTTGTTCACTGAAGTAATTTAATACTCAATGAAACACATTCGGTCAAAAATGTTACACCAAAATATACCACACCACTGGACGAAGCAGAAAGCAACTCAGTCAACCTCACAGAGACAGGCACATCTGCCAAAAAGGAAGAAAAATGGAGCCTCCTGGATAGATAAAAATGCAGACATCAAGAGCCTGGCCAGGGCCCAGCACGGTAGCCTAGTGGTTAAAGTCCTCGCCTTGCATCCACTGGGATCCCATGTGGGCGCCGGTTCTGGTCCTGGCGGCTCCACTTCCATTCCAGCTCCGTTTGTGGCCTGGGAAAGCAGTCAAGGACAGCCCAAAGCTTTGGGACCCTGTATGCACATGGGAGACCTGGAAGAGGATTCAGGCTCCGGGCTCCGGGCCCTGGATCAGCTCAGCTCAGCTCAGCTCAGCTCCGGCCTTCGAGGCCACTTGGAGAGTGAACCAGCAAACGGAAGATCTTCCTCTTTCCCTCTCTCCAGGTCTGTATATCTGACTTTCTAATAAAAATAAATAAAAAAAAAAAAGAGCCTGGCCAGATGCATGAAGCTGTTCTGCATCAACGTGTACTGGCCAGGGATGTGGGGGACTAGCCTTTGAACAACTATTATGGGCCCTGACTGCCAAGGCCAAAGCAAAACAAGCAAAATACAGAGGACCAAACATCCTCAGAATATACTGTAAGCAACTTTAAATTCACTGAAAAAGTAAAATGCTTCCAGGAACATTATTTTCAAAATGTCTATCTAGTGCTAAAGAAAGATGGTGAAAGTTCCTTCAAACTGCTTAGGAGTTCTAACACATCCAGCGTGGTTGCTCTGCTTGTGTTATGAAACAGCAGTGATTGTATAGCCTTTCTTTAGGAAAAAAAAAATTTTACTGCATGTTCAGCCTCAAGACATGTCCCATCAAGTCTGAGGATTAGGCTTCAGAAGAACATCCAAAGCAACATAATTACAAAATGAACATCACTTGAAATATCACCTGGCTTTGAGACTCACAGATCAGTAAAAATTTTAGTGCTAAATCTCATAATTTCCAAAGATGGCTCTAGTGCGGGTTTGATCTTTAAAGGTTATTTGCTTTTCGTTACTAGAAACATTTTTCATCTTACCTTGCCCCACTGTGTAGAGCTGTGAGAGCCTGCCACCTAGTGGTCACGTTCTGGTAAGCAATTCCATGCTCGGCACAGGCCTAACTTCCACAGCCCAGAGGCAACGGTGACCAGGATCAAGCCGGCAGACACAGCAAGGCTCTGCCACCTACTGCCACCTCCCGGCGGGCCAGCTCACTGCAACCTAACGGGACAACTGCTTCAGGAAGGACCAGATCCCATGTGTTATGTCCAAGCAGTTTATCATAAGGTAAACTGACCTGCACAGACTTCTTTCCTTATGATAGCTCAAAACTTTCAAAATAACTATTATTCTACTTTGGGGACTTTTAGCTAAAGATATTTAAACTCAGAATCATTATACAGTCATTTCAAAAAGATAATTACAAAGATCACATTCTCAGTATGACCCAGTGGAAAGGCGGACTGAAGCCATGCACCCACTCTGTCCGCGCAGAGCAATGCAGAGGCTGCTAAGCCTGCGGACGGGCAGAGCGCAACTACGACAGAATTAAAACGGCTGTGATCTATACCCTGCAGGACGTCTAGCACTAACACTGTAAATGTTTGTTGAGTGAATAAATGCATGAGATTCTTAGGTTTTTTCATATTGTTTTGTCATTTTCTTTCCAGTGAAAAATGCTGGCAGTTTGAAGGTTTCAAACAGTCTTCAATCTGAAGTGGAAATGTTTTAGGATATAATTCCCCCAAGTAAGTTTCCTGGCACACTTTCATTGTAGGGTGACGCATGACGAATAAATACAGATGCCAAACAAAAAATACCTTTTAACATCCTGGCAATTCACAGAGTGCCTCAGCATATCATGGGATCCAAAGGTACAAAGAAAAAAGCCATTCACCTTTTTTTTTTAAAAAAAAGATTAATTCATTTTTTAAGGAAAGGCAGATTTACAGAGAAAAGAAGAGAAAGAGATAAAGATCTTCCATCTGCTGGCTCACTTCCCAAGTGGTCACAATAGCAGGGCTGACCTGATCCGAAGCCAGGAGCCAGGAGCCTGTTCCGGGTCTCCCACGTGGGTGCAGGCTCCCAAGGCTTAGGGCCGTCCTCCACTGCTTTCCCAGGCCACAAGCAGGGAGCTGGATGGGAAGTGGAGTAGTAGCCGGGATGCAAACCAGTGCCCATATGAGATCCCAGCACATGCAAGGCGAGGATCTTAGCCACTAGGTTACTGTGTCAGGCCTGAAACCCATTTATCTTAATTAACATGGTCACCCCGACATATGTGATCACAGACCACAGATTTGACACACAGGGGTGGAGGTAACAGAAGGCAGAAGAGAACATACTCTATAGCACCAAAGAACAGGAGCACCAGAAATGCCATTAGCTATGGATATACTGTGGTGATGGTAGAACAGGAAGCCACCATCAGTTTATATACATTTTAGGGGGTTGGCACTGTGGCGTAGCAGGTAAAACTGCTGCCTGCAACACCAGCATCCCCTACAGGTGCCACACACTTGCTTCACTCCAAGTCCAGCTCTCCACTAACAGCCCAGGAAAGCAGTGAAGAATGGCCCAAGACTTGGAGTACTTGTCACCCACGTGGCAGACCTGGAGGAGGTTCCTAGCTTTGCTCTGGTCCACTGCTGGCCATTGCAGCCATCTGGAGAGTGAATCAACATATGCAAACTCTGTTTTCACTTCTTTGTCTTTTTTCAAACTAAATAAAATATTATCTTAAAAAAAAAAACCCACATGGCTCCAGCTAGTCGCTAAAGTCCTCATCCAGCATGTGCCAAGACCCCATATGGGCAACAGTTCATGTCCAGGCTGCTCCACTTCCCATCCAGCTCCTTGCTTGTGGCCTGGGAAAGCAGTGGCGGACAGCCCAAGGCCTTGGGACCCTGCACCCACTTGGGAGACCCGGAAGAGGCTCTTAGCTGCTGACTTTGGATAGGCTCAGCTCTGGCTGTTGTGGCCACTTCGGGAGTGAACCAGCGAATGGAAGATCTTCCTCTCTGTCTCTCCTCTCTGTATATCTGACTTTGCAATAGAAATCAATAAATCTTAAAACACACACACACACATTTTGAAAAATAGTGCTTCCAGAGACTGGGCAGAGGTGTGCATTGACTGACTGCGAAAACATTTTCAATGCAACTCTACTGCACTGCTGTGCAATCAAGCAGCAGCTATGGTGCGAGAAAGTCACAAAAGTCCCCACCCTTTCCCAACTATTTCTTTCGAGACTATTAAAGCATTCCTGTTTTTACATAACTTACCATCTTTTGTCATAGTACAGTTTGCCATCTTCTATCCGCGCTTCAAATCGCTGGGCAGGAGACTCTGCAGGCGTAGCAGGCAAGTGTTCAGGAGAGGACGGGGACGCTGGAGGAATCAGACACATGTGAATGACTACGCGTGTAAGCAACACCTGCGAGTCGCCAACTAGCATACTAAAACTGAAATCACATCAAGCCCTTACAGTAGAGGTGCAATCAAATTCAACACAACACGTGCATATTACATCTCAGTGGAGCCTCAACGCAGCCCAGTGAAGCAGTCAGGCCAGACTCACTCCTGAGCAAGCCGCAAGCTGAGGCTCAGGAAGTTTGTTCAAGTCCAACGTGTGCACTGCGTGCCATCACTTAGGGCAGAACTAAATCCCTGCTCACCAGCCACATTCAAGGGCAAGACTGTGAACATTTCTTTTTAAAAAATGGTATCTCTACAACAGTGGATTCAGCATGACCTCAATTCTCGTAGTCACTCCGGCAACTCTCCCCTCTTCAAGCCCCAGACACTCAAGCCGCCCGAGGACCCCACAGCCCTCGGCAAAGTGTCTACACAGAACTTTCCCACACCGAGGTCAGTGGGCACAAGCATATGTGATTCATCACACACTTCAAGACACTATCAAGCCAGCACATCTCAAGTGCTGCTCTGGAGGAAGCGACTGTGAACACTACTTGGCTTCTCCGGCAGCGGGGAAGCTGGAGCAGAGCTCGGCCCTAAAAGTGCCGCCAGAAAAGCGACGCCAAGGCTTCACTTCACAGAATGAGCCTAGCGAAAAACCCTTCATGTTTCACTAATACAAACATCAACTTGCATCTTGTGCCTGACGTCTAAACAGAAGCAAATCAAACCACTCAATCCAATGCTTTTGTTTGATTTTGTTGTTTTGTTTTGTTAACAAATCCTAAGTTAAAGGCAAAATTAACACAGCAAGATGAGAAAGCAAAGTTCCCTTCAGTTTTCATAAAGATGCTCTTGGGCCCATGATGAATATTTTACTTTTGAACATTGTAACAATTCACTGACAGTAATTCCCATGCTTTTGCAAGAACACATTAAAAAGATGGTAAATGCCAGTAACATCACGTGCTTACCTGGTCTCTTGGGTGACTTAAGCTGTAGGAAAAACAACCAAAAAGTGTTAGAGAAAAATCATTTCAGAGGCAACTTAAATTGTCAAAAGTGTCATGATTTAACAAGTACTACATGAGTAAAGCAAAGCTGAAAACCATGGCAAGCCTTGGCTTTCTAAGTTAAAAAAAAAAAGACATAAAAACTCCTAGGGCTAGCACCATAGCATAGCACGCTAATCCTCCCTTGCATGCGCCAGGATCCCATAGGGGCAAAAGCTCTAGCTCCACTTCCGTGCCTATGGCCTGGAAAACAGCAGGGGGTAGCCTAAGCCCGTGGACCCCTGCATTCACCTGAGACTGACAAGCAGCTCCTGGCTTGGGTTACCCCAGCTCTGGCTACTGCAGCCACTTGAGGAACGACCCAAAGGATCATCAATCCATCCCCCAACAACCCTCTCTCCCTGCCCCCCCGCCCCCTGCGTGTGTGTGCACGAGGGTATCTCCTAACTTGGTCTTTCCAAAAACAAAAAACAAAAAACAGAAGAAAGTCCAACTGTACCTTATTTAATGTCCTCAGATCCTCCATAATCTGTTCATCTGTTAACAAATAGTTTAGCTGAGGTGCCGAGAGTTAAGCAAACGAAAATGCAAAGTATGCTCTGCCAGGAAGCGGAACTGCACAAAACTGCACAAGTATTTGAGAACTGATAAATATAATTACGTTCAATGACAAAACTGACTCCCCTACCAAATGCTGCGGTGCCCAGGCATGAAAAAAGAATTCACATCTCCACCTTCCCAACCATGGTCCAGCAGGCACCTCAACAGCAAGACCACAGGGAACAGTGTCAGCATTTCAAGGCGCGCTTTGTTCCAAAGATTGAAACAGACACACAGACTCCCCAGGGACTGAAGTCCTCAGCTGCCCAGGTGAAGGGAATTCCTCTCCTCCCAGCAGCAAAGAAATCCTGGCAAACAGCCCCCAACACCTCCTCCGGAGGGGCAGGAGCAGCCCCCCAACACCTCCTCGAAAGGGGCAGGAGCAGCCCCCCAACACCTCCTCAGGAGGGGCAGGAGCAGCCCCCCAACACCTCCTCAGGAGGGGCAGGAGCAGTCCCCCCAACACCTCCTCGGGAGGGGCAGGAGCAGCTCCCCAACATTTTGGCCCTGTTTTTACGATGAAAAGGCCACTTGACGGCTAGCTGCAATCTCATTTGTTTTAATGTAAGAACAGCTTGAAATTTACTGTTTTAGAGACTCAGATAGCTGAGGCACATAAAGACAGACATTATGATCTGGACGTTATACGTAGGGAAACGAAGGCGCATTAAGTTTCCAGTTGCCCCTGAGTCTTGACATATATTACAACAAACACTGATTTTCCAACCCAAAGTACCTTTCTACATAACTACTCTCTATAAATTTCTCCCACTGGGCTCGGCAGTGTGGCCTAGTGGCTAAGGTCCTCGCCTTGATCCCATATGGCTGCTGGTTCTAATCCCGGCAGCTCCACTTCCTCTCTATCTCTCCTCCTCTCAGTATATCTGACTTTGTAATAAAAATAAAATAAATCTTTAAAAAAAAAAAATTTCTCCCACTAATAGCAGCAGTAATTAGCAACTGAGGATTGCAATAATAAAATGGTTGAGCCCTACCCCACGGATAACTATTTCACTATTTCTGATCGAATGTTGCCATTTTCTGCAGGGCAACAGCCATATATACTCTATCAAATGCACAGGCAATGGATTCAACAATCTGGAGAGAAAGGGATTAAAGCTAGACCCAAATGGATATCAGGAGCAGGCTTTCTCCGCTTGTCTGGGATGGGGACAGGATCGTTCGGTCGTCGCCGCAGCTTTCTGGTCATGATGGGCTTCACCTCCATAGAATCTGTGGCAAGAACGGAACGAACACATTGAATTCTCGCTGACTCAGTAGGAATTTCCCAACTGCAAGAGCTCACAGCCATCCAAACAGTTCACTGGGGGAAAGCTTGTCCTACACGTGGCTCAGGTCAGATGTCCCCATCAGATTCCAGCAAGAACTGATGCTTCTAAGATGTAAGATGAGTTCACGTGGGCGCACACACCTCCAAAGCCCCTGCAGACATCACTCCAGCATCCTCAAACACTAGGAGGAAGGTGCCCTCTCAAATTAAAAAGCTACACAGCATCTGGAGATTAAAAAGTCCCTAGTCTGCTGCTCCGAGGGTGGGAAGACTCAGGGCCACTGCTACAACGGGCCCTTTCCAAGGCCTGGACTCAGAGCTTAGTGAATCCTTTACAAGCTCGGATCCCTTTTTCCTCTTACAGCTTTTAATAGGTACCTGATTATCAAGAATGAAATAGTGGGCCCAGCGCGGTAGCCTAGCAGTTCAAATCTTCGCCTTGCATGCACTGGGATCCCATATGGGCACCAATTCTAATCCCGGTGGCTCCGCTTCCCATCCAGCTCCCTGCTTGTGGTCTGAGAAAGCAGTCGAGGACGGCCCAAAGCCTTGGGACCCTGCACCCTGTGTGGGAGACCTGGAAGAGGCTCCTGGCTTCTGTCTTCGGATCAGGCCATTGAGGCCACTTGGTCTTCCTCTCTGTCTCTCCTCCTCTCTGCATGTCTTACTTCCAATAAAAATAGTAATAATAATAATAAATGATATACTGAAAGCTCATTGTACAGGCCTTTCTCAGTCTTCTTTCTGTAGTCCAAACCATAGCCAACTTCCCTAACATAACCTCTCCCTCCCTAGCCATGACCACACTCGTCCCTGCTCACCTGCTTCCCCAGGGTTCTTCTTGCCGGTCTGGTGCTTAAACACTGAGGATCCAAATCCCCAGTCACTGGCTCTGCCCCAGCCACCCCTCAGCATGGCAATGGCAGTCTACACCAAACACTGCAGCCTCCACATTCCAAGGGAACCCATCTCTTTCCCTCCCAAAGCTGCCTCTTTCATATCTCAGGATGTCCAATCTATTCATCCTTCCAAATTAGATCAACTAGACATGAGTTCTTGCAAAGCTCCACAGTCTCATCTGTTACTACCCCACTCATGACCATGAAGTAGTTTCTCTCACAGCCAGTTCACCCTCCCCTCATTCCATGTGACCTTCTGCAGAGCTGGGGGTCGACCTGGGCCTGCTCCCTGCAGGGGCTGTGTGACCCAAGACAGCCATCATAAACACGCCGGGAATCTCTTTCTAGCAGGGTACTGCAAGGGTTACAATATGACAAGTGAAGCCCATGTGTTGCCAGAGATCATCAGAACTGCAACACCTCTAACTTTTACTATCTTATTTTCTAGTAGGGGAAACAAAGCTACACAAAGATCCTAAGAAGTCAAGGCATTATTAGCTGAGTGGAAGTTACAGACTAGAAGAGGGCAACATCCAGAACAAACCTGGAGAACAAAATGTTTACGGTACTCGCCACATCCAAGAGAGCACCAGAGAGCAAGTGCTTTGTCTGTGACAGGACAGAATGTTCTACACCCAACAGAACAGCTCAGTGCCTTCTGCTACAAGGGCTGCCAAGCAGGGAACGCTAGGAGGGCAGGTACCACACCAGCAAGGAGCCCAAGTACAAGAACAGCCCAGCAGGCTCACACTGTCAAGTCCAATCACACCAATAACCTTTGAGGAAAGGACTGCATGCCCTGATCACGAATTGTAAACATGAACCAAGCTACCACCTTGTAAACCAAAACACACAAAATTACTGTGTCACTTAAAAACAATATTGAAAAAAAAAAACAATATTGGGGGCTGGCGAGGTAGCCTAGCGGCTGAAGTCCTCACCTTGTACGTACAGGGATCCCGTATGGGCACCGGTTCCCTGCAGCCCCGCTTCCCATCCAGCTCCCTGCTTGTGGCCTGGGAAGCAGTCCAGGACAGCCCAAAGCCTTAGAACCCTGCACCACGTGGGAGACCTGGAGGAGGCTCTGGGCTCCCGGCTTCGGATCGGCTCAGCACCAATCATTGCAGCTGCTTGGGGAGTAAATTATTGGACGGACGATCTTCCTCTCTGTATATCTGACTCTCCAATAAAAATAAATAAATCTTTTAAAAACCAGTGTGGGATGTGCAGCAGAGCACACGTGCCAGCCGAAAGACAAAGCCCAGGCTTCCCTGCAGTGTTTGTCAAATTCTGAAACACCCGGGGAAAGCCAATCTCCTGCGCTCTTCCAGGATTCGTCAGTCCACACGCAGCAAGAGGAAAGCTGGCACACACTGCTCCCCTCTTGGGCTTGTCTACCAGTGCTGAGTTCCCGGCTCCTAAAAAGCTCCAAGGGGACTGGCTCTGATGGTAGGTGACCACCTCCACAGGCTGCGTTTGGAAGCCTCGCCTCTGAAATGCTCACAGCAATGCCTGGGGGAAGAGACCAACCAGCACCACAGAAACAATCCAGAACCTTCCTCCGCCCATCCAGGTCAAAGGCAAGAAATACCTTTCCTGTAATTAGAGCAAACTGAGTAAAACAAAGGGACTCCCATCAGTACAGACTGACGTAGCCAAGCTGTCCAGGACACAACAAAGCCAAAGTGGCAGCTGACCCAGGAGCCAAATCAAACCCAAGTCAGAGCCTGCAATTACTCTTAAGCTCCACCACGCTGTAACATCCTCACCAAGGGGAGGGACAGTTCTATTGCCCAGGTCCATCTGGATGGCCATTTATAACATCACTCATGGCCCACACGAAGTCAAGTAAAAACTGGCCTGCTACAGATATACTTGAGTGCCCACTGAGGTTGCCCAGGCAAGGTTGGCTGGAATTCCACAGGTCTTCTACACCTCATGGACCAGAGACTTCGCATCCAGGTCTACACGAAGTACACTGTGCTGGCACTGCTACCCAACCGGAGACAGGCTGTGATAACAGTGTATTGTAGCAGGAAGCTGGCTCAGTTAAACAGCTACACTAAGATAACACCATCAACAAACAGCAGGGCTGGAACTTGGATCTGTGACATGAAATGCCCACTGCCCTTCACCTTGGCCTGTTCCCAACAGGGAAGCAGGACAGGGACCAGCAGCAGACAACTCCAGGTCCCCAGAACCTGGCCCCACGGGCTTCCATACCTCCGGTCAGTTCCATCGTCAGCTTTTCATTTTCAATCATTTTCTTCTTTTCTTCCAGCTCAGCAATCAGGTTCTCCTTCAGCTCAACCTTCTTGTCTTCAAACTCTTTCACTGCTGCCTTCTTTTCTTTAATGTAATTTCTCTCTACTTGTTCAGTCTGAGCAAACGAAAAACACAGGCCCCAGGGATATGACCCAGGCAGCCAAGCCCAAGTGCGACTTCGTCCTCAACAGTACCGAAGCCTTGGGAAACAGGGCTTGTCCCTCACTCAACATACACACACAGATGTGGTAACAGGGTGTCCGTGAGCAAGCTCTCCGAAAGGCTGCCTCAAACAGCACCCCCTAACTTCTGCGTTTGTTACAGCACACTCAGTCACTCCACAGGCATGTCCTCTCTACTAACTGTACGTTAAAACACAGCAGCAATTTTTCAGACAGTAAACAATCCTGTTTAAGGACACAAATTCAAAGGAAGCAGTATGTACATTTCAGATCAAATATCTAAATTCAAAGTTAATTACAAGATAGTCAAGTCAGAGAGCAGAGCTAATGTTTCTAACACTGTCGAAAAACAGTGGCAACAGTGGATCATGTTAGGCACCTGACTCCTAAGTACTCAATGAGACCACACACTTGTAAAGTCTCACCACTGGGCCACATGGAGAGCAAGAGGACCTGCAGGGAGCTCTGTGTGGACCCGGAGCTCCTGCAAGCTCACAAGGCCTACGGACTTTGAAACAACTGGAGTGGTAAAATGCTTCCCAACAACAGGGCCTTCCCCAAGAGGGTTCTCCCCATGTCCAGGAAGCATGGTGAAGCCACGGGCCCTCCTTGCTGCACCGCCCGCTGAGCCTCACTCACACCCAGCACTCAGGCTGTCTGTGGGGTGAGTGGCAAGATGAAAGCTTCATCCTGGCCCAAAGAGCTTTAACTGTAAAATAAAACTGTAGAACCAATTCAGAGACTGAGTTACTCTGAAAATCACTGTCAAATAAGGGCATTATAATTCAGACCTATTCCCCAACGGCTTTAACGTAAGCTGACCGTCAGCATGTCGACCAAGGGCAGTGAGCAGAAGGAGTGCTTGCTGGCCTGTGATAACCCGAGGCTCTCTAAGCAACCAGCGAACAGAAGGCATGGCTGAGCTCAGAGCACACGGCCAAACGGCCGCCAGCCCCACAAAACAGTGTGGATGGTTCTCACAACCACGTGCTAACAGAAAGCCTGCCACATCAAGAGGGCCCCATAGTCCTGGCTAGGGAAAACCACCCCAGTACTTACTTCCAGCTGGAGGAAAAGTTCTGAAAGAGACAAAAAAAAAAAAAGTTCAATTACATTTGCTGGGTTGTGTCACTTTCTAGACTACGATGCTAAGATTCCTTAAAAACAGTAACTGCTTTCTGGAAGCGTCACCAGGCCATGTGTGCATCGGTGCCACACTGCTGTACAAGAGGTACCCGGTCTAGGCACAGCGCGGCTTTATCGAAGCAGTTAGCAGCTCCCCCAACAGCAAGAGGAACAGCGAGAACCAACCACCTCGGCAGGTGAGGCACCCCTCACTCAGGCTGCAGGCTCCACCAGTCCCCCGAGTGGCAGGACATGTCAGGAAGAAACAACACAATCCACCAGAAGCACGGTGGGCACTGATGCCCCCCGTGCCTACAGAGAGCTGCGTGGGAAGGAAGGACACTCCCAGGCCAGAGGACTCCCTTCTCCACCATTCGCCCACTCGGCCCTTCCGAGTGCCTCACGCCAGCACTGCCCTTGCCTCTCCAGTCACATTGCCAAGTTCCAGACCTACAGCAGTTCCCCCAGACAAGCTAAACATCATGTCCCACCAGCTCCTGGCTCCTGATCGGCTCAGCTCCAATCCTGCAGCCATCTGAGGAGTAAACAAGCAAGCGGAAGATCTTTCTTTGTCACTCCTCTAACTCTGCCTTTCAGATAAAAATAACATTAACTGTTAAAAAAAAAAAAAAAGATTAAGCTGATAATGAACTCAAACCCATCTACTTTTTGCATGACTTGGTAACTTTACATGTGTAGTTCCTCTGTCAGTAAAACAGGGCTGCCTACAAAGAAATACGTCCGAGCACTTCATAATGCTCACGGTTCAGTGCCTCGTAGATGTAGTGTATGATCGACAAACTGCCGAATGAACAAACTTACCAGAAGCAGCAGACTAAAAGCATGTCTCTTCTCCCTAACGCTTATAATATTTGGAGAAATAATCCAAGGATAACCCTGATCCCAGAGCGGAGAATATTAGAAAAAAAGAAAATCCCTGCTCACATCAGCACTTCCGATCCCCAGAAAGCCAGACACATGGACGTGACAGAGTAGGTGCACAACTGTTTCTGGGGCTCCAGAGAGACAGGTATGACTGCCCAGAGTCACTGGCACCCCGCTGGTGCCACCTAACTGTAGCTCTGGACTCTCCTCCCCAGACACCCTCCCCAGTGGACCCTCCCGGGGCCAGTCCTCAGGGCCAGTCCTCAGGGCCACCTAGCCTCCAGATGAGCCTCAGGCCGGGCCCCGGCACTCAGTGCACTCGGTGACCTCACCTGCATTCCGGATCCTTTCCTTGTACTGCTGATCCAGTTTCTTCATTCTCTTTTGATATTCCTGCAGTGTACCTGATTTGAACATTAACAAAACAGTTACTTTAACCAACCTGCTGTAGATTTTACTCCTAACACAGTCTCAGAGCACCAACAGTGATGTTTAGGCAACACCAAAAGCCCCACCTGAGCTGAGCTAACTGGATTTTGGTTCTCGGCCAAGGCAGCAGAAACCACCCAAAGCAGGACCTTGAGTCCACTCCAGCCCAGGCCCAAGATTTCAGAGTGTAGATGCTTGGGGGGATGGAACCCCCTCCCCCTGCCACCAAGTGATAGCAGCCCCTGGCTGCCAGCCAGTGAGCTTTCCGGGAAGGAAAAAGCGCCTTCTTGCAGGTAAAGGCTGTGCAGAGCCCTCTGCAACAATGAAAACGTGCTGCGCATGCATGCCCAATATGGTAGCCATTGACCATCTATGGTCATACTAGCTCTGGAAATTAATGTGACCAAAGGAGCCAACTAATTTCATTTAAATTTAATCAAATAGCTGTGGCCTGACAAGTTTCTAGACAGCTCTAGTTTACATTCTAACTGAATCCCTGAAATAGCTAAGAAGGAAAGTGCCAATTTGTAAAAACATTTCCCAATCATAATGCTTGCCCAGAAACCAGTCTAAGAGAGCGGATCACCTCCAAGCAATCAGTCGCCGCTTCCCTGATGGGAGGACCCCATACTATGAAGCCAGAGCTGGCAGCCCCATTCTCAGGGCCCCCCATTCTCAGGTCGTGCTCAACCCTTCTCCTTTACAAATTCATCTACTCCTATCCTCTGCATTTTGCAGACTGGAAAAGACAAAGCAAGACAAAGGAACATGGCCAAGGTCACATTCTAGAGCCAGTGGGATTCAACACTACCAAGGAACGAGGCCAGGGTCCTAAGCTCCACACTACACTACCCCTAGAAACCAAAAGCACTTGGTAATTTACCAAGAGAAGTGAAAACGTTCATTAACAACTGGTTAAGAAAGAGTAGAAAGGCTTTACTATTTTTTGCTAGAATAATATTTTGCTTTAGGCACAATGATGATCAATTCATATCCCGAGAAAACATCCAAATAGCATTTCATTTGAAGAAGGAATTCACATTTTAAGGCCACCACTCACAATGCCAGCATCCCATGGGACTTCAGTTGCTGCACTTCTCCCAGGACCCCCTAAATGGCCCAGGGAAAAGCAGCAGAAAATGCTCCAAGTCCTTGGGCCCTTGCCACCACATGGGAGACTAGGAAGACACTCCGGGCTTCAATCTGGCCATCAGAGACCATCTGCGGAGCAAACCAGCCGACAGAGGATCCCTCTGTCTTTCAAAATAAACAACCCTTTTTTAAAAAAATCACTTTCCTGATGAAGAGCATAAAATGCAGCAGACAGCTAAAACCAGCCAGATCCCATTTTAACTCTCACCCAGATTAGTGAAAAACATGTCAAGGCTGAAGTCAGGAATGAAGGATTCCACCCCACACTAACCTTCCTGCAGCTGCTGCAACTGCCTCTTCAGAGAAGCCAGTTTGTCCTGATACATCCTGTGAGAAAGAAAAACCAGAGAGGTGAAACACTGACTACTCAATCCTAGACATGACACCTGCAGGGGTCCCCCGGGTGTTCATGCTAAGGGAACCTCACCCCGTTACCTGGGAGAGAGGGGAAAATCTGCCAGCTCATACAGGATAGTCCAGGCGTCAGAAAGGCACAAGGAGTCCACATGACTGAACAACCCCCCTTCCAGAGCCATCTACACCTCTCCCATACAGGCCCAGGTGTGCGGTCTATGACCAAGATCCCGCATCTCCCATACAGGCCCAGGTGTGCGGTCTATGACCAAGATCCCGCATCTCCCATACAGGCCCAGGTGTGCGGTCTATGACCAAGATCCCGCATCTCCCATACAGGCCAGGTGTGCGGTCTATGACCAAGATCCCGCATCTCCCATACAGGCCCAGGTGTGCGGTCTATGACCAAGATCCCGCATCTCCCATACAGGCCAGGTGTGCAGTCTATGACCAAGATCCCATCAGAGCGCCTTACAGTGAGCCGAGGACAGGAATTCTTTCCTTCCTTCTCTCAAATAACTTTTGCAGAATTAAGGTAAGATCCTCAAACGTGAAGGCAGCCTTGTGTGAGGAATCAGGTGGGCTAATAGGCAGTCAGGGTCTCTGGTCCCTGGTAAAGTTACTTTCTCAAAACATAAAATCCTGCTTCTCAGGCCCCGTGTGGTGGCCTAGCGGCTAAAGTCCTTGAACACACCGGGATCCCATATGGGCGCCGGTTCTAATCCCGGCAGCCCCGCTCCCCATCCAGCTCCCTGCTTGTGGCCTGGGAAAGCAGTCGAGAATGGCCCAAAGCCTTGGGACCCTGCACCCACGTGGGGTGCTCCGGATTGGATCAGCTCCAGCCATTGCAGCCACTTGGTGAGTGAACCATCAGACAGAAGATCTTCCTGTCTCTCCTCCTCTCCGCATATCTGCCTTTCCAATAAAACTAAATAAATCTTAAAAAAAAAAATCTTGCTTCTCCCCAGCTCTCACTCTTCCAAGTTCCAAGGGCTCGTTTTCCCTAGCTCACCCCGCAGTCTCCCTGAGGGGAAGCAGACACAAAAGCAGACCATTAACTCCCATCAGGTGGAGCTGTTGTCATGACAACAGGAGACACAGCCCACACTAATCCCAGCCCAGGAGTCTTCAGCCACTCCCTTCGGAGGGCCTGACACCCATCAGGCCCCTCCCTGAGCCCCCACACCGGACAGCTCTTCCAGCATTTCCTCGGGCCTTTCCCAGCCGCTCCAGTCACTACAGCAGGAGACCTCTCCTTCACTCTCTAATCAATCTTGCTTTGCACAAATAGTCCCCATGAAAATTCTTGGTCCGAGCGAGACAAGAAACGAAGTTGCCGTGGTCTCTCAGAACAAGGGCAGCTGTGAGGCCGAGTGTGTCAGAACAGAGTGCTGCCCCAGCCCTCAGAGCCAGCAGCTGAACACGCAGCGCAGCACACCTCCTGTCTCAACTCCGCAGTTAGGTCAGAATTTCCAAAGGCGTAACATGACTAACTATGCCTTCAGCAGGTTTTTCTACACACACAGTATTTCTATGTAAGCATTAAGTCGATATTCTTCCATGTCATCTTAAAACTGCACTATTCTTTTTGAATTACTGTAATTTTTCTGATCCTGAAACAAACACGAAAAGCAAGTTCTTCCCAGCCTGCACTCAGGAGTGTCAGAGAGGAGGACAGGATTCAATGGGACTCGGTTCGGGGGGAATGGCACACAGACACAGTGTCAAAAATGCTTCCTCAAGTCCAATCAGGATTTTGTTATCAACTCCACCTTCCATATCATAAACACACAAACCACACTCACTGTTCCTTCATCTCCACGTAGTCTTCCTCGTCATGCTTGGCCAAGTCGGTTTCGCTGGCATCCTCCGTGTCTGAAGAAAGTCAGGGAGGAAGGAGTGGTTACAACCAGCACCCAAGGTCGCTGTCGCCTGACACAGCAGCAGCTCGAAGTGCCAGGAGAGGGGCCTGCACCGGGCCACCACGAGAAACATTCAATGGATTTACTCAGAAAACAAAGAGCCATTTCCAATGTACAAAGATGTACTCAGAGTCAGCCACAGCCAGCCATGGTGAATGGCAGGACAGGACAGGTGGCCATGCGACCGGGCACTGCAGGCGCACGGGGCTGCCCCCCCACCCCCCCACACACAGCCCAGCAGGCGGTAACAGGCTCCCCTCCTAGCTGCCTGCCGATACACACCCTAAGAGGGACAGCTCATGGACCTTGTCACCAATGAGGGAGACCTGGATTGAGTGCCTGGCTTTCACCACGCCCAATGAAGAACTTCATAAATTAACTAATACAGACTAAATGTTTTATTTGAAAGGCAGTGAGAGAGAGAGAGATCTTCCATTCTCTGGTTCACTCCCTGAACGGCTGCAGCAGCCAGAGTTGGGCCGGTTCAAAGCTAGGAGCCAGGAGTTTCTCTGAGGTCTCCACCATGGGTTAGGGTGCAAAGCCGGTGGGTCCTGCCCTGCTGCCTTCCCAGGCTGAAGAGTGAGTGAAACAGTCTGGAACCTAACCAGAAACAAAACAGGTTTCAAAGCACTTGGCCAGCCGCGATGCCGAATATTCTTTATCCAGACAGCTGGAAGCCCAACATCTGAAACTTTGAGCTCTAACCAGCACTCAGAAAGTTCCACACTTCGGGTTTTCAGATTACAGATGCTTAACTTGTACAGTAAGCTGTCCCATGGAACGTGCCCCATCTGAGTCCTTTGTGTATTTTACACGAGATATAGTTGGGGCACTCCAACAAAAAAAAAAAGGAAAACAGAATTGGAAGGTCTATTTTTATACCAGGATTTCTTCTGAAAATCCACACACAGAAAAGTGAACTTCCCACAACAAACTGCACTCTTACGAACTAAAATATTTTTTAAAAAAAGAACTAAAATATTCTCAAGGTGACAACTGAAGTGAAGAATAGGAAGGAGGCAAGAGGACTTCAACTATTGCAAAATATTTTTTTTAATTAAAAAAAAAAACTCTGCTCTGGGAAGGAGCGGGGCCAGCCGCGCAGGTCGCCCGCGCCCCCTCGTGGACGGGAGAGCGCAGTGCAAGCCTCCCGGAGGCGGCGCAACACGGACAAGCGCCCCAAAACAACAGAATTTGCTTTTCCTTGAGTCCAGGGAAAGAGTTCATTACCCAGCCGGTGGGAGGACGAGCCGAGTCAGACACTCTTGTTCGCCTCCTCCCCGCCAGGCGCCTTTCCCGATCGCCACAACACACACACACACACACACACACACACACACACACACACACACACTCCTGCCCGGGGGTCGCGTCTTGGGCTCTCGCCACAACTTTGTAGCTGGCTCCTTTTCCCTCCAAACTCTCCCTGCTTCTGCACCTGCCCAAGCCTACAACTCCTAGGAAAGCGTCGTGCATGCAGGAAAGAGAACGTGGAGCCCCGCGAAACGCCACCCGGGTCCCCAAGAATCGCCTCCCCCTCCAGAGGGTAGGGGCGGCGCGCCCCGAAAGCCTCCGCACAGACACAGAGCCCCCCCGTTACGACGGCGGCTCCGGCTGCCCAGGCTGACCCCCCGAGTGCCCCTCGCAGAGCTGGCCCCGGAGCCGCCCGGGGGAAGCGGGCTGCCCAGCAGCACCCGGCAGGAACCACCCACCCACCCACACACGGTCTGGGGGCGCGACGCGGGGGTGGGCTGCCCACGGAGCCCCTGCTGCCTCCTCCCCGCCCGGCCCCCCGTCTCCCGGCTCTCCGCAGCCGCACCTTCGTCCGACTCGCGGCCCCGGCAGCTGCGCTCGTCGTCCTCGGCGCTCTCCAGCTCCTCGTCCTCCTCAGGGAAGTACTCGGGAGCCGGCGGCGCTCCGGCCGGTGCCGGGGCCGGAGCCAGCAGCCCCGCCGCGCTCATGCCGCCCGCGCACCGGACCCCGCGGCCCCGCGCCGCCGCCGCCCTGGCCTCTCGCCGCCAGCCGGGACCCCGACCCGCACCCCGCCGTCGTCCCCGTCGTCGCCGCAGCCGCCGCCACAGCCGCGCTCCGCCTCCCGCGCCCGGCCTCGGGGACCGCACCGCGCCGGCCACTTCCGGGTCGCCTGCTGCCCGACGACTGCCTGACTCCGCCATTCCTGACGGGACGGAAACCCGCTTCGCCGAAACCCCAGCGCCTTCATCGCCCTTTTTAAAATCCTCCAACGGGTTAGCGAGGGGAGGGGCGGGAAGGGGAGCGTTCTTTTTGCAATCAGGCAAATCCCTGGGCAGCCCGAAGGCGTAGTCAGGACCCCTGCCTTCCCTCCCCGTCACGCACCAAGACGCTCACTGGAGATTTCCGCAAACGGCCACCAGGCGGCGCCCGGAGCCGGCACAACAACGAGGTCGTGAGTGAGCGCGCGCAGCGGCGCAGGGCTGGCAGGTGCAGGTGGACGCCCATGGCCGCAGGTGAATGTTGTCCTCGTCCTGGGGGGGCACACATTCAGAGGGTGCGTGACCAAGCAGGAAAAAAAAAAGGGGGGGAGGACTTCGGCCCGTCCCCGGAAGAATGGGAGCGTTATTCAGAATTGAGATTTTTTTTTAATCTCTTAAAATGCAGATAGTCCATCCTACGTTCAATAAAACAGTAATATTTCCCAAAAAAAATGTTTTTCCAGCCCTGTGTGTGCAGGCTTACTGGACACAGTGTTCTCGCGGTTTTACAAGTGAAAAAAAAACAACACGTACCTGGTTTTTACAAAATGGTAGCACCCAGCATGGTTTGTTGTGACTCTCCACACCAGCCCACCACACCACAGCTGCCTCGGATAGTCACGTGTTCACGGTGCTTTTGCCTCCTCTGATCGGCTCTCCACCATGGACACTGACCGACAGGAGGTCATTTGCCTCCAATGAGAAAGGCCCAGGAGGAAGATGCTGGGTGGACCTGGGGGACTCCTTTCAAGTAGAACGGGCACATGTACTGGGACACCTGGGGCTCCCCAGCCACATTTAGGGGTCCGCCGTACTCAGAACTGTGTGCTCTGGTTGTGTGTAGCAAAGCAAAGTTTCAATTGCAGTATGTCAGGGTTTGTCCAAAGTCACCCCCACTCATTCTTGGCCCAGCACCCAGTCTCCACGGAGAACGACCAAGCAGCAAATGGTGAACCGGGCACTGGTTGTACGTGCCCTGGTGGGGGGCGGATAAGCTATGACCTGTGACAGATCCAAGCAGGCTGGTCCTCAGCCTCTCCAGCGCCCTGCCTCCGCCCCTAGGAAGGCAACTCACGGGCCAGGGCACCTGGCTGCCTGCGTGGAAGACCTGCATTGAGTGCCAGGCTTCTGGCGTCAGCCTGGCACGCCCTTGCCTAGTGTAGTCATTGGAGTGATCTGTCTTCCTTTCCCTAGCTCTGCCTTTCAAATCAATAAATCATTTTAAAGTGTAAGAAAAAAGAAAGCTGAACACAAATGTGAGTGCAGGGTGGAAACAAAGTTTCGGTTCTTACACCTGCTGTGGTCCCCATGCAGTTGTCTAAAAATGAAAACCTTTGTTCCCAATCCATTGGTTTTGATATACCTGTTTTTTTTTTTTTTTTTAAGATTTATTTAGGTTTATTGGAAAGGCAGATTTACAGAGACAAGGAGAGACAGAGATCTTCCATCTGCTGGTTTACTCTCCAAAGGGTTCCAACAGCTGAAGCTGAGCCGAGCCAAAGCCAGGAGCCTCTTCCAGGTCTCCCACGCGGGTGCAGGGTCTCAAGGCTTTGGACCAGCCTCTATTGCTTTCCCAGGCCACAAGCAGGGAGCTGGATGGGAAATGGAGTGTCCTGGACACGAACCGGCGCCCATATGGGATCCCAGAGCTTGCAAGGTGCGAATTTAGCCATTAAGCCATTGCACCAGGCCTGATGTATCTTATCTATTACTTGGTTTTCCTTAAAATCTGTATCTTCTTTGTGAAGGGTTTTTCCTCCCACACATACTGAAGGAAATTTTCAGAACGGAGTAGTGGTGTCTTTCTGGGAGGTCAAAGGTTTTGGGGCCTTCCAAACAGGAAGTGTGGGAGCCAACCATACTTCTGCCATCTGTACTTGAGCTCCAGAACTTCCTCTTATCCAGAAGATGATGTCATTTTATTTACTTTATTTATTTGTTTGTGCTGCTGGGTCACATCTGAATGTTCTGTCCCCCACCATCCTGAACAGCTGCAGTTCCCCCCGGCCCCAGGAATCACGCAGCAGCAAAGGCTTCGGCACGAGAGAGCAGAGTTCCCTGGGACAATGAACCCACCCCTCCAAAAATCGCTTTAATGGTTAAATGGATTCAAGATGCTGGGGTCTTTATTTCAAGTTTGATTTCTCTCTTCTTGATTGCAAAGCCTGGTTGTTAGTGGTCATGCATTTCTTCTTTTGCACAGGGGAACCCCTGGATGCTGAAAGCTCACCTCCTCTTTTCAGATTACTTATTCCTAAGGAAAAATAGGATTTAATGAAAGTTCTCCGTGGCTGTTGTCTTCCTCAACTTGTAGAGTAAAACTCAAGATCCCTGAGACTCTGCGTCTCTTTCCAGCTGGCCTCTTGGCCACTTCCTCCTCAGAAGTGAAGCTGCCACGAAAGGCGGCCCTCCAGCCGCTCCCAGCCCCACCTCCAGGACGGCTGGTCCTTCCAGCACCCCTCTCCCCCGTGCACACACACACACCAACACTTTCTAAATTTTAAGCCCAAACTTTTTTTTTAGATATATCTATTTTCATTGCAAAATCAGATATACAGAGGAGACACAGAGAGGAAGATTTTCTATCTGCTGATTCACTCCCCAAATGGCCCACAGAGACAGAAGCAGAGCCGATCTGAAACCAGGAACTTCCTCTAGGTCTTCCACACGGGTGCAGGTTCCCAAGGCTTTATACCTTCGACTGCTTTCCCAGGCCACATGAAGGGAGCTGGGAGGGAAGTAGGGCTACCAGGATTAGAACCGGTGCCCATATGGGATCCCGGTGCGTCCAAGGTGAGGACTTAAGCCACTAGGCTCCAGCATTACTCATTGCAACCAGTACAGCTTTAAGAGGTGAAGTGTTCCAGGGGACTGGCTCACTCCCCACGGTTGCTGCCTCCCATGGCCAGCAAGAGCAGGGAGCTGAAACCAGGAACCGGTAGCGAGAATTAAACCTGGAAATGTGGACACGGGACACAGGAATCTTCACTGCTCAGAGGGGATGATTTTTAAATGCTAGAGGCCATCGATTTACTGTTGGAGACACAAATCCTGTCGGCAGGACATGAAGGGAGTTCATGCTTGGCGGTGTGGTGTCTGAGATCTACAAGGCCTGGGATCGAAATGAAAAACAAAAACCAAAGTTTCACAGTCAAATGTCCATAAGCTAACTTGGGAGTTTCGGGGAGACAAGCGCAGTTTTTTGGTTTCTGCTGTTGAACAGAAACATAAGGAATGACTCCCGCTGAGACAGTAGCAGTCTGACACTAGGTGGACTACCTTCGCCTACGAAACACTTAGCTAGCAGAAAGTTAAACGTGTAGCTGTTACAAAGAATCTACCAGAGCTAATATGGGGGGTGAAAAAAAGGCAGGAAGGAGAAGAGCATGGTTTAAGGATGTGAAAAGTTGAGTCCGATTTCCCCCACCGTGCTGTTATCAGAAACAAACTGTCACCAAAATAAATAAAATAGCTCTAAGTAGCACCCTGCACTTTGTGCCCTGACCCGGGAAGGTCCCAGTTTGGGAACCTTTGGCCTTGCGGCTACCCCCAAAACAGCACTGGAACCCCGGGCTCCGAGAATGGCCCTGCTGACCCTCCAGAGGATCCCGGCTCCTACTGACGTTCCGAGCAGTTCTAAGGCTCTTGGGTGGGTAGGTGGATGGGGGACGGCGAGCGCCGGGTCCCCTGTCCATCCCGAGGGTGTGGACGCCACGCACGGAAAGGCAACAACTCCCCAGCCAACAACAATCCAGGAAATGTCCTTTCCAAGTCCTGGGTGAGTCAACGCCCAGTGAATTCACTGCAGAATCGTTCAGAAGCAGCTGAGCCAAGGCTGACTGGTCCTCTTCCCCGCCCAGAAGGTTCCGTCAGGACCTTCGTCTCGGGGAGGTTTCTCCCCAAAAGCGAGCCGCGTGGGGTGGGGTGCCGGGAACTCTGACCTCGCATACGAGCAAACACGAGCGGCCGCACCCCGAGGCGGGCCCCGAGTCAACTCCGGCCGCCAGCTCTTCCGCGTCCGAGGTAGCTCCGCCCCCTGCCCGGGCCCGCCCACCTCCCGATCGGCCAATCCTCGGGCTCCATCGACCTCTCGGGGGGCACAGGCGCTCCCAATCAAACACCTATATCCGGCCTCGGCCCATTGCCCCGCGATCAGGGAAGGTCAGTAGAGAGCCTATCGGAGCGGAGAAGGGGGCGTGGCCGGGGGCAGGGGGCGGGCGTCCCGAGGCAGTGGGGGCGGAGTGCGCTCGGCGCTGTCGGGTGCGATTGGCCACCCCTGGCAGGAGCCGCACCTCGGACAGCAGCAGCTGCGGCCGCGGCCAGCGGAGGGTCGGGGCAGCGCGGGCAG
The DNA here is from genome assembly GCF_030435755.1 of Ochotona princeps. Classification (NCBI taxonomy): domain Eukaryota; kingdom Metazoa; phylum Chordata; class Mammalia; order Lagomorpha; family Ochotonidae; genus Ochotona; species Ochotona princeps. The sequence continues at coordinate 9,456,729 of NC_080860.1, read as the reverse complement.
CCGGCTCCTGCGTGGACAGTGGGACGCGACGCGGGGACCGTGGGCACTCAGCCACCAGACCCGGGGATCTGCCCGGGTCGGGGGTGCAGCAGCCGCCCCGGGAGCGATTCGGGAACAAGTGTGAAGAGAGGAAGCGGCGGCGGCGGCGACGCCGGGCCCCGGGAAGTGACAGCAAGGTCTGAGGTGAGAGCCCCGGGGCGCGGGACGGTGACTCGGGGAGCCGCGGGGCGCGGGGACCCCGGGCCGAGCAAAGTCGGCGAGGACCTGAGTGAGGGGAGTTCCGGAAGAGAATTGGGCTGTGGAGAGGAGACCCCCAGAGGTACCGCGACAGCGGCATGAAGGAAGGGACCCCCAGAGTGGCCGGGTCCGAGAGGGAGAGAGGAGAGGACCTCCAGAGTGGTCAGGTCTGAGAGAGAGGGAGAGGAGAGGACCCCCAGAGATACCACGACAGCGACGTGAAGGAGGGCACCCCCAGAGTGGCCGGGTCCGAGAGGGAGAGAGGAGGGATCCCCCAGAGAGTGGCCGGGTCTCAGAGAGAGGAGGGGACCCCCAAAGTGGACGGGTCTGAGAGGGAGAGAGGAGGGGACCCCCAGAGAGTTAGGGGTACGATGAGGGATGGGGTCCGCGGGATGACCTCGACCGTACCCGAGACATCAGGATGAGGGATGGGACATCTGGGCGGGGAGGGGGCAGGGGATCAGGACAGCGAGATGATTAGGGGTGACCCCAGTAGTGCCCAGGACGGGAAGATGAGAGATAGATCCCCGAGAGGGGCCGGGACTGGCAGTGAGTGGAGAGCGACCGCGAGAGAGGAGAGGCCGGAGCAGCGAGATGAGGGATAGGACCCTGAGAGAGGCCGGACCACCAGCCGAGTGGAGGGGAGCCTGGCAGTGCTCAGGACTGTGAGGTGAGGGGTGGAACCCCGAGAAGGGTCGGGTCAGTGACTCTAGAGGTGTGAGAGCAGCCGGACCCCGCGCCTGGCTTGGTGCGTGAGGACCTGGAGAAGAGCTGGGTCGCGGTCCTGGCGTCTGCCTGGGGAGATGCGGGCTGCTCCCAGGTCTGGAACCTTCCATCTTCTTGGGGCGCTGCTGCGTATGCCCCGGGGCTGGGGGCCTCTGGGGGCCGGGATTACGTAAAGCTGTCCCAGGAGACTGCCGGGCTGCTGCGGGGGCCGGCTGAGGGCTAGAGATCCTAGAAAGATCTGAGAGCTGGGCTGCCTGCCTACTCCTTGGTCCCCTCGGCTCCCGGGTCACCTCTGGAGTTCAATGTGGGCGCCTTCCAAATGAGGGGCTCCTGCAGCCCGTCATCACAGAAGTTAAAGGGGAAAAGAATTTTCTGAGAAGCCCCGAGGTGTGGGTAATTGCGATGCTTGTTTTGAAAGATGCTTGTGTTTTTCCTGAACTACTGTTTGTTTATTTCATTTTAAAATCCACACGGAGCTGAGAAACTCTTAGATTTGGCCGTGCATTAGTCTCAGGGTTTACACAGCGCGCTTAAAGGACCTGACCCAGCTCGGGAGTTGGGACTGTTTCACTTTCCTGACAAACTCTGAAGCACAGGTGTTGGAATCGCCAAACTCATAGCACTTTCCAAGTAGATTTCGCTCAGCCTGGGCGGAGCTTTAGGCCAACTCCAGGGCGAGCCAAGGAGAGAGCTAAGCCTATTTAACTCAGATACCCTTTGTCCTGGTAGGAGGTGTCTGTCTATTAAAATGCTGGGAGGATCAGCGGGAAGCCATAGGGGGTGGGAATGAGGTTAAGTGGGGTGGGAGGGCAGCCTCCCATTTTAAAGGGTGTGAAAATCCAGCTGACAGGCCAGCTGTTTTTTCACACTACTTAGAGCAGGTTCCTTCCGCCCTGACTACCTTGCAGCTCTCTCAGATGCCCTGCCTTGATCTGGTTAGACCCAGCAGTCCCTGAAGCTTTTAACACTCCTGTTCGCTGTGTGTTTCTTCTCCTTTTTTCTTTCTTCTTTCTTTTCTTTTTTTTTTTTTTTTTGACGGAGCTTTCTTTTTTCGTTTAGAAGATGATCATCTTAGGAAAAGCATGCGAAGTGTCATTGCCATCATTCTATCACTACTGAGGGTCGAGCTCTGCTGGGCAGTCTGCTGCCCGTGATTAGTGAGGCAGAGCTTCCGCTAAGGAAGGAGAGGCTTGGTGCCTGAAGTCCTTAGGACATGGGGGTAGGGTGGGGGGCGGACCCAGAGCTGCCTGTTGGCCCCAGGACAGCAACGACTCTGTCCAGGGAATGTTTGATGATCCATGATGCGGGAAAGCTCTGCTTCTGAGAGCACAGGACTCGAAGTGATGATGAACATTCCACAGACTACAGGGATTCCCTAGAGAACCCAGATGAGAGAAGCACACACACACACACACACACACACACACATACACACACTTAAAACATGAGGCACTCACTCTACTGCAAGATTTCTTGAGTGTCACTTTTGTAACATCAGATTTATTTTTCTGGGATGCCAGGTAGGAAGTCACGTAAAACCAAAGCCACTTCACTGGTGAGGTCATTTAGAAGGGACACAAATTCCTTACACAGCGCAGGTGGTGCGCGAAGTGATGTGTGCAAGTTCTGAGAACTCAGTCCCAAATGCTACCAAGGAACAAGCTCATCCCTGAGGGGAAGCTCCTTAACCAAGCCTGTTAGCTCATTCTTGACCGGTGGTCATTTCTCAAGAGAAAGCATGAATGCATTGCCCTATGGGAAAACAGAGTACTCGGATGACTCCCAGAGGGTAATTACTACCGCAGTCATTTCAGCCACATGATGTGACAGTATTAATTCAGAGACAATGCAGAGAGATGCTCTGTCACCCAGAGTGCTTCTAGAAAAGACTTACAGGCCCTTAATTCCTGGCAGAGGAGGAGAGAAAAATTTCTGCAGGTATTGTTTTCATTTGTGCAAAACATAAATGATGTATAAAATATGTGAAATCATGATCTCTTTCTTGGTTTAAACCATTTACTTTTTTTTTTAAAAGATTTATTATTATTGGAAAGCCGGATATACAGAGAGGAGGAGAGACAGAGAGGAAGATCTTCCGTCCGATGATTCACTCCCCAAGTGAGCCGCAACGGCCGGTGCACGCCAATCCGATGCCAGGAACCAGGAACCTCTTCCGGGTCTCCCACATGAGTGCAGGGTCCCAAGGCTTTGGGCCGTCCTCAGCTGCTTTCCCAGACCACAAGCAGGGAGCTGGATGGGAAGTGGAGCTGCCGGGATTAGAACCGGGGCCCATATGGGATCCCGGGGCTTTCAAGGCGAGGACTTTAGCCGCTAGGCCACGCTGCCAGGCCCTAAACCATTTACTATTACCAAGATAATCAGAAAAAGACCTGAAGATGATGGATGCGTTCACCCTGTATGAGTACCAAGCTCCCAGTGCAAATGCTCCAAGCTTTAGCTCTGCTCAGTCCTGCTGTGTAAGAATGTAAATTCCGCCCAGGAAACAGTCACCCATTTTACACTTTTTTTACCACTTGACTCATATACAGTCAGACCATTGTATTCTCAGAGGCTGCCTGGGTCTCTTTTGGTGTAATGTTTAACCTGGCCTGAATCAATGTCCTCATTGCTTGCAATGTTCATATTTGATGCTTTCAGTGTTGTGGGAGAATGAGTGCTTCCTCCCATTTTTGGGGGGATTAGTCTTAGTGAACAGCCTCTTTCCTTTCTGGTCTCTACAATGTTCTGGACTTCTCACCCCTAGAAGGTAAAACAGCCACCCAAGAGAGGGACTGAGACAGAGAGAGGACGGCTCTGATGCCCTAGTATTCTGTGGGTTTCCTAAGAAGCTTTCTTCTTCAGTTTCTCCTCAATGAAGGATTTCTGTGACTCACAAGAGGTATTTCTGGAATTAGTATTTTTGAGTTGTCAGATATTATACAATTACAGTGCAGCATCGAGTTTAATTTGTGATTTTGTGTTCTCCCATTGAATTGGTTGCTTTATTCTTATTTGTGAGAATATATTAAAAGTGTTTCTTAGACACAGTAAAAGAAACATTAATATTAACCTGTAATTATATGTTCTTTATAATGTAATCTGTTTCAATTTATGGGTCAAATGTCAAAGAATTCATTGCCAAACTGTATACACCAAATTAAAATGGAACTTTAGGGGCCCAGTGCGGTGGCCTAGTGGCTAAATTCCTCATATGGGTGCCGGTTCTAATCCTGGCAGCCCCACTTCCCATCCAGCTCCCTGCTTGTGGCGTGGGAAAGCAGTGGAGGACAGCCCAAAGCCTTGGGACCCTGCACCCATGTTGGAGACCTGGAAGAAGCTCCTGGCTCCTGGCTTCAAATCAGCTCAGCTTCTGCCGTTGCAGTCACTTGGGGAGTGAATCATCGGACGGAGGATCTTCCTCTCTGTCTCTCCTCTTTGTGTATCTGACTTTGCAATAAAAATAAATAAATCTTTTTTTTTTAAAGATTTATTCATTTTATTACAGCCAGATATACACAGAGGAGGAGAGACAGAGAGGAAGATCTTCCGTCCGATGATTCACTCCCCAAGTGAGCCGCAACGGGCCGATGCGCGCCGATCCGAAGCCGGGAACCTGGAACCTCTTCCGGGTCTCCCACGCGGGTGCAGGGTCCCAATGCATTGGGCCGTTCTCCACTGCTTTCCCAGGCCACAAGCAGGGAGCTGGATGGGAAGTGGAGCTGCCGGGATTAGAACCGGGGCCCATATGGGATCCCGGGGCTTTCAAGGTGAGGAATTTAGCCACTAGGCCACGCCGCCGGGCCCAAAAATAAATAAATCTTAAAAAAAAATACAACTTTAGAATTTTTACAACCTGGGCTGGAGCAATAGCTCAACTGACTGATCCTCCTCCTGCAGGCACCACCATCCCATAGGGGTGCCGGTTTGTGTCCCGGCTGCTCCGCTTCCCATCCAGCTCCCTGCTTGTGGCCTGGGAAAGCAGTCAAAGATGGCTCAAAGTCCTGGAACCCTGCACCTGCATGGGAAACCCAGAGAAGACTCCTGCTTTGGATCAGCTCAGCTCCACCATTGCGGCCATTTGAGGAGCGAACCAGTTGACGAAAATTCTCTCTCCATTTCTGTCTCTCCTTCTGTCTGTAGATCTGCCTTTCCCATGGGAACAAGTGAACCTTTAAGAAAAAAAAATTATAACCAGTAGAAATCATATTGATAACATTTTATCATTAGCGCAATGTGTTATGAAAGTTAAACTGAATAGTTTACACATCAACTTAATACATTTCTGTCCAATTGGAAATTGTTAGAGATACTGAAGTATATTCAAAATGTTTTAAAGTTATTTCTGTTTTACAAATTGAAGGACTAATTCCATGGTAACAGAATGACTTAAACCAGTTTTATCATTGGGTCAGCTATCTCACATGTATGTTTTACATCTGAGAAGGGAGAAACAGATGGCTTGGAAGAAAAACCTTACACCTAGCAAAACTTACTATTATTATACAAAAAGTATAACTTGTGTGGCCTTAACACCAAAAAATGGGGATTTCTCTGCTGAACTCCAACATTTTAGGTCTCTTTGTTTCACCTCTGGCCTCAGCGAAAGAATAAGTGAACCCCACACTGTCTATATTTTATATTAACATGATGGTTAATTATCCAAGCACTGAAGGAGTCCAGTTCTGCTTCTTTTTTTTTTTTTTTTTTTCGGTTTGGTTTGGTTCTAAGCCCAAGAGATTTCTTTTGGCTCACGGTTGTGGAGACTCAGGAGTAGGAGGCTGTATGTGGTGGTGAGTCCCAAGGCAGCTCAAAGAATGACATGGTGCAAGACAAGCCTCCCACTGCTTTCTATTCTTACTTGAGAAAGAGTCCCAGTCCACTGGTTGACTCTCCAGGTGCCTGCGACAACGGGCACTAGGTCAGAGCAAAACCATGCACTGGCAGTTCAATGCAAGCCTCCCATGTGGGTGACAGGGACCCAAATCCTTGACCCATCGTTACTGCCTTGCAGGGTCTACACTGACAGGACCCAGAACCAAGTGTCACAGTCAGACACTCCAATATAGTGTGCAGGTGTCTTAGGTGGCACCTTTACCGTTAGGCCAAACACCTGCTTATTTTCCATGTTCTTTGAGGGACAGTGAGAGAGTTTTTCTTATTGTATTAAACAGGGACTCTGTGCAGTAAATATTTATTTTATATGTTCAACTTTCTGCTTATGACACTACCGTATGTCTATAGCAATCAGAGTTTATGACGGTTGAAGCACATTTTATTTAGTCATTACAATAGAGGACACTGATCAAGTCACAGTGCTTCCTCAAATAAACTCATTATCTGATAGTCCTGACAGCAGACACAGTAAATGATCATTTCTGAGCAGTTTTTCATTCTGTGGGAAGCATTAGCCTTTACCTTGAAGGTATGTGTGTTCACACAGAAGTATTTTAAGCTGCATAAGCGTGGTTTTTATATGATCTGGGTCAAGATTTCCAAACAGTAACGTATCTCATGTCCCTTTAGGCCTCTGTTGTGTCTTGTATACAATTCTCTTTTGAAGGACCCAACGTGGTGGTCTAGTGGCTAAACCCTCATGTTCCTAGTGTCAGGATCCCATGTGGGTGCCAATTCATGTCTTGACTGCTCCACTTCCCATCCAGCTCCCAGCTTGTGGCCTGGGAAAGCAGTTGAGGATGGCCCAAAGCTTTGGGGTCTTGCCGCCCGCGTGGGAGACCCAGAAGTTCCTGGCTTCAGATCAGCTCAACTCCAGCCATTGTGGCCATTTGGCAAGTGAGCCGGTGGATCGAGGATCTTTTTCTTTGTCTCTTCTTCTCTCTCTGATATCTGCCTTTCCAATAATAGAAAAAAATGTTATATATATAAAGATTCTCTTCTGCATTGTATCCCAGCTCCCTATTTGTGTGTGCTTGTCCTTCACTACTTTGTGAGCCAAATGGCGGGTCATCTTTGTATCCCTCCTGCCCCCCTCCCCAGTGCCAAGAACAGCACTAAACACAATGAAAGATGTTCAACAACTGTGAATTGAATGAGTGAATTAGTTAATGATGAGCAACTTAAGTTCTATTTGCATGCGCACTTGTTGTTTCTGTCCTCAAGGGGACGTTAAGTACAGGAAAATGGTGTTAAGAAGAGACACTCTTTCCTTTGGAACATAGGAATAAGCCTTAGCTTTGTTGCTGTGCCACATATAAACAGTCTGACAGGGTGGAAGGAGAAAGGGCCTTGGGCTGAGGGAACCTCCCTTGCCATTTTGGCGATGTTACTGTGTCAGCTGCCTGGCCCTGGCTGGGTTACCTAAGTTTGAAAACTCCCAATTCTCTCATCTGTGAAAAATGAATACATATCTCTTGGGATTCTTGGAGGGAATAAATGAAGTGAGCTATGCAAGTGCCAAGTACAGTGACACACACATAGGCCATGCTTAGTAACTGGAAGCTTATTGGAATCACTTGGAATGCATGTTATTACTCTTTTTGCCCCAATCGTTGTTCATGGCTCCTAACTCTAAAAGCCTAATTAATAGATTAGCACGTAGGGAACATGTGACTGAGAGGTGACCACCTGGGGTTGTGAAGTTGTCACCTGCACTAAGTTCTTTATTTCAATGTGCTTTCCATTGCATACTGCCCGCTGGTCCACAGAAGAGCGATTGAAGGCCTTAACAGGGTGCTTCACGGGGACTGACAGTAACCATTGTCTAGTCTCTCTTTTTTTCTTACCTTCTTGTGTATAGTTATGCTCTTACATTCCCTGAAGTACAGTTCAAATTTTGTCACTCTCATATTGAAAACCTTACATTAAGGATTCCTCACGGAATAGCCTAATAGCTACAGTCGTCGCCTTGCACACACTGGGATCCCATATGGGTGCCAATTCTAATCCTGGCAGCCCTGCTTCTCATCCAGCTCCCTGCTTGTAGACTGGAAAGAACATGGAGGACAGCCCAAGCCTTGGGACCCTGCACCCGCATGGGAGACCTGCTAGAGGCTCCTGGCTCTTGGCTTCGGATCAGCTCAGCTCCAGCTGTTGTGGCCACTTGGGGAGTCAATCAGTGGACAGAAGATCTTTCTGTCTGTCCTTTTCTCTGTATATCTGACTTTCCAATAAAAATAAATAAATCTTACAGCCTACTGTGTTCACAAATGTGTCAACCTGTCAGATACACACACACCATCACCAGCCTGCTTACTAGCCAAGCACTGCTTTTCTACCTCTGGGCTTTTGTTCCTGTTCTTTCTTCTGCCTGTTCATCACTTTCCAGGCCTACCTCTAATGCCATCAGTTTGTTTCATTTGTGTCTGTTTCAAAGGCTGAGAGCCAAAAACGTGCAGAAAAGATGGACAAAGAGAGCTCTTGCATCTGCTGACACAGTACCTGAATGCCCACAACAACCAAGTTGAGGCGCAACTGAATCGGGAGCCCAAAGCTCAGGCTGGGTGTCTCACATGGGTATTGGAGCCGTCAACTGCTCTCTCCCACGGTGTGTCTTAGCAGGATGCCCGGCCGGGACCTGGATGTGCCGTGCTGCCCTTAACATCTGTGCCAGATGCTCCCCCTCCAGCTTCATCTTCTGTGGGACCTCCTCTGACCATCTTCCTCGGGACTCTCTCCTTTGAATCTCCCTTCGCACCTTATACTTTTTGTTTTAATTTATTCACCTCATTTATTCGAGAGACAGAAAGCTCCCGTCCTTTGGTTCACTCCCCAAATGCCTGGGAATGAGCCAGCCAGAAGCTAGAAGCCAGGAACTTGATGTTCTATCCATACAAGTCCAAGTTACCCAATGATCTGGACCCTCACCGGCTGCTTTCCAGGATCTGCATTAGCAGGAAGCTGGACTGGAAGTGGAGCTGGGCCTGGAATCCAGGGAGTTGTGTTAGTTTAATGACTGGGTCAAACACACAACCTCTGTGCTTTCTCTTTCTACAAAACAGTTGTTATGATACTACACAATAAGCTGTGCAGTTAGTTTTCCTGGATGTTCACGTCCTTGAACTTTAAAAACTTATTATCTTTACTAACCTGGTGTCATCACCAAGTGTTTCATAACTACTCTGTTAGCTATTATATGCAATATGTATTTTAGGTTAATTATTTACATTACATTTTTAACATTGAGAATATTCAAGCAATTGGTCTTTGATTCTGTTAGGAATTTGTTGTCTTACTTCCTCAAGGTTGTATTTTTATTTGATGTGTTTTAACTCTGGATCTTCAGAAGCTTCCTTTCCTTGCTCCAGGTATTAGCCACAAATGAATTAAGATCTATTGTCGTTTGCAACTGAAGGTAGTTGTTCAGTTGATTCTGAGCAGTAGTCAGCTAGAGACCACTAACTGGATCTTTCAGAGCGAATCGCCTGGCTTTGTAATCTAAACCATTTCTATTTGTGAATAAATAATATGATCTGCCTCTTTTGTATGGTCCTTTCCATAGAAATTGCCACCTTCTGACAGACTGAATGTTTTACTTGTTTGTCTGCTTGTCTGAAATCATTAGAATGGAGGTCTGTGAAGGCAGATATTTTTAATTTATTGCTAAACTCCCAACTCATAGAATAGCACCTAGCACATAGTAAGTGCTCAATAAATAATTGCTGCATGACCAACTAGAAAAAGTTGAGAAATCCTCTAATTTACTCCATCTGTAAGAGTCTTAAGGAAGTAAAATATAGCTTAGAAGAGCAGAGGTCATCTGTACTCACTGGCTTTTGTGTCTGTCTTTGAGTACCTTTGAACTTACTCTATTTTTGTTTTGTTAAATGCAAATAAAATGAGACTGCCAGTTCATGTCCTGGTTGCTCCATTTTAATGATCAGCTTCATACTGGTGTTCCTGGCAAGGCAGCATATGATAGCCTGCCCACTGCTGAGGTCCCTCCCTGTGTCGGAAAGCCTGGATCTTGGCCTTGGCCTGGGCAGCCCTGGGGACCACAGCCATTTGAGAACCAGTAGGTGGAAGATACCTCTTTGTTATTCTGCTTTTCAAATAAATAAATCTGAAAAAAAAAAAAAAACCACCACATCATTCATTGTCAAATGATTCTGTCTCAGTTGGCTAAAGTCTAAGAAATCCACTGGAGCAAAATCTAATGAAAGCTGGCTGACATGACTCGGAGGCATTTAAGACGACTGCAGCTAAAACAATACAATTCAAACGCAGGAGCATTATCTATTTCAAAACCTCTCATTTTCTTTTCCTTAAATGCTGACAGTGACCCTGAAAATTGGTCGAATCAAACTTCTGATGTGCATTTGGGGTTGCTATCAGTTTTCTGCACGTACAATTGGGTTTAAACCGTGTTTGAAGCCTCAATGAAAAGAACTGAGTCACTGGTGATTCACTACGAGCTCTTCCCTTCTTCTGCTGGAGCTCAGGCGCCTGCAGCACGGCTGCCCTGGAACGCGAAAGCCTAAGGAAGCCTGCTTTGGTGTGGCAAGTTCTGCAAAAGCCTCCTCCGCCCCTCTTTTTTTTTTTCCTTATAACATTTAAATTGAGGCATTTGATATTAAGGCTTCCTAGTGGTGGGCACTCATTACAGTGGACTTTCCAAATCTCAATATAAATTTCTCTAGTCTCTGCCTTTATGGACAGTTTCTCATACATGAACTCCTCAGAATGCTGCTGGATCACTTGCTTTGTTCATCAGTGTGTTTCCAATGCCTTAGAAAAGACAGTTGTAAGGATTTGTTGAGTGAGGACACTAATAATAATAATAATAACCATGCTTCCTAGAAAAATAGTGAAATTCTTTTTTTTAATTCTTTTTTTAAATTTTTAACAATCTATATAGTTAATTAGGGTAAAAAGGTTCAAGGGCTATAGGAAAGTGGGTAAGACTATTATTTCCATATTGTTTCCTGAAAAATAGTAAAATTCTATTGAGACTTTTTTTTCTGGTCCTTGTGAGGGTTCAGTTCTAGCCCAAGGTACTTCTCGACTGTTAATCCATTGATCCTGCCAATCTTAAGTCTGCTCAGTGCATCCCTTCTGCAGGAGGACCATTTGGCACCCCCATAGGCACTCGCACCTGTGGGAACCAATGGGCGTTGTAACAGGAAATAACTTCGGCTCGCCTATTCCAATAGTAACGAGCAGCACCCAGGTCACGCTGCTTCAGTTTGCAGTTCCTTACTGGGATTACACAAGGTTTCTTGAAGATGTGTTATGATATCGAAGCCTAAGAGAGAAGCAACTTGAAATTTGAACATGATCATGTGAACAGTTGTTCGCCTTTTCTTCCTGACCGAAGAGTTGGTGAGTCGTCCTCCTTTCAGTAAATGTCCTTCCTCTTCCTCCCAATGTTCGTCTCCTGAAACCTTACTTGAGCACGCAGGGAAGGGGGTGGAAGGTGGATAAATGTAAAATAAAGTTGAAGCTGACGTTTTTTGCCAGTAACAGTTCTGACAGTTTCCACTGACAGTAAACACTGATAGAACATTGTACTTTTATTTATTTATTTATTTCACATGAAATGTGTTTAGCTTGAGCAGGTTTTTTTTTTTTTTTTTTTTGAAGAAATGGGGAAAAAAATTCTGGAAAAAAATTTTAGAAAGTTCCTTCCTTCCAGAATGTTAAAATGGAAGTTGTATAAAATGCAATTGACGTGAACTGTCTGACCAGGAAGTACTCTTTTAAAGGCTCACTTAGAAAAGTAAGTGTCTGTAATAACTTCCTGTCTCGGGATGAAGGTGCTGGTAGCCTGGGAGTGATCTGAGAACTTAAGTGCAGGGCAGTTTTATTTTTCCTGTAAGAGGCTGGATTTTTTTTTGTTTGTATTATTACCACTATTTTTAAAGAAAACCGTATCTGGAACCATCTTACCGATCACTATAGCTAAATGAAGAATATTTAAAGACCTTACTTTAGTATGTGGGATCGAAAATACCAGTACGGACATGTATCTAAGAAGATTTGATGTGAGTAAGCTTGTTTGATGTTTCATTTCACATGGAATGTTTCCTTATAAATATGGTTTGGATCTAAACATTGTTTAGGAGTAATTTAATTCAACTTTTTGTTGAATTCTATGTGAGTTTTTTATGATCTTAGCTCACAGTTCTCCTAAGAGTCATCAACTTCAAATCTTGGTTTCATATACTCTATATATTTTGACTTATAGTATAATATCCTGCAAATAAATATTAGCTCTGATTTTTTTAAATTTATTTTTATTCTCCTGGATAAGTAAGGTTAATGCTAAATTGCCCGGTAAAATATTCAAATCTGCTCAGAAGGGTTTTTTAAACAAAATATTTTAAAATATACTGAAAAGTCATCATTATTACATGGCTGCAGTTTATGCTAATGAATGACATTCTTACTTAAAAACAGTATTTCAAAATTAAGCTACTCCAATTGGTGCTATTCATTTTAGCACTCTTTAACAATGAGACCACTTCCTATTTTTCTTCTTTCACAAAGAGAGAAAAAAGGATCAAAATCTTGACCGTTACACCAGAGTTAGAGGCAGAATAATCAGAGTTTTGTTACATTTATTTTGTTTTGTAGTTTTTTGTGTCATGTTAGTGCATAAAGTTATGGAAGTGAAATGTCTTAGCCATGAGAAAAGTAATAGATTGAGAAGTTATTACAGTCCATAAAATGAAATTAAAAGGAAGTATAAAAGTAGATGATTTTTGACGTAATAGAGTTTTAACTTTAAAAAAGTACCATGAGCTAGCTTTCTAAACAGGGCGAGAGTCTGTTATACTTTCCTTCCTGACTTCTCCAGGCTCTTGAAAAAGCCTTTAAATGAAACGTGTAGGCTAATATGTAACCCTGATGTCTGACCTTCGTGTTAGATGTGTAAATTACATCTTTAAAATTATACCTGGGATGCATTTTCACTCAATAAAGATTACAATGTATCATATTGACTTGGGGTGGGAGATCATCTATTCGTTTTAATGTATAAAGACCAAATAAAAAATTTCAAATAATCTTTGAAATGTGTTACCATAAGGCATGTGCTCTGTTCCTTAAAGTCTGTGAATGGTAAAGATTTCAAATGGCCAAGTGTGTGCATTTCAGCTCTGATAGGCAGGGCGCAGATGACGGCAGTGTTCTGGGTCCAGAAGTATCCCAGCCATAGCTGGATGGGGGTGGGGCAGAGGAAGTGGGTAGTGCTTCACAGTGACAGATTATTGCAATTGCATGGCTGCCTGCCAAAGCACCACTAGCTGAAGGGAATAGTGGAAGTTACTGTATTCATTTGTGTGTGTTTACTTAACCATTTGAAGCTGCCTATTGGCTTCATATGCAGATGAAATTGCTAAACTCTTGCTCATTAGCTGACATGTGCTTGGTCATCTATTCTGCGGTCTACCTTGGTCATTTTATCTCTAGTCTGCAAAGATCACACCACCTCTTTTACGGAAGGTCACAGGCTGATAGAAAAAGGATGGGGGAGGGGAGGCAGAACTTAACACAACCCATGCTTTTATTTTTTGGCGAAGACCATTGTGGAGTTAAAAGATGTAAGGACATCCCACCATACTTGGATAATTTCTGTAGAATGCTAGTACAAACCAATCACCTCCTGTGAGGGAGTTTGTAGTTCTACACTGTTCTCATTTGGTCAAGAATTGAAATTCTTGAGTTGCAACATGAAAAGAAGCTTTGTGGAGGAAATACGACATCTTTGCCCAGAAGTGTAAGGAGGGAATTGCAGTAAAGTTATTTTTGGAAGTATCTTCCTGTGAATATATTTTATGTACCAAGATGTGTTTTTAAAAACTGACTTTCAGTCACTGGGTGTGCCTGCTGCTATAAAGCCATTGGTATCCTGGCTTCAGCTTCTTATTTTACGGTTGCTTGCACAGACTGATTATGTATATCGTCATTTTGAGGGACAATTGAAGGCTTATTGGAACATAATATTAGTAAACATACAATATTTCATACAATATTAGAGTATATGAAAATAGTACATGAGAAATAAAATATTTCAATGATTGTAAATTTTTGTGGGAAGTTTATAATAACTTGAGAATTACACTTGCTTGAATCAAGCCAGCTCTTTTAGAGAATTCTGCCATAATATTTACTTCTAACTTTACACTAAAAAACAAAAACAAAAACAAAAAAACCTTACTTTCACTGAGGTATACAGGTCACTGGGATATTCAAAGAAAACATTTTTTCAAGCATTTTGATATTACTACTAGTCTTAAACTGACTGATCTAAGTAGTCGCTTTCTTTTTTAAGTATGACCAAATTAAGAAGGTAATAAGAGCCTGTCAATACCATCAACTAGTGATACAGGAAGGAACAGTTAAACTCCTGTTGCAGAGTGTGAGAGAGATCACACTGGACTCAAGTGTAGATGTTAGGGGGGTTCTTTATTGCCCAGGCTTGGTGACAGCAGTTCCCGCTACACTCCAGGAACCAGGGCATTTAAAGTCATGGGTTTTTAAGCTCTCAAACTCCAATCAGATTGAGAGCCATGCAGTACAGTTTCCGGCACGCAGGGAATTATCAGAGCCCAAAGTTTTCCTATAGTTAACTAGCCTAACCTAGCAACAGGAGGCTGGAGGGCCAGGTGCTCGGAACCTCCGGAGTAATTTCCGCGCTGTCAACCGTGAATGAAGCAGAAGGCAGGAGAGGCAGGGAGCACTTTTCGCGCTTTCAATTAACTTGAATGGTTCAAGAGGCGGTAGGACGTGGGGGGGGGGGGGGGGGGGTTGTACAGAAACTCTGTTTCCAGGCCCTGTCCACCGTCAATTAACCTGACAAGCAGCACGTGCCATCAATGGTGGCACCCCATCACACTGTGAGTTCACAGGTGTGTCCCACTGTCCCTCAGAAACAAAGTGCACATTTTTTTTTAGTCCAAGGACAGGTTAGAATAGATCTGAAAAAGCCAGGGGCGTCACTGACACAGCTCTTAGAACTGGTACCCGTGTCTGGCGGTTTAACACAGTAAAGCCACATGCAGCTTCCTTATAATTCTAACTTTCAGTTTTGGTCACATACATTTGGAATTGCTAGTGTAAGGACACCTCAAAAAGTTTGCAAAACAATGGAATTAAAAGACAAGGGGTTTTTGTAGTACAAAAAATTATGAAATTTATTTATAGTTTTTTCATCATCTACCTTTTCAATAAACATCTTGAACATTCATATAATCTGATGATTAACAGAAGAATGATAGATGAACATGTCGGCCGGCTGTTTGTTTTGTGACCTTGGGCAAAGTCTTAACTTTCCCAAAACTTCAGTTTCTTCCACTAGCATGGATGTAGTCATGGTTACTCCCTCACAGGATTATTGTGGGAATTAAATGATATAATGTATAAAAACACAAGTTTACAAGTTTCTAAAGAAAAAGCTCAGTGAGTGATAAGGTGTCTTGACAATAGAATCAGTGTTGTTAAAAACAACGCATGTTTAAAAAACATCAAAGGAGCGCACAAAGGGAATCTTTTTTGATGTTGAAAGGAGGTATTATTTTATTATTTATTACTTTTTTGGTCTTATGGAAATGAAAGCTTTTTTTTAAAGATTTATATATTTTTATTGAAAGGTCAGATACACAGAGAGGAGGGGAGACAGAGAGGAAGATCTTCCGTCCAGTGATTCACTCCCCAAGTGGCAGCAACGCAGGAGCTCAGCCAATCCGAAGCCAGGAGCCAGGAGCTGCTGTCTCCCACGTGGGTACAGGGTCCCAAGGTTTGGGCCGTCCTCCACTGCTTTCTCAGGCCACAAGCAGAGAACTGGATGGGAAATGGGGGACTCAAACCATTGCCCATATGGGATCCCAACATGAGCAAGGCGAGGACTTTAGCCATTAGGCTATAGCGCCTGGCCGAAGATGAAAACTTTTTTTTTAAGATTTATTTATTTTTATTGGAAATGCAGATATACAGAGAGGAGCAGAGACAGAGAGGAAGATCTTCCATCCAATGGTTCACTCCCCAAGCGGCCGCAAGGGTTGGAGCTGAGCCAATCCAAAGCCAGGAGCCAGGAAACTCCTCCAGGTCTCCCATGCTGGTGCAGGGTCCCAAAGCTTTGGGCCTTCCTCTGCTCCACCCATGTGTTGGCATAGCGGATTGTGCTGCACCTCTCCGGTATGGACATGGTGCTGGAGGCACGGTTGCTCCATGTCCCATCCAGCTCCCTGCTAATGCACCTGGAAAAACAACAGAGGGTAGCCCAAGTGCCTTGGCCTTTGAACCCAGGTGGGAGATCCAGAAGAAGCCCCTGCCTCCTGACTTTGTCCTGGCCCAGGCCAGTCTTGGCTATTAGTGGAGTGAATCAGCAGATGAAAGACCTGTGTCAATCTCTCGCTTTCTGTAACTCTGCCTTTCAAAACAATAAATAATAAAACAAGAGAGAGAGAATTAGCTTGAGTTTTGTTTCCCGCCGTTTTTTAAACATTTTACTTAACTTCTAGTTGATTGAAGTTTACTAGTGACTCTTAGCTAACACCTTAGTGAAATGGATGAACGTTCTAGTTCCGCTGGATGAGGTAAAGGGGTGCATGGGTGCCAATAAGAGGGTGGCTGAAGACAGGTGCTGGGTGATTGGCAGAACTAAAAGCATGACAGAGACCAGGCAGTATGGGAAAGGGAAAAACTACTCTGTTTTAAAAGCCAATACTATTGACAGTAGTAGTATTAATTGATCATGATTTATTTTGAAATTAAGAGGAAGCATCTGTTTGACATCTTAAGTTTTTGCAAAATTATTTCCATGAGATGCAAGTGTGGTTCAAAAGAGAGGGAAATGCCAGTGATATAAAATGAGACTTTTTGGGAAATCAGGAAGTTATAACCTTCCCCTGTCTTTCCTCTTACTGAACAAACTGTAAATAATGTTGAATCACATTATTTTGGGAGGATTTCCATCACTATCAAAATATGAATAGGAGTGATTGTTATGAACACCCCTTCTCCCTGTGAGCGAGGTGAGATGAAGGGGTGTGGTAAGATGTGGTATTCTGTCTGATCGTATGTGAGCAGATTTGCACCCGTGCTTTTGTGTAATAACTGAACAGATCAGCTCTATAATTGCCTTACTTAAGTCTAGGGAGTCCAGGTGAAGCTTGCTTTCACCTTATTTTAAAGAAATCAGGAATCTCTCTATTTTAGTAAATTGGGAGGAAAATTTGACAGTACACAGGATAAAGGGCAATTAATCCATTAGGGTCCCTGGGGAAAAATGAGTGAAGTCCAAACCATCAAACCATTATATCAGAAAACCGTTATTGATATTCTAGGTGTGCGTGTGCATCCGCTTGTGCACTCCCCAAGTTGCTGAAATAGCTGGAGCCTAACTGATCCAAAGCCTGGAGCCAGGCTCTTCTTCCTGGTCTTCCATGCAGGTACAGAGATCCGAGGCTTTGAGTCTTGCTCCACTGCCTTTCCCAGGCTACAAGCAGGGAGCTAGATGGGAAGCAGAGTATCTGGGAGCAGCCCATATGGGTTCCCAGCACTTGACGGCGGAAGGCGGGAGTGAGCTATTGCTCCATGCCCTATCTTTACTTCTTTTAAACTAAATGTGTTAATGATTTCATTTGCCAAACTTTCTGGTACTTTGTTCAGCAGTTTGCAGTTGCACTCAATACAGTTCTCAGCACGCATCAGGTACTCAGTAGTATTTTTATTGTTTTGATGTACATTATAATTCCTAGCTTTAATGTAAATGTCAGATACATAATGTGGACTGAGATTCTTGAAGCTCTGTTACCATTGTTGCTTTTGATTAATGGGTTTATTCCACAGTTAAATGCTATCTAGGATTTAACAATAAATATGGAAGGGGCCCAGCGCAACTGCCTAGCAGCTTAAGTCCTTGCCTTGCACGTGTCGGGATCCCATATGGACTCCGGTTTTAATTCTGGCAGCCCCGCTTCCCATCCAGCTCCCTGCTTGTGGCCTGGGAAAGCAGTCGAGGATGGCCCAATGCATTGGGACCCTGCACCCGCGTGGGAGACCTGGAAGAGGTTCCTGGTTCCTGGCATCTTAAAAAAAAAAAAAAAGATTTATTTTATTTTTATTGCAAAGGCAGATATACAGAGAGGAGGAGAGACAGAGAAGAAGATCTTCCATCCGATGATTCACTCCACAAGTGGCAGCAACGGCAGGAGCTTCTTCCAGGTCTCCCACACGGGTGTAGGGTCCCAAAGTTTTGGGCCGTCCTCCACTGCTTTCCCAGGCCACAAGCAGGGAGCTGGATGGGAAGTGGAGCTGCCGGGACCAGAACCGGTGCCCACATGGGATCCCGGAGCTTTCAAGGCGAGGACCTTAGCCGCTAGGCCACGCCACCGGGCCCAAAATAAATCTTTAAAAACCAATAGATATGGAAGAAACAACATAGTACATATATAATATTTAATCCAAGACACACAATTTGAACGTCATATGCACATTTCAGAAAAAATGCTTAATCTCTAGTTGGGGTTTAGAGTCTTTCACAACACAGTACTACTAGATTTTTATAGTGTATTTATTTGTTGATTGATAGTATCCAAGATTATACCTCTTTGCTATCATATTATTCAAAGAAAGAGAATGGCATTTTCTTGTGCTTCTATGGGGGTGATAGAATTCTAACCTTTAGTATTTCAAATCTTGAAATAACTGTACTTTATTACTTGTATAACAAGATCTTTTCAGTATGTTAGAGAAAATGTTTACCAGCCTTCATAAAAGGATCAGACTCAAAGTTGATTCCTGTTGTGCTAATAAAGCTCTCACTGATCAAACTTACAAAGTAGTGTCTGTTAGCAAATTAGAACATGGTCCGTATCTGGCAGCAGCAGATTTCGTCTTGCGCTAGCTCTCTCATTGGAAACACCAGTTGATAGTATTATCAAAGTTGCCTCTTTCTGCAAAGATAAGGAAGCCACAAGGTCCCTCCCAACTCAGTACCCTGTGATTTCAAGCTTGAACATTTCAAAGGACGGAGCCACTATCTGGCCAAAGGAAAGCAGTGGGAATAATATCAGGGCACGCAAATGAGGGCAAAGAATTTTTTTTTAAATGTGCTAAAGCTTGTCATTGTGGGACAAACATCTGGTTAGGATGCCCTCATCCCACATCAGGGCACCTGAGCTGGATTCCCGACATTCCTGACGCTCCTGCCACCTGTGGTGAGTCCAGCCCTGTCTGTCGAAGGCATCTGGGAAGAGAACGAACAGAAGGCCATGTGCTATCTATATGTTTGTGTTTCAAAACAAATGAACAAAAAATCTGCCCACTCTTTTTTTTTTCTAATTTTGCTTGGTTTGACCATGTGTCCATACATTTGCAGCATATGGTTGTAAACAAAGCAAGTGGGAGAGTTACTTTATTTTGCCTAGAATGGATTATATTGAACTCTTTTTACTCTTCTTCCCTCTCTACCCTGGTGAATGGTTTTCTGTTTGGGATTGTAGTGGGGAGGAAAGTAGAGAAGAGGACAACAGAGAAGCTGTCATTTCATCCTCGTGTTACCGCGCCATGGGATCTCCAGAGCCTGTCACAGATGCATGTGTGTCTGCACAAAGGGGGAAGGTGTGGTGGTATAGCAGCTTCAACAGGCACTCCGGTCACCTCCGATCCCTATCAGAGTGCATGGTTTGAGTCCCAGCTACTCTGCACTTCGTATCCAGCTTCCTGCTACTGCACATGTGGAAAACCCTCGTGGGATTCCGGGCTCCTGACTCTGGCCTGCTCCAGCCCTGGCTGCTGCGGGGATTTGGAGAATTAAACAGAAGACAGCTTTCTTCCTATGTGACTCTTTCTGTCACTCTATCTTTCAAATAATTGAATATCCTAAAGAACTGAGAATTTTCACATACCCTGAGCCTTTGCTTTGGCTCCCTGAATTCTGTCTCTCCTCCCTGCTGTGCCTTCAGATTTGACTTCCAAAAGACAAATCTGATCATCTCCCAGTGACTTAAAAAAATCTCCAGGGTTACCACATGGTTCATGTACAAGTCCAAATTGCCTTAGTGTGGCCCGCACAGTCAGACATGTAGCTTCAGCCTTTGCCTCTTGCAGCAGACAGCTGTATGTCCAAGCAAGCGGATGCTGCAGGTGCCTGGGGACGCTGTGCTTGGCTTTCACCATTGTGCTTTCTGGTGCTCTGCTTGCTCTGCTCAGAATGGTTTGGTTTTTCTCCTCTTGTCTTGTAAGACCGCCCCCCCGCCCTGCTAACCAAGCCCCCAGTTCCTCCCGGCAAGGCTGGTTACCCCTCCCACTGTTTGCATAAACTCTTCTCATCGTGTCCCTTTTTAATACTGTATTCTAACCATTTTGTGGGTTTTTTTTAAAAAGCACCCTTTCTGTTGATTGATTTATTCTTGCATCCATTTATGAGCTATTAATTGAAAAGTTAGCATGCTCCGGTGTTTGGCACTGGAGATGGAGTGGTAATTAAAAAGAAAAAAAAAAAAACAGTCATTGCCTGTCCTTTACCAGTGGATGTTAAACAATGGCAAAAACATTTGAATAGTCAGGATTGTGACAAATGTAAATATGGGGAGCAAGAGAATATAATTATATGCTTAGGATCCTATGTACAAACTGTATTGACTCTTAAAAGCTGATTACAAATTTTTAAAAATCCTAAAAAGCCTTTTTTGAAATATTTATTTAAAGTTTACCTGAATTCAGAATTACAGACAGAGAGGAAGATGACGAGTAGAGAATCTTCCATCCACTGGTTCACTCCCCAAATGGCCACAACAGCCAGAGCTGAGCCAGTCAGAAGCTGGGAGCCAGGAACTTCTGTCCCACAGGGCTGCAGGTGCCCAAGACCTTGGGCCATCTTCTGCTGTTTTGCCAGGCTGTAGCAGGGCACCAGATTGGAAGTGGAACAGCTGGTGCTAGAACTACCACCAGTATGGTATGTTGGTAGTACAGGTGGAGAATTACCCTACTAGCCACTGTGCCAGCCCCCTAAGAAGATTCTTTAAAAGCTCTATTTTATTTATTTGAAAGATAGAGCTACACAGAATCTTCTGTCTGCTGGTTCACTCCCAAAATACCTGTAATGGCTGGGATAGGCTAGGCCAAGCTTAGGAGCCTGAATCTCCCTCTGGGTCTCCTGCAATAGGTGACAAGATCCCAAAATTCTGGTACTTTCCCAGGCCCATTAGAAAGAAAGATGGATCACCAGTGGAGCAGCCACACCCAACCAACCCTCACAGAGCATGGTGTCTCAACCTCCTACGCCACCACGATGCCCCTGCTAAATGTTTTCCAAGTTTATCTCTAAGTATGTCATTTAGCTTGCAGTAATTGTAAATGGCATTGTTTTCTACATATGATAGGACTTAGAAGTTCATGAAAAAAAGGTAATTGAAAGACAAGGCAAAATAAATCTTAAACACAAAAGACAAGGCAGATCTTCCATCTACTTTTTTTTTGTAAAGCCTCATCGTATTTCCTCATTGTGATTGTTGCTATGTAGAAATGCACTTGGTTCAAAGATGGACTGACTGTTGATCTCTTGTGACCTTGCTCAAGCCAGCTGTTTGCTCTAGTGTTTTTCCCAGATTTCTTGGGATTTTATTTATATATATATATTTTTAAAGATTTATTCATTTTATTACAAAGTCAGATGTACAGAGGAGGAGAGACAGAAAGGAAGATCTTCCATCCGATGATTCACTCCCCAAGTGAGCCGCAACAGGCCAATGCGCGCCGATCCGAAGCCAGGAACCTGGAACCTCTTCCAGGTCTCCCACGCGGGTGCAGTGTCCCAATGCATTGGGCCATCCTCGACTGCTTTCCCAGGCCACAAGCAGGGAGCTGGATGGGAAGTGGAGCTGCCGGGATTAGAACCGGCGGCCATATGGGATCCCGGGGCTTTCAAGGCGAGGACTTTAGCCGCTAGGCCACGCCGCTGGGCCCTATATATTTATTTTTAAGACAGTCATGCTATCTTCAAATAATGGCAGTTTTGTTTTGTCCTACCCAAACTTTGTATGTTTTCTTAGCACCTCTGGTATAATGTTGAGTAGAAGTGAAAAGAGCAGAATCTTGTTCGTGGTGAAATGGGCCCACTCCTGAAATGGCCATAATAGCTCCTCGGCTGGAGCCAGGAGCCAGGAGCTCCATCCCACTCTCCCATATGAGTGTCTGGGCCTTAGTCCAGGCTGCAGAAACTGGGCTAGAAGCAGACAGCCAGGACGGAAACTGGCACTCCATTATGGAATAAG
Source organism: Ochotona princeps (assembly GCF_030435755.1). Taxonomy (NCBI): domain Eukaryota; kingdom Metazoa; phylum Chordata; class Mammalia; order Lagomorpha; family Ochotonidae; genus Ochotona; species Ochotona princeps. Next base: position 9,434,593 of record NC_080860.1, on the reverse strand, counting down.
GGCATCTCAGATGGTGACTTATCCAGCTGGGCCACAACTTCAACCTCTTAATTTAGATCTGAATCTTTCTATGATGCCATTTTGCTTTGTTTCAATCCTTTGTCTCTGCTTGAGCTCTCTACTGGATATCTGCTTGTGCTACTGAGGGGTAGGGCACTTTTCTGGTCATCCGTCCACTTCTCGTTATCATTAGTTGGGAAGTGAGTTCTGCTGGTTCCTGGAGTGGACAGTATTTGCCGTAAGACGGCCATTGGCTGCGTAGCAACATTCCAGTCAACAAGCATACACAATGGTAGTCCCATCCAACCATAATATAGTCTAGCAATGTGCCAGGCTGCACCGTCTGGGTTTGGGTAAGTACACCCTATGGTATTCACGCAATGATGCAATCACCAAATGACACAGTGCTCAGAACTCGTCCTTTTGGTGAAGTGACACCTGGCAGTATTTCCGCTCTATCTCAGGTACACACTGGGAGAGGCAGGTGCCTATATAAGCAAGCCTTTGCCCTCTGGCAGAGTGCTGAAACTTGGGATCCAGAAAGATCTTCTGTGCCCAGGAGCAGCAGGCGACCCTGGGCCTGCTTTGCCTGTTGCCCACATACAAAGTGAGGATGTAACCACTAGGCTACCGCACCGGGCTCTTCCTGGGGTTTTCAAGCCCTTTAATTCTTTCTCCTCAAGCTGAGTTGGAACTGACTGGCCAGGATCCCGATTCTCACTGGGAGTCTGAGATGCCTCTGAGTCCTTCCTGTGTGATCCCCTATTAAATGTACTTTTTTCAGAGCCAGAGTTTCAGTAAAATGCAGTAAATCATGAAATGACACCATCTGTAAGCCAGTAATAGCAATTTATGTTTGTCTTAGTTTGACAGAAGTAAAGTTCCATTGTTAAAAATCTTATTTTAGGTTTTTGAATTACATGGATTAAGAGAACTGAGGATTTGTTACAGTTTTGCCTGCCTTCCACTGGTCAGTTTAAGTAAAGGAGCTGTTTTCAGTTGATTACATGATCGAATTCTACCACCTGCCCACAGCATTGTGTAAGAGACCCTGCCAGCTATCCTGTTTATGGAAAATTATATCTTCAAGCCAGACAGGAATGGTTAATTGACTTAATGTCAGGACAACGGCATAGCTGCTATCGGTGTGTCCCATGGAAGGAATGCAGGAAAAATAAAACTTTACTTCTTGTTTATTTATTTGCCTCTATCAGTAGCATTTTATTTTAAAAGGCTGAGATAAATAGCTACTAATTGGCCTGCTAATAAAGGAGAAAAATTTTTGTGTTGGCATTTTCAAGTTACTGGTGCTTTGCTTGTTGGTTGGTTCGATGTCTTGTTTTAAGTGGAAGAGTGGGCATTTGAATAGTTGTTAAGACACTGGCTGACCTACTACCTGACATTCCATACCAGAATGCCTAGATCTTTCTGGCTCTCCACCATTCCCGCTGTCTGCTAATTCCAAAGCCTGGGAAATAGCAGGTGATGACTCAAGTGATGTGGATCCCTGCCAGCCGTATGAAGTCCCAGGTTGACTTCTGGACTCCTGGCTTCACCCCAGCCCAGCCTTGGCCTTTGGAGGTATTTGGGGTGCGAACAAATGGAAGGGAGGTCTCTCTCTCTCTTTCTCTCTCTGTCTCTTTCTCTGCCTGCCTCCCTCCATCTCTTTCAAATAATTTAAATTTTATACAAATTTTAGGTAGAAAAAGGAAATTCTACTAGACAGACCTATAAAGGGATGAGCAAGTGGAATCAGAGACGAGTAGCTGAGAAAAGATACTCCGTTTGAACTCAGAGTCAGGAAAGATACTCCACTTGTACTCAGAGTAGCTGAGAAAAGATAAAGTCACAAAGGGCTGGAAGGCTGGAGGGAGGCTGTCAGTGTGGCTGGGGAGATCCCAAGGAGAAAGTCCGCTAAAAAGATTGTTAACAAGTAATCAGTGTCAACACTGGAAGCGCTTCCCAATGACTATGTGTAGGTATCATGGGTATTCAAGATAAATTCATTTGTTTGCTTTGAATAAGTACCTCCGTGGTTTCAAAATGTTTTGCTTACTAATGTGTTTTATTTCTTTAGCATTTTATAGGGCACATCTACATGCATTTTAAAACTCTTCTCATCAAAACAACCATCAGGTCATATGGTATTATCCACATTTGAGAGTAAACGACAGGATCAGCCAGTGGTTCAGCCAGGGGCAGAACCTAGCTCTGTGTCCTGATGTAACAGAGCCCTGTTCTCTGCAGTTCCATGCTGTCTACCTGCTTCTTTCATTTCTTCTTAATCCGTTCCATATCCAAAGGTTAAACATTATAGAATATGTTCTAGAAGAACTGGAATGGAATTCTAAGTTACATTTATATTGCCTGCTAATTGCTCACTCTTTTTTTGCCCCCCATGATATGGTTCTGCAGGTATAGGGACTTCCTGCTTCACTTCCGCATTCTCCTCCCCTGCTTTACTCCAGTAAGACTGGCCTACATTTGCAAATTTGCCAACAATATCTGCTCGCGTAGATGTAGGGTGAAAGGTACCCTAATCCACTGGTGGTTGGAGTGTAAGCTAGTTCAGGCACTGTGGAAATCAGTAAGAAGAGTGCTAAAACAGCTGAGAATTGATCTACCATTTGGCCCAGCTATCCCACTTCTGGGAATATATCCAAACGAAGTGAAATCTGCGTATGAGAAAGTGATCTTCAATCCTATATTTATAACTGCATAATCCATAGTCGCGAAAATATGCAAGCAACCCAGATGCCCGTTGAAAGAAAAATGGATCAAGAAACTGTGGTACATCTACTCCACAGAATACTACTCAGTCATTAAAAAGAATGAAATTCTACCATTTACAACAAAATGGTCCCAACTGGAAACTGTTATGCTCAGTGAAGTAATTGCTTAATCTTAAAAATTACTCATCACACTTAGTGTATGTTGTGCCAGAATTCCCCCCACCCACCAACGAGACAAGGCTGTAAATCTGTGTGTTCCATATTGAGAGTTTTGTATTTGTTTTCCTTTTGATTAGTTTTTGTTAGGAGGCAGTTAGAAGAGATAGGTGGCATAGAGCAGATAAAATTCCATACTCTTGTTCTCCATATCAAAGGAAACAGATGTCTCACATTCTCAAAGCCTGTGACAGTTTCCGTTGCATGAACTTTCATAAAGAAAAATGAGCTCTGACAAACCACAGGACCCTGTGCGCAGGGTGGCTGCTGCGCCTGTCCCCTCCTAGCTCACTCTGCCTCTCTTTGTACCTCCTCCTCCCTCTTTTCATTCACTTCCCTTTCCTTGTTCTTTCTTTTTTGAACTCTTGTTTTCCTCATTTTTTTCTTTCTTATCAGTCAACCATTTAAATTAGCCACTCTTTTATTTTCCAAAGGAGCTGCCATGCAGTATACTTCCTCTTTATGATCATTTCCTGTTTGCCAGACTATCTGCTCGGCCCAGACACACATGCAAACACACACACACACACACACACACACACTCTTACCAGTTAGGGTAACCATCTGGGGAGTGCCCCCCGAGGCTGAGTCATGATCACTGGGTTTGAGTAAGGAATCTGTCCCCTACCTAAGTACACAAAGGCGCGTTGGCTTATTTGAAATTAATTTTAAAAATGAGATTTTTTTTTTCTGCCACCAAAAGTTATGTGAATATGTATACTAGAAGGCATTAAAGTACATCTACCTATTTTTTGCAGAGAGAAAGGGATGGATAAAGATTCATCAGATCTCACTAGTTCAACATGAACACGCCACTTTGAAGTAATATTTGACAGACTTGAATATAATCTTTACATTTATTTTCTCATCTGTCATTTTAACGTTTCATAATGATGATTTTTATTAGTTTCTCATTATGACATTTCTAGATAACAATGTGTGAAAACAGCAAAGAGGAAATGAGTGTCTAGTTTTTATTTTTAAGACTCATTGTTTTCTAGGAAGTATGCACCATTCACCCCGTTTACTTTTGTGTCCATATGTTCATGCTATCCAATGCATTTTCATGTTGTCATCATTGACCCAGAGTTCTGACTTACTGGCATTGTATCTCAGGCTTGCTTTCTTACTAGATATAATAATCTCTTTGAGGGAAGAAACCTTAACATGTTCATAATTGTGTCTTTGCTATCTGGCATGGAGCTTGTCACATAATAGATTTTAAATAAGTATTTAAAGGAGGAATGAATAAAATCACAGGAAAAAAAGTTATGTTTATAATTCTTACAGATTCAGAAGCCATTATAAACTCCTTATGTCATAGTATTTGTGTTTTATCTTGATTAATAATACCACTCTGGGCCCAGCGCAGTAACCTAGTGGCTAAAATCCTTTCCTTACACACACCGGGATCCCATGTGGGTGCTAGGTCTAGTCCCAGTGGCCCTGTGTTCCCATCCAGCTCCCTGCTTGTGGTCTGGGAAAGCAGTTGAGGATATCCCAATGCTTTGGGACCCTGCACCCGTGTGGGAGACCCGGAAGAGGTTCCTGGTTCCTGGCTTCGGATCGGTGCAGAACTGGCCGTTGCGCTCACTTGGGGACTGAATCAATGGACGGAACATCATCCTCTCTGTCTTTCCTCCTCTCTGTATATCCGACTTTGTAATAAAAATAAATAAATCTTTTAAAAAATATGCTTATAACATTTACATTTTAAACAGAAATGCGTAAGATAGAAAGTAGATGTCTCTGTGGTGGGTGTGGCAGCATAGCAAGCTAATTTTCCGCCTGCAGAACCAGCATCACCCGTGGGTGCCGGCTCCTGTCCCGGCTGCTCCACTTCCAATCCAGCTCCTTTCGTATGGTCTGGGAAAGCAGTGAGGGGTGGCCCAAGGCCTTGGGCTCCTGCATCCACTTGGAAAACCGGAAAAAAGATTCTGGCTGGTGGCTTCGAACTGGCTCAGCCTGGCTGTGGTGACCATTCGGGATTTAATCCAGCAGATGGAAGATCTCTGTGTCTCTCCCTCCAACGCTTTCAAGTCAAATAAATAAATCATTAAAAGAAAGGGAGGGAGAGAAAAGAAGAGAGGGAGGGAGGAAGGGAAGAGGAAAGAAGGGTGGCAGGGAGGAGGGAGGGAAGGAGGAGACATCGCCAGTGAAATAAAGTTTACCTCTATTACCACCCTTTCCTGGAAGTAGTATGTACTTGTACAGTTTTCCTGTAGCTTTATCAATGTTATTTTAAAATGTAATCACAGTGGTCCCTTCGGCAGCACATATACTAAAATATAATCACATTTTGCATAGCATGCATTGCTTAACAATACTCTAGTAGGCTGACCTCGAGATCTGCTCCTGGTTTTATTAGTTTCACAGTAGTTAACTGTATCATTGTACCAGTTCCTTTTTGATGGACATTTGGATTGTTTCCAGATATTTTCTGTTTCCAACAGTACTATAATTATCGTTATAAATAGCAGTCTGAATCATTTTCAGTTCATCTATTCTGACTTTAAAATAATTCCAGCTTAGAAATTGTCTTTTTTCATGAACTCCTAGTTAACGGAGAGGCTCCTTTACTTACTTTTCTTTATTTATTCCAAAGACAGAGGTACAGCAGCCAGCATTATGGTGCAGTGGATTAAGCTACCAGCTGTTACTTTGGCATCCCATGTGGGTTCAAGTCCTGGCTGCTGCATTTCTGATCCAGATCCCTGCTAATCCAAAAGAAGCAAAAGATGGCCCAAGTACTTAGACCCCCACCCACACGTGTGGGAGACCCAAAAGAAGAGCCAGGCTTGTGTCTTTTTAAAGATTAATTTTATTACTATTTTTAAGATTTATTTATTTTGATTGGGAAGTCAGATATACAGAGAGGAGGAAAGACAGAGAGGAAGATCTTCCATCCACTGATTCACTCCCCTTCCAGTTCCCTGCTTGTGACCTGGGAAAGCAGTTAAGGACAGCCTAAAGCTTTGGGACCCTGCAGCCATGTGGGAAACCCAGAAGAAGCACCTGGCTCCTCACTCCAGGCTTTGAATCAGCTCAGCTATGGCCAGTTTGGGAGTAAACCAGTGGACGGTAGATCTTTCTATCTCTCCTTCTCTTTGTAAATCGACTTGCCTTTCCAATAAAAATAAATAAAATTCTTAAAAATAGTGTATTCCAAACATGCAGAATATAACCAACTCTGTTTTAAGTTTTTAAGGAGATGCATTATGTAGATAAACTCTCCTCTGTAACCATTCCCATTTCCATTCCTTTCCACCTACCCCAAGTTTAGCTGCTGTTTCTGAAGTTGGTGTATATCCTTAACACCTGATTTTCTGTGTTTCTACAAATAGTACATCCCTACATGTGTATTAAAATCTGCATGGATTTCAATATATACTACACATGATTATTCAGCTTAGTTTTTTCTTCATTATGCTTTGAAGATTCATCTGTATTGATAAATTAGATCTAGTTCATTGATTTAAACTACAGTGTGACATCACGTTGCATGATTATGCCACAATTATCTTTTTCCCTGTTAAGGTGTTTAAGGTGTTCCTTGTTTGTTGCCATTATGAACGATGCCTTAACGCAGGAGTCATACTGTATGCACAATCTTCATTTGCTGGATATTGCTAGATTATGCTGATGGAGTATTTATAGTAGCATGTTCTTTTTACTGTGTTTCTGACACAACAGCACGAGCCTAATAATGGCTGCTAAGCATTGTTACAATGCAAAAGACACAGGGTGGAAACTGGAGTAGAATTTCACCTACAAACTGTTGGTTGAATAGCTTTTTCAAGGTATTCCATCTATCTGAGTCACAGCTTTGTCATGTCCAAATTAAAATGATATTGGGTACGATTTCTGAAGTCTTTTCTGAAGTCTTTTAGTACTGATCATATGTGTTGAGAGAAAGACGGGCCCTATATTTTTTTCCTTTTTTTTTAAAATATTTATTTATTTTTATTACAAAGTCAGATATACAGAGAGGAGGAGAGACAGAGAGGAAGATCTTCCGTCCAATGATTTACTCCCCAAGTGAGCGCAACAGCCGGTGCTATGCCGATCTGAAGCCAGGAGTCAGGAGCCAGGAACTTCCTCCAGGTCTCCCACACAGGTGCAGGGTCCCAAAGCTTTGGGCCATCCTTGACTGCTTTCCCAGGCCACAAGCAGGGAGCTGGATGGGAAGCAGGGCTGCCGGGATTAGAACTGGTGCCCATATGGGATCTTGGCGCGTTCAAGGCAAGGACTTTAGCCGCTAGGCCATGGCGCCGGGCCCCTAGCCCTATATTTTCAAATGAAATTGGATCTAATGAAGAATTTAAGTCACCAGTCTCTAAAAACCTCAGTTAATACAGTTCTGAATTTCCTCAAATCTCCACTTCTGTTCATTTTATATACTTCATCTTAATTCAAGATACAGTTTGATACTGAGATTGTTAACTGTTTTCTTATGTATATAGTTAGTTGTAGCTGAACAGCACTTTCTCAAGCATCTTTTTATGGGGTGAAAATTGCACCTAGTAGTTAAGATGCCGTTTAGGATACCCACATCACATGTCAGAGTGCCTGGCTTTGAGTCCTGGCTCTCCTGATCCCAGCTTCCTGTTAAGGAGCACTCCTGGAGCCAGGTCCTTGGGTCCACACCACACATGTGGGAAACCTCAGATGGGTTCAGGTTCCCTACTTCAGCTGAAACCTGGGCCTGGCTCTGGAGGTCATTTGCAAAGTGAAACTAAAAACAAAGTAGGTAAATTTTTATAAGTTATTTTAAAATGCAAGATAAGGTATCAAATGTGCATTCGAGATAATAGCCTAATGTGGATGGAATGATACTAATGGTCAGAGATAGCTAACTTGTAAGTGAATATTTGGAAGCCAACGCTTTTGGGAGTCTTCCTGGAGCATTCATTTCAGAAAATCCTAGGGAGAGAGGCAGTTCCTGCTCTAGAAGACACATAGACTGTGTTGTGTGTCTTATGATGAAAAATAAAACGTCACTACTCGGAGGCTTGCGTTCGGCGGGCTTGGGAGGGCCTAGGACCTCTTGTCAGGTTTCCTTTTTCTGTTTTATGGAGAGAACGGATTCCATGCGTTTCACAGGCGCAGCTCCAAGAAAAGAACCACACTTCTCTGGCTCCTTTGCTTGTCCTCCAGTCCCTCCCTCCCTTCCCTCTCTTCAACAGTGTTTGCACCATCATCAACTTAATCCACTCCATATTCACAGGCTTCATTTAACACTAATCGTAATATTCAACAAGTAGGAACTAAAATGACCATATCTTCCCTGGAGCATAAGACAATACAATCCTGAGGTAATCATTTCATTTCTACTTGTGTGTATGTGTGTTCTGTATTAGCTGCTGCATATCAGAAAACAATACTTGTCTTTTTGATGCTGATTTATTTAGCTAAGTGTCATGGTTTCCCGTTGCATCCATTTTCTTGCAAAAAGCAGGATTTAAGTTTCTTCTCCTCCTCCTTCCCTTCCTTCTTCTTCCGTTTTGGCTGAGTAGTATTCCATAGTGTATATATACACCCTGTTTTCTTTATCCAGTCATCTGTGGCCATCTGGGTTGATTCCATATTTTAGCTGTTGTGAGTTGAGCTGCAATAAACATGGGTATACTAATATCTCTCCCTAATATGCTGATTTCCTTTGGGTAAATTCCCAGGAGTGGGATGGCTGAGTCATATCACAGATCTGTTTTCACATCTCCAAGGAAACTCCAAACTGTCCTCCATAATGGTTGCACTAGTTTACATTCCCACCAGCAGTGGATTAAGGCACCTTTTCCCTCACATCCTTGCTGGTGTTTGTTGTTGTTTGATTTTTGGATGATAGCCATTCTAACTGGTTTTTATTTGCGTTTTCCTCATGGCTAGTGATCCTGAGTATCTTTCATGTATCTATTGGTCAGGCTTCGTTTTCTTCACGCACTGCCTGCTATTTTTGGCTGCTCTGGGATAGAGGCAGGCAGGGTTAGAGGCATGGCAAGGAGAAAGTTTTATGAACAACCATGTCCCAAAAGGGCAAAGACAATTTCAAGGACAGCCATGGCAAATAACCTTCTTTGGTCAAATTGCCAAATCAAATAGAGCCGTAGCTACGTACTCCAGTTTGATTTCTTCATAAAAAGTTGTTCCATTTGTCTTTTAATACAAATGATTGGACTTTTCGCTTCCTTAAATTGTGGCCTTTGGGAACTGAACAGATTAACCATTCTTATTGTGTAAAATTTGACTGATAATATCTAATGCAACTTTAAAATGTGGTTGCCATTGACATTTTAAGAAAAAGCTTATTAAAAAATTAGAGGTTCCCAGTGTTAGATGAAGTTATGGAAGAGAAGTACTCGTTCCTCTTTCCCTGTAATAAAGCTGGAAATACCTTCCGGCTGACCTTTCTGCTTGATCCAGCATTATTCCTAGTTGGTCATGTGTTGATTTCTATCTGTTTGAAACTCAGTTTTCAGAGATTCTGTGTTTGCTTTTTGATTTTGGGGGGACTTTTGGGTTGGTTTTTTTTTACATTTATATAAAAATTAATATATACCTACAGAATACCACCACTACTTTGTTTTTAACTCTTGAAGTGACCATTTCTGCACTTCCCCATCCTGTAAGGATATGGGTTTTTGTCAGTTGTGTGTTTTCTTTCCAGATCTTAAAACAAGTCTCATCAGAGTAGAGCCTTCACAGATACACACTTCTGATGGTTGGAATTCACATCTGTTGCATTTCTCTAAATGTATTACTATTTTTTTTTTTTTTTTTGCCTCAGTCTTTCCACACTCTCATTAGAATGTTGTTGTGTTAGATTATGATACTACAGGCCTCCAGTTAAGACTGGTGTTACTCAGTAGCCAAAAATAGTGTTAAGAGTTCAAAGCTGTGACACAAGCTGTGAAGAGACAAACAGCTCACAGTAGAAGTGATACTCTCCTTTCTGTGTTGATTCAATATGCAACTGGGGGCTGTTTGTTTCCTTCAGCTTTTCTTTCATTTCTTCATTTATGAAATCAGGCCAACATAAGCTGTAGTGTTGATTTTGTCAATAATTTGATGATAAAATAATTATACTCAGTGATACTTATTGAATTAGAGATTAGTAGTAAACCTTTAATAAATAAATGTCTAATTTTCTTTAATTAGTTTTCCTTTGTTAAGATCCTCTTGCTTGCTCCTTTTCTCAAGTCCACACTCTGTGTGTTTGGCCCTGCTTTCTTCAACGTCTGCAATTCTTTGTACTTCTAGAACAGGCTTTAGCTATGTCCATCGTTAATGTATTTTTCCCACCTCTGTTGTGACTTAGGACAAATCATGGTTTCTTCTCTGTTTTGGCTGTCTTCCACTGGCCTTTATATCCCTGCTGTGTGTGTCTGATTGACTTAGCCATTACTTCATTAAGTTTGTTTGTTTATTTGTTTGTTTAAATTCATTGGCAGTATGTTCTGACACATCTTCACTTGCTAAGATGATATTTTTTTGAAAAGTTCATCACTTATCATTTCTTTTCCCAGTTTCTTTTTATTACACTTTGTGTGTTTTCCTTTTAAACACTGTCTTGATGTTGATACGATATTTCCTTCATATACTTGCTTTAACTTTGGAAGTTAGTTCTCTGTTGTCTTTTGGGATTCCTGTCTGGGAGGCTCGATGGTCAGACTTCAGGCTAGCTAGTTTTCCCCAGTTCATAGTCTTCTTTGTGAGCCCTTCTTTTAAATGAGACAACATATTTTCAGTTTTATTGCATTCATTTTGAAAGAAAGACCAAGAGAAACCTTTTCAGTATTTAGTTCATTAAATATACTTTAAGAGCTCCTGAAGGAATATCCATGAAGCACTTCTAAGCCAGAATCATGCTGGAGAGTCTGTGGCTATGTGAGAAGCTGGTCCGTCTAGTCCGTAGCTGTGACTTACAGATGAAGGGTGGGAACAATGGAATTGTAAAACATCTTAAGAAAATGATTTGTTTTCCTACTTTCATGAAACTCTAAATCCAGAACAGATTAAGAATTTCTTTACCCATGCTTGTTTCCTTTCTGTTACATTTTTTGTGAAGTCTTTTCTCAATATTTCCCTGTAAAAAGACAAAAGATCTAGTGACATCACCAAGTAGCTATTGCTAATCCGATGTATATGGCTGATAACAATGTAATAGAAGGGCGATTGTGCACATTTGCTAGATTATGTCCAACAGATATATATTACGTATTAACTGAACAGTAGATAGAACTGTTTCCAGACACAATTGTGGGGAACGTTTGATACTGCCCCTTTTTTCCCTGCTGTGAACTCCAAGATAGCCATTTTGCAACAGATGTCCTATTGCTGCTTTAACCTTTGAGACTACTCCACAAGTTCAGTAATTTTGCTAAGACAGACTTAACTAGATCCCTTATTGAAGCTTCAGAGCGTGTGAAGAACTTCCCTTACTTGTATGTTCGGAGGTGCACACGTTCCACCTTTAAGAAAAGCGTATAGGGCCCGGCGGCGTGGCCTAGCGGCTAAAGTCCTCGCCTTGAAAGCCCCGGGATCCCAGATGGGCGCCGGTTCTAATCCCAGCAGCTCCACTTCCCATCCGGCTCCCTGCTTGTGGCCTGGAAAAGCAGTTGAGAACGGCCCAATGCACTGGGACCCTGCACCCGCGTGGGAGACCTGGAAGAGGTTCCAGGCTCCTGGCTTCGGATCGGCGTGCACCGGCCCGTTGCGGCTCACTTGGGGAGTGAATCATCGGATGGAAGATCTTCCTCTCTGTCTCTCCTCCTCTCTTTATATCTGGCTGTAATAAAATGAATACATCTTTAAAAAAAAAGAAAGAAAGCGTATAGATCTCGCCAAATGTCGAAAACCAATAAAACCATGTTGCTATAAAACAGAGTGACATTAAGTTGTTTATATGGTGTAGGGTAGTGGCCCATGGGGAAGCAAAATTTAAAGGGCAAGAATAAGAGGAACAAGAAAAGTTCAGGTTTTGAGCTGCAGCTACAAGCAACCAGTGTGGATAATCTGTCACCCAACACACAGCCAGGGGAACCACAAGGGAAGCCACCCTTTGAGGCAGTTCGAAAGGCAGAACAGAGGCTTATGTTTCAAGAAATAACATGAAAGGGAAGAGATTATGACTTGCTTATGCATCTGAACACTTATTTTTGATTTTACAAAACCAACCTGGTACATTGTCATGAATAAAACAATGTTGTGCCCAAGACAGGAAAGAGGCATATTCAAGAGCTAAATATGAGAACTCAATGAATGAGATCATTCAGACCCAAAAGAAGTGGGCTGGAGACTTTAAAAATAGTGTCCACTCTTTCCCCAGAGACACACTGGGGTGCTTGCCTTGCCGTGTAGAAATGTTGGTATACTGGGAATCATGTTAACCTGGGAATCAGGTCCCACTCATGAGAACTCTGAATCCTAATCACTGGTCTCCCTCACTTGTCAACTGGTAAAATAGTTGAATGGGATTAAGTATGTGAAAGAACTCTATATACAAATGTAAGCTTTTAGTATTATTTTTAAAACATGAAAGGCTACCAGATGTGACCCTAACAGCTTCTTTTAATCAGCCATTGGGTACAAACACCGGTAGTAGTCCTGCTGTGTGCCAACCCCATTTTGTTTACTATGGCCAGTACAGATGGAAACCGGTATTAAAACCACTCATTGGAGCAGTATGCAGTTTAACATTTGGGGGATTTGAGTGATAAGATACTATTTCCTTGGATAATGAATTGAATATTTAGAACTTTTTTTGTTTTAAAGAGAGAACTCCTGGAACTTTACACTCCATGGAGGATACCATGACCTCGAGCTGTTGGTGGAGTTCAACTACCAAGTGCTTGGAAGTTTGTCTATTAGCAGGAGGAAAGAAGGGGGTGACTACAGCTGCTCCCCGGGACCGTGGGAAAATAGACACACATGCACATCTTTGCTGCCTGATAACTGAACGCTAAGGTTTCTGTTTCCAGTTGAGGGTTCTTGCTGTTATTTTTCCATTCATGTTTGAAACAAAGGAACTAACTAGTTGTCTAAGAGTAGAAAGAAAGACTGTGAGGACATAGATACTAATACTGGCATTCCTGAGAAATTAGGCCGAAAGAAACAACTGGGTACCCTTGGGAGCCCAAAGACAGAGGTTACTGTATTGGTTAGATTTCAGATCTTTGGTTTTTGTTTCAAGAGAATATGCAGACACGAGTGGCCTGGGTGTCTTCTTGAGAGACAGGAAGATTAATTCATAAAGTGGCAAAAACCAAGGCTGAAAAACCTCACTACTTCTTGCACAATTATCAGGAGATGGGTCAGTAACTCCTTAAGCAATGATGTCACTTGCACAGTTATGAGAATTCAGCTTTATTATAATTACCCGTGCTTTTTAAATTATCTATCTAAAACTGTATTTTCCAGCAAGATCCATGCAGATTTTTAAATTTAAAGTCATGAAAATTAAATGAAATTGTAGCTTCATTCCTCTGTCACACTAGATACATTCAAGTACTTATGGAGCCACATGTTTTATTGGCTACCATATTAATCCATGCAAATGTTCCGTTTTCCCATCAATAGACCTTTCTATTTGACAACAATAATCTAAATCAAATTCTGAAAGCAAAAATTTAATGTTAATTTTTCTGTACCAATTTGTAATGAAATGATTAAGTCCAAAATATAATAAGTAAAATAATAAACTTTTCAAAAAAGATTTATTTTTATTGGAAAGTTAGATAGACAGAGAGGAGGAGAGACAGAGAGGAAGATTTTCTGTCTCATGATTCACTCCCTAAGCGGCCACAATAGCCACAGCCGGAGTTGATCTGAAGCCAGGAGACCAGAGCTTTTTCCAGGTCTCCCACGCAGGTGCGGGGTCCCAAGGCTTTGGGCCATCCTCAACTGCTTTTCTAAGCCACAAGCAGGGAGCTGGATGGGAAGTGGTGCAGCCGGGATTAGAACCAGCACCCATATGGGATCCCTGCACATTCAAGGTGGGGACATACGGGCACAATAATAAAAACTTAAAGATGTGGCTTGGCTATTATTGGCTTTAATAATAAGAATATATATATTTAAATTTATATTTACTGGAAAGGCAGATTTTAGAGAGAGAAGGAGAGACTGCTTTCTCAGGCCACAAGCAAGTAGCTGGGTGGGATATGGAGCAGCCAGGACATGAACCAGCGCCCATATGATGCCAGCGCTTGAAGGCAGGAGATTAGTCTGTTAAGCCAAGGTGCAGGCCCTCTACTAATAATATTTTTAAATGATCATAGGGTTTACTAAATTAAAATAAGGAGATACTGATAGTAGTTTTAGACTCAAGAACTTCAGCAAAGCATGCATGGATCGAAAACAATGTGAGAAATAAACATTTATTCTACTGATTAAAGCACCCTCAAACCTTTTCAGAGTATTTGGGTTTGACACCCGGCTCCAGCTGCTAGTTTCATGCTTATTATGCGTTCCTGGAAAGTAGTGGTGATGGCTCAGGGAGCTGAGTTCCGGCTACCCACCTGGGAGACCTGGTTGAGTTTCTGGCATAGGTGCCCATTTGGAATCCTGGCACATGCAAGGGGAGGACTTTAGCCACTAGGCTACTGCGTTGGGCCCGTGAAAAGTATCTTAAAATTGATTTCTTGGGGCCAGTACAATAGCCTGGCAGCTAAACTCCTCTCCTTGAATGCTCTGGGATCCCAGATGGGCCCCAGTTCTAATTCTGGTGGCACTGCTTTCCATCCAGCTCACTGCTTGTGGTCTGGGAAAACAGTTGAAGACGGCCCAAAGGCTTGGGACCCTGCACCCGTGTGGGAGACCCAGAGGAGGCTCCTGGTTTCGGATTGGCGCAGCTTCGGCCATTGTCCACTTGGGGAGTCAATCAACAAACAGAAGATCTTCCTCTCTGTCTCTCTTCCTCTCTGTATATCTGACTTTCCAATGAAAATAAATAAATCTTTTTTTAAAAAGTGATTTCTCTATCAAAATTTGAAATAATCAGTGAATGATATTTAACCCTTTAAATACCAGTAAAGGATGACCTAACCCGTAGTTCAGTATGGTAATGAATGCCGTATTACATTACAGTTGTTATTACTGTATTCAAAGCATCAGAGGAGAAAGTGAATGGCACTGGAGCCAAGTTTTTGACATATAAATGAATCATATGAAATTAACAATTTAAAACTCTAACTTGTAATTTAGATGTATGCTTGGAATATGTGATGTATGTGCTTTGTGTAGAGTATCTGTTAGTAAGTGAAGGGTGCAGTTACTCATCGGAGAAAGGCATCTCACTTAGGACTTTACATGTGCCGTCTTGCTAGGTCTTCACCACCAACAGTTCTGTGAGTTAGATACATTAGTGCTGTCCGTGTTACCGACAGGGGAGCACAGAGATCAGGAAGTCTGTGCCTGGTCATATGGCTAGGTAGGGGAACACCTGGAATTGGAACCAGTTCTGCCTCAGTGAGAACCTCAGCTCTGAACTTGCCATCGCCTTGCAAGCAGCCAGTTGAAGACCAGGCCACGGCAGAATCTGAACACATGCTGAACTTCTAGGGTGATGTCCTTTCGAGACCGGCATATAATATCAACTGAAAAGAAAGAAGTAAGAGCAATAATCTTAAAATGTCTAATGAAATTCTTGACATTCCTTACAGACCCAATCAGTTTTCCTTAAGCTTATTAGGTATCAAGATTTGAGAACCCTATCTGAAAAAAATGAGCAAAAACATGACAAATTAAAATAAACTGAAACACATTTATTATTTATATGACATCCAAAAATCCAAAACAGTGAAGCAGATATTCTTTGAGGATTCTTTTAATATGGACTTAACATCAGGTGATATTCTTTTGTGAGAGAACATTGTAAAAAATGCAAACTTGTGACTACTAATCTGGTGATTCTTTACTGTAAATATACATACTAACTTTTTAAAGAAAGTTTATTTTTATTGGAAAGACAAATTTACAAAGTGAACAGACAGAGAGAAAGATCTTCCATCCACTGGTTTGCTCCCTAAATGGCTGCAGTGGCTAGAGCTGAACTGGTCCAAAGCCAGGAGCCAGGCATCATCTCTAGGTCTCCCGTCCAGGTGCAGGGTCCCAAGTCTTTGAGACATCCTCTGCTGCTTTCCCAGGCCATAATAAGCAGGGAGCTACATGGGAAATGGAGTAGCCAGGATGGTGAACCAGCACCCATTTGAGATTCCAGCAGTGCTTGAAAGGGAAGGATTAGCCAATTGAGCCAGCATGCTAGCCCCAGTGCTAACACTTTTAATAAGGGGGAATAAAAACAGTCAAATATCATAGCAGCAACTCTCGGAAGAGGCCTCTTTCTGCTTAATCTGTTACAGTGTGCCTCGTTCAAAGCCGGCTCTCTGTTCCCTGAGACCTTTGAGAGTTCTGCTACTCAGTATAATGGGAAATTGCTGGAGAGCAAAAATGAAAGGGAAATGTGTTCCCTTTTGCTTTCTTGGGTGGAATTTCCCTCAAAGTGAATGAATTGTAATTCAGCCAGTCGAATCATTGAACTATTTTATTGCCCTGGAACTCAGGAAAGAATTTCTTCTGAAAAACACTGCTTGCCATTTCAACAATTTAAAACCATAGTCTGTTCAGTCACTTCATAACAAAGTAGTGTGGATAATCACTTAGCTGAAACAGTGCCAAACTTCCTTCAGGGCAGGAGTGTGGGCATGAAGCAGCAGCAGGGCAGGGCAAGACAGGAGGGACTTTATGTAGTGACTAGCATTTAAAATATGAGCGCAATAAGGAAATAATTAAGACATAATCTGTTAAGCTTGCCTTCAAGAAAGTTACAGTCTGAGAGCAGGCATTTTGGCCTGGTAGTTAGGACACCCACATCCCCACTTGCTATCTTGGCTAGATCTTGGCTGTCCCCCGCTCAGCAACTTGCTGCTGGGCACGCTGCATTTCTTCCACCCACATAGAAAACCTGGTTTGAGTTCCCAACCACCAACTTCGCACTGCTTCTTTCTACCCAACCCCAACTGTTTCAGGAGTTTGGGAAGTGAACCAGCAAGTAGGAGTTCTCCCTCTCTTCTCTCTCTCTGTCTCTCCAATAAGGATGTAAAGAAATTAATAAGTAGTTACTGTCTAGTGAGGAAAGCAGTTCATAAGACATAGCAGGAAATGTGTAAAATAACATTAATGTGGGGGAAATGGTCACAGGTAAAAGTCAATGCAAAAGAAACTTCTTACAGCATTTGTTTTGTAATGCAGTTAATTGATTTATTCAATCTTTTAGCAGCTATTTTTTTTTACACAAGTTGCTATCTGCCAAATGCTGTTTCAGTCCTTGCAAATGTAACAGTGAACAAGACAGGCTGAAATACCTACATTCTTGAAGGGAGACATAGAAAATATGCAAATGAAGTAAAATAGTGCATTACAAGGTTATAAATACCATGAAGTAAAGCAAAAGAAGGCGAATAGGAAGTAAGGAGTGGTTGCAATTTTAAGAGGAATGGTTAGGCTTACAACACACCCTTTATTAAAGCCATAATTTTAGAAGGAGTCTATAAAGACTGAGGTTGAAAGAGGACCGAGCTCATCTCTTTGGTGAAGGAATAAATGAAAGGAAAGCAAATGGTATTGGATTTCCTGTTTATCTGTGCCCTGGTTCCAGATGTGTTCTTTGATTCATTTGGGTGGCTATTTGGTTTTCTTGTTTGTTTATTTTTATGGTAGGGTTCATTAGCTTTTTTTCTTTTCTTTTTAAGCTTTATTTATTTTTATCGGAAAGGCAGATTTACAGAAAAAAGAAGGTAGAGAGAAAGATGTTTTATTTGCTGATTCACTCCCCAGTGAACTGATCCAAAGCCAGGAGCCAGGCAAGGACTTTAGCCATTACGCTATCACGCTGGGCCCAGTTCATTAACTTTTTAAATAAAATAAAATAAAATGGACTGGCGGTATTAAACGTATTAGTGCTGATAAAGGCAGCACAGTTGCACGCTGGTACCCCTGAGGTCTCAGTGCACACAGCATGCAGTGATGAAGAATACCCACACAGAAGGGTATTTGTAGAACTGCAACTCTCACTTCTACAACGGACTTCTCTCGATCTCCTTAAAACCTTGAGAGGTCCTTATAGTTACGGCACATTGGCATGTCTGTCCTCCTATCTGTTTATGAAGGTGTTTGCACTGAATCATTTGTTCATTTGTTTATTCACTCACCCAGCATTCATTGAGAGATTAATATGTGCAAAAGATGTTTTCTTTTCCAAGCATCTCTAAATATTTTTTGTGTTGCCATGTGTGTATGTGTGTGTGTGTGCGTGCGTGCATGTTAATGACTTATCCTTGGGTCTTCCTTTTCACTGACCCTTTCTCTTTCTTTAAGGCAAGCACATTTTTTCTTGTTTACCGAAACTTTTATTCAAAATTCATACTCTCATTTCCTTTCTTTCTTCCCCAATCCCAAACCCAGCTCTACTCCACCTAAGAAATCACTAACAATTTCCATTTTCCCAATGTTAGTGGTCTTTATGTTTGCTTTTAATTTTCCCACTTGACCATTTTTTAAAATATTTATTCATTTTTGTTGTAAAGCCAGATACACAGAGAGAAGGAGAGACAGAGAGAAAGATCTTCCATCTGATAATTCACTTCCCAAGTGACTGCAATGGCCAGAGCTGAGCTGATCCGAAGCCAGGAGCCAGGAGCTTTTTCCCGGTCTCCCATGCAGGTGCAAGCTCCCTAGGCCTTAGGCTATCCTCAACTGCTTTCCCAGGCCACGAGGGAGCTGGCTGGGAAGCAGGGCGGCTAGGATTAGAACTGGCACCCATATGGGATCCCTGCGTGTTCTAGGTGAGGACTTTAACCATTAGGCTACCACACTGGGACCTCACTTGGTCATATTGGGAAATCTCCCACCTTGGGTTACCACCCACAAGAGACATAAACAAATCTCTATCATACATCAACAAAATAAAGTACTCAACAAATAGGGGTTGAAGATGAACCATGTGTTACTTTACATGACTTGGGTTCTGCTATAGCCCGTTGGCTTGTATTCTGCAAACGCTCAGTGCTTAGTGGTTTAATTTGAAAATAGGTGAATGAGGGAAACTTTTACTGCTTTTCTGTCTTTCTGACCTTAAACATCTTTTAAGAATGTAATAAGAGGGCCCAGCGGTGTGGCCTAGCAGCTGAAGTCCTTGACTTGAAAGCCCCGGGATCCCATATGGGCCCCGGTTCTAATCCCGGCAGCTCCACTTCCCATCCAGCTCCCTGCTTGTGGCCTGGGAAAGCAGTTGAGGACGGCCCAAAGCTTTGGGACCCTGCACCCGTGTGGGAGACCTGGAAGAGGTTCCTGGTTCCCGGCATCGGATCAGCGCATCGGCCCGTTGTGGCTCACTTGGGGAGTGAATCATTGGACGGAAGATCTTCCTCTCTGTCTCTCCTCCTCTCTGTATATCCGGCTTTCCAATAATAATAAATCTTTAAAAAAAAGAATGTAATAAGAGCTTCATATTCATCAAATCATTTAATGTCAATTGGTAGTTTTATGCAAATGCCATTAAAATCCATGCCTTTCAACAACACCGTTCTGAGGCAGGCATCTGACACAATAGACAAGACACCCCTTGGGGTATCCCCATCCACATCACAGTGCCTGGGTTCCAGTCCTGGCTTTGCTGCCAACTCCAGCTTCATGGAGCACCGTGAGAGGCAGAATGATGGCTCAAGTAGCTGGCTGTTGTGAACATTTGGGAAATCACTCAATGGGAGATCTTTATCTGACTCTCCATATGCCTTTCAAATAAATTAAATTTTTAAAAAGGAGATTTGACATTCTTCCATTCCATCATTCAACTGCCTCCGTGGGACTCTTGCCATCATGTAGAACTTAATCTATTTTAAACAGACCTCATCAGTATTGTCTCAGATGGTACTCTTTTCCTAATTTTGTCCATAACATTGTCATTATCCTAAATATTTGAGCTTGAGGCCCTCATCAACTTCTTTCCCTTTTCTCACCCTTTTATCAGATGATGCAGTAAGATATACAAATGTGTGACTAATCCGTGCATGTATACACCACGGGTGGAAGAGTTGATCTGAGACATGTCTTTGTTATTTCCCTTTAGTTAATAGCTAACTTATTTTTCCGTGTCAGCCTTTGAAATGTATTCTGATGATACTAACGAGAACTGTGGAAAACTTTATACTTTTTTGAAACTATCTCCCCACAGTCTTACACACCAGACAAATGACTAGTACTGCCAACTCGCCCTTTCTTCTCACAGGCAGAGATGTTTCTGTTTTTGTTAAGTTACTTCTTCAGAAGCCTACAGCAAATGTCCACTCAGGTTCCACTGGGCAGAACTGGGTTTCATGTTTGCCATTAGATCGGTCTTTACAATTCGGAAGTTGTTGTAACTAACTTGAACCTGTTGCGGTTCATCTGGATTTGGACTACAGTTGTTCTTTTGGAAGAAAAACTGGCGGACATGGCTGCAAGATAAACAAGACCAGGTGGGGTCTTCAGAGCACGCCGTGTTCATCTTGTATTCGTCAAGTGGGGAGCCCCTGCATCTTGGCAAGACATGTTTCTGTCTGCCAATGTTGCAAATTTTCTTCTTTCAATAGATATTGAATTGGTTCTAAGAGTTGATTGGATGAATAAGAAAGGCATTATCTCTCTTTTTAAGTAAATAACCATTTATACGGATATTAACTGACATAGAAAACAAAAAGTGCCTTTCCCTCCATTGACAGTGATAGCCAGTAGCTGAAGATTATTTGTATTGTCCCTATTTTATTTGTAAGCAAACTGAGTTTAAGTGACTTGAGCAGTATTGTGTCAGAGGCAGAAGCCCAATTCAAATACAGGTCATCTTTTGGCTGATTTTGTGTTCTTAATTAGTATGCGAAGCTGCCTTCAGTGGTTGGCAAGAGAGGAGAGAGTGCCTGGAGCATCCTGGCTGTTCTGCCGTTCATCCTGGACCTCGGGCTCTCGACCTAATTTTACCTCTTGCCAACAGTTTTGCACCACCTCCTGTCCCCTCCAGCACAGTGTGGCTGTGATAGTAAGGTGAGGGTCACCCCATCTCCTCTGAGCTAGGTGGAAAACCAGGCTTGCTTTTATTGTTCCCCTCTCAGAGAAGGGTGAACAGGGAGAGTAACAAGAGGCCTGAAGTATAGGCAAACGTGCATCCATTCCGAAAGAGAAGCTGTGAATTTAATTTCTGTCCATACAAAAAATGATTCAGTTCAAGGTAAAGGGAAATAGTTTGGAAAAAAAAAATTAGGCTGATAATATGATCATCTCTGGCCTGTCTGTGTTCTGTTGCACATGTTATTGCTGGAGTTTGAGCTTTGAACTTGGAACCTTCTGACCACCCCTTCAGACTAAACTGAAAATTTAGATGAGGTGTGAGGGGTGGATCCCTATTTACTAAATTCATTCCTGAATTCTAGTTTTAGGATGAGGTTGTTTATCCTAAGAGAATTCCTTACAATTTGAACAAACACTTATCCAAACTTTTGTCTTCATGGTCCCTCTTAACACATACTGTGCTAGAGGATTTTGCTTTAGTATTTTTTTTTAAACTCCCATTAAGTATTTTGTTTGATATTTCCAGCTCTTTGCAGCTTTAATGGAGCCTTCCTTGATGGCGAATTTACAGCTGCTTGTGAGATTATACCATCTAACATTTGTTAAGCACCAAGGAAGCCCAGCCAAGTATATGTGGAAAGTGAAAAAATTGTTGAACTAAAACATTAGTACTTGAAGGAAAACTGAATTTGATCATTCCTGTCTGGATGAAGGAGATTGTTGGAAGAGGAAGGAGAGTTGGACTTTGGCCAGGTAGTCAAGCTGCCCGCATCTCACATCAGAGGCCTTGAACTGGATTTCCCTCTGTCTTTGCTGACCCTGGAAGGTTGAAGTCATGGCTCAAGTCCGTGGGCTCTTGCCTCCCACCTGGGAGACCTGTGGGCATCTGAGGAGTATATTAGCATTTTGGAATATCTCCCTCTGATTCTCTTTCTTTGTTAGTCTATTTTGGTTGTTTCTCTCTACCTCCGAAAGGAATTAAGTTGTTGTTACAAGATCGATTTTTTTTTTTATTGGGGCGGCAGATTTACAGAGAGAAGGTAAGACAGAGAGAAAAATCTTTCATCTACTGGTTCACTCCTGAAATATCTATAACAGCCAGAGCTGAACCAATCTGAAGCCAGAAGCCAGGAGCTTCTTCTGGCTCTTTCACGTGGGGCAGGACCCCAAGGCTTTGGGCCGTTCTCCTCTGCTTTCCCAGGCCACAAGCAGGCAGCTGGATGGCAAGTGAGTCTTCTGGATTAGAACTGGCACCATATGGGATGCCAGTGTTTGCAGGTGAAGGATTAGCCAACTGAGCCATCACACTGGTCCCTATTGCTAATTTAGGAGGGCCTGAAGAAAGGAACAGAGAACAAGGAAAGATGTAAACCGTGATTATAAAATTGTTGAGGAACAGAAAATACAATAGGATTAAGAAAGGAGCACTGTATTTGTAAAATATTTTTCAGCATGTTAGAGATTCTCTATGTGTGTGTTTAGTACATTGAGATTATTTAGAAGATATGCTCTAAGTTTATTTCGCTGAAGGGGTCAGTTTTAGATTTTTGTGCTTTCTTCAACTTTGCTAATCCTCGCCTCTTTGGTGTTCAATTCCCCTCCCTCCCACCCCACAGTCTCAGAATTCCCTCTTAGACATTTGCTGTGCAGCTCACATTTACTTTCCAGATGTTTCCAGTTTACTGCTCCGACAGGTAGATGCACATTCAGGGCTGTGCCTGCCCAAAGGCTGAGCGGAAAAGAGGCTTTCTTTCACACCTTGCATTGTTTGAGCTTTGGGTACTGCTCTTTGAAACTGTGCTAAATAGTAAATGGAGAGATTGTTGTTTGCATTGCTGAGCTCACGCTGGCCAGTTCTAAAAGGATTCTTTCCAATTTGCTTATCAGCAAAGGAATCACCTTCATTTCCTTTGATGATGTTTCCCAGCAGACACTCTAGACCCAACACCAGAGCGAGTCAGACTCTCCTGAAATGCCTCTTTCCCAGGAACCCTACTTCGTTTGTACATAATCAACTTTCATGACAGGTGCAGGGGATGGGCTGAGCAGCCAGAAACACCCACTGCCCCCACGCTGAGCTCTGTCACAGGGAAGCTGGAGGCCCTCAACAGAGACTTGGCAAGAATGCATTTCTGTTCTAACTGGATTTTCCCTCTGCTTGTCAGCCACAAAGAGAAACACTTGAAGTCATTTGTATTTTATCCTCTTGAGTAACTTAGAGTAACTTAAAATGAATGTAAATAAAACTCTGCTAATAATTCACAAAGTAGTGAGAAATCTTAAGTACCTTAGACCTGTAAAAAGCACCTCCCAACACATTTTGTGCCTTTTTTAGTTTGCCACCACAGGCTATTATTTATTGATTCTTAAGAAATGGATACTGTAATCTGAATTCAAGGCAGCTATAAGAGCAAAAGAGTTGGACAAACCTGTTAGGTGTCTTATATTAAACAGAGAAGTTCATCTGGGTATAGGGAGGAGAAATAGGGAAAAAGCAAATATTCTTCAATGTCATTAGATTTGCTATTCTGTGTATTTTAGGGATCTTCTTTATTTAACTGTTTGGTAATTTCAATTTTGTCTCATTTTTTTAATGGCCAGGCATAGCTTAACAATAAGGATCCACCCTGAGAAATGTGTTGGGTGAAGAAATATGTTGGGAGTACACTGTAACAAACCTAGATAATGTAGCTAGCTGTATGATCCAGCCCATTCCTCCTAGGCTACCAACCTGCGCAGCATGGCTGCCTATTGAATACTATGGGCAATTGTACTACAATGGGGCTTGTAATTCTAAACACGTCTACAGGGTATCACCCCAGAACCTGAGGAATGACATGTAAGACAGCTATAACATAACTAGGAAATAGCAATTTTCAGTTCCCTTACAGTATTACAGATCACCACCATAATGTATGCAATCTCTTGTTTGCCCAAAATATGAATGGGGCACGTATTGTGGGTTCACACAACCAGTTCTCACCACCTCCACTGCTGTCTCTTTGGTTTATACCACCAGCCTGTCTCCTCTAGATTATTGTAAAACTGTACTGCCTGCCTCAGTTTACTCTCAGTTGAGCAGAGTGAGCCTTTAAAGGTAAAGACAGATTGTGCTACCTCTGTTTTCAAAACCTCCTTCCTAGCTTTTAGTAAGAACTGGAATCCTTACAAAGGACTCCACGAGGCCTTGTGTGACCTGCCCCTTCTCCTCTGGCCTTACCTCTGCTTACCTTGTTACTCACCGGCCCCAGCTACTCAGGTCTCCTCCCTCCTCCCCTGGGCCCTTTGCTCTCACTGGTCCCTCTGCCTAAAAAACTCTTCCCCCTGGATACTGGCATCTCTGTTCACATTTGAGAAGGGTCAGATTAACTCCACATCCCTGCCATTCCTGACCTCTCTGATGCTCTATTTTTCCTTTTTCCAGAACACTCCTCATTCTTTTAATCCGTGATTTGCTTTCTCATGTTTACTGTGCATTTCTCTCCACCACAATCCAAGTTCTACCAGTACAGGAAGTTTTGTTCTGTTTCTCCAGCTACTTAGAATTGTACATAGTAGGCACTAAATAAACGATTGTCAAATGAATTACATGGGAAGTTGGGACTGCAACTTAACTCTCACTTTCTGAATCACTATTTTCGAAAATTGTACTGTGCTGCTACAAGACCAGAAGAATCACTTCTGTATAAAGGAAACGATAGAGGATGCTGTTTGTCAGATGAGGGAGCAAATATGTTCATGGTAAACTATTAATATAATGACAGGTCAAGATGAGGTAGGTGTGTTATCGTAAGAATACAAATAAAGTAACTAAATTCACGGAGTAAGGAAAGGTTGTGGAATTTAAGTCTTAAAGGAGCACTGGGATTTTGATTTGTAAAGATCTTGAAAAGCTGATTCAAGTGGAAGAAACAGACAGTACCCATAAACGATGAAAACTTGTTCAGTTAGCAGCCTCTAGTATCATGTAATGGAGTTTGTTATGTCTTCATTAAAGAATTTTGAGGGATATGCACTTGCCTGGTAGGTATGATACTTGCAACCAGTAACAAAGTGGCTGGGCTGTAGTCTCGGCTGCACTCTGGATTCTAGCTTCCTGGGAGGCAGCAGGGAATGACTCCACTGGCTGAGTCTCTGCTGGGTCTCTGCCACCTTCAGCCGGTCTACCTGCAGCACTTCAACCCATTGAGGAATGAACCCAGCAGATATTCATCCTATCTCTGTTTCTCAAATATATACATTTTTTTCAAAACGTGCAAGATTTTTGAATAGCAAAGTGATATGATTAAAGTTTCTTGTGTTAGAAAAATGGCATTTGGAGTCCCTTGTATGGGAAAGGTTGGAAGACAGAAAAGTGAGGAGGCGGCTGTATCTACCATGTTGTTGGCTGATGTGGTTCATCTTTCCATCTATACTATGAATCTTTTCAGCATAAACCATTACTATACATTGCTAGCATTCTTCTGAATATTAATTAAGCTCGCTTCCTCTCACACTTTTCCTAATGCCTCAAAGTTAATTTAAGGACTTGGAAATATCCCAAGGTAGTTGGGGTAGGACTGTTTACTTTTTGAAAGCAAATTAAGACAGATATCTACATTCATTTGTATAGTAGCTGACTGAGATAGAAAAGCACTTCCAAAAAAATTCATGGAAATGGAGTTTAACTAGTAAGCCTATTTTGGAACATGAAAAGTTTAAGTCCATACATGAGTTTCTTTCTCTCTTTTATTTATTTATTTTTATTGGAAAGGCAAATACACAAAGAGGAGGAGAGACAGAGGAAGATCTTCCAACCAATGTTTCACTCCCCAAGTGACCACAACAGCTGGAGCTGTGCCAATCTGAAGCCAGGAGCCTAGAACCTCTTCTGGGTCTTCCACACAGGTGCAGGGTCCTAAGGCTTTGGGCCATCCTCCAAAGCTTTCCCAGGTCACAAGCAGGGAGCCAGATGGGGAGTGGGGCTGCCGAGATTAGAACCGGGGCCCATATGGGATCCCGGCACGTTCAAAGTGTGTACTTTAGCTGCTACGCTGCTGCGCTGAGCCCCCAAAATGTATTTTTAAATGGGAAAAGATGAATAGATTGGCTTAAGTACCTGAAGAATGCATTTTGATTAAACTAATAGCCACTTGAAAATTATTCAAATAATTCTGAAACATGTCTCAGGTAGCTCATGTTGCTGAACAAAATTAATTAATTAAAATAATAATAATAATTTAAAAAACCAGTCTGAGTGGTTTACAACAGAACTAAATTCTCAGTTTTCAAAGCTGGGCAGTTTAAGATCAGGTTTCGAAGCAGTTGGCCAAGTAAGCCTTGAATCTATAGGCCAAGTAAGCCTTTTCCCAAGTACATATATATAAATGTAAATATATACAATTAAAAAAAATTTTTTTTTTAACTTTATTTTATTTTTTTTATTACAAAGTCAGATGTACTGAGAGGAGGAGAGATAGAGAGGAAGTGGAGCTGCCGAGACCAGAACCAGCAGCCATATGGGATCAAGGCGAGGACCTTAGCCACTAGGCCACGCTGCCAAGCCCAATATATACAATTTAATTTTGAAATTTTTAAGTCCCTAAATGATACTCTGCTGAAGGAAAACTTTTCAAGGCAAAGTAAACACAGGAATGAAACAGTCCCAAGCCAGAATAAATAGGTAAAAGAATTTGCTAATAAGCATGACATTTTAGAAAATTTGCATGCTAGATAATCCTTTGTTAGGTGTAAGAAGGTTTATTGGCAAAGCTTTTATTTCTGCATGTTCTATTATCTCTGGTGCCTGGCATTGTAATCCTGTGGCAGGAAGCCACAGCAATAAATACAGAGCTCTCTCAGCACCTTCAGTATTCAGTGATCAGTGGCAGGTAAAATTTGCAGAGGCTAAAGGTGTTGGCATCTTAGGGTTTTATTTTCTTTGACTTTGGAACAATTACAGTAAAGATAGCAGGGAATTTTAGTCATACATTTAACTCAGGGTGTGTGTGTGTGTGTGTGTGTGCAAGTGAAAGATTTTTAAACTAAGGAGTGTGCCAAAATCATAAACTCGTAGAGTTGAAATGGAGTTTAGAGATTGTTGATCAGCTCCAAGACCAGCAAACTGAGGATTACAGAAATTAAATAATTTGAAATTAAATGACACGGCCATTTAGGGGCCATGGTGAGACTAGAACTTCAGGTTTCCATCTTCTCCATCAGAGTTCTTTCCGTTCTACAGTGAGCCCTGCTGGTATGTGCTGTCTGATTAGGAATCCCATTGCTGTACCGACCCAAGTTCTAAGTCATGACTACCTCAAAATAGCCTAACTTCTTTCAGCCTCTGCTATATCTATTCCAAATCTAAATTCTGCTTATAAAAAGATATTTAAAAATCATAAACCATTAGTTTAACAATTATTCATTCATTCATGTCGTTCCTGTACCACTTAGATTTTCCTTTTTCACCTTTAAAAGCTTTTAAATTATTTTTAAATTTTATTTAAAATAAGGAGAGATCTTCCCCCTGGTAGTGTGTCGTGCAAAGCTGACATCAGGACAGAGCTCTGTGCCTCCCACGGGGGCCTGAGGCCTAAGTGGAGTCTCAAGTGAAGCCCATACTGGAACCCAGCACTCTGTTAGGAAATGTGGCCATCTTAACTACCTCACCAAATTCTGCACTCCCGGTTGTCTTTTTTAGAAATACATTTCCAAAGATGGAAAGACTTGGAACTTTTTGTTTTTATTTTTAGCAAGACTGTGAAGCAAAAATCAGAGTACTCTTTAAAAAAAAATTATTTATTTTCATTGGAAAGGCAGATATACAGAGAGGAGGAGAGACAGAGAGAAAGATCTTCCATCCATTGATTCAGTCCCTAGGTGACCGCAATGGCCAGAGCTGTGCCAATCTGAAGCCAGGAGCCAGGATCTTCTTCCCAGTCTCCCACACGGGTGCAGGGCCCCTAGACTATATTTTTTAAAGATTACTTTGGGGCCCGGTGCGGTGGCCTAGCTGCTAAAGTCCTCGCCTTAAACGCTCTGGGATCCCAGATGGGCGCCGGTTCTAATCCCGGCAGCTCCACTTCCCATCCAGCTCCCTGCTTGTGGCCTGGGAAAGCAGTCGAGGACGGCCCAATGCATTGGGACCCTGCACCCGTGTGGGAGACCCGGAAGAGGTTCCAGGTTCCCGGCTTCGGATCGGCGCGCATCGGCCCGTTGCGGCTCACTTGGGGAGTGAATCATCGGATGGAAGATCTTCCTCTCTGTCTCTCCTCCTCTGTGTATATCTGGCTGTAATAAAATGAATAAATCTTAAAAAAATATATAGTCTAAATTTTATTCCTGATAGTGTTCTTCACTACTCATTTCATTCATTGGACTCAGAAAGGTACATTAACCTTTTCATCACGTTGCCTAGTTATAGAAATATGTTATTTCACTTAACATTTCTCTAACATTCATGAAGAATTCAACCTTGAGATACCGTCCTAGGGTTTTGTTCTCAGCTTTCTCTTCTCTCTGCAATCTTGCTCCACCAGAGCTCCCTGCTTCTTTCCTGACGTCTGCAGAGGATTTCCAGCTCTGAGCCAGTACCAGGATCTCTTTGAATCTCTCGCCTCCATTGCTTTCTTCTTGCTGTACATCTCTAACACTTGAAGGTCCTTTTGTCTAGAAAACCCTGACCATGCTTCACCCAGTAAGCTGGTTTCTTGTAAATTCTCTATTTTTTGTTCATGGAAGAAATACCTTCCCTTTCACTTGTTGTTGTTACCTCAATGCTGACTTGCCCTCCTCTGTCTTTTCTGGGTTGCACAGTCATCCAACCACCATCTCTTTGGGATGCTGCTTTCCTGTTCTCGTGCTATTGGACTTGGTTTCTTTTTTCTAAATTATGCCTAGCATTCTAGGATAAGGCTATAATCCCTTCTTGTTTTCTAACCTTAACTGAATCATCCTGGTCAGATCTCCTTCCATTCCAAACTAATCTTTTAAAGATATTTTAAGTTTTTATTATGAAAATGATGCATGTACAATGGATTAAATATAGAGAAGTAAAAGAAAACAGGAGATCCCAATAGCCAAATATGGTTTGTTCATGTTTTTTGTCTATATTTTCCCAATTTTTTTTTACTATGATTTGTTTTTGGTATTTTTTTAGATAAAAACGTTTTTATTTCAAATATCTACTACCAGACAGCTAGAATATTGTTCTTGAAGTTTGATTCTAATTTAAAATATCTTTTACCCTCTATAGAAAGAAGCTTAAGTTATTTGTATAATATTCAAATTTCTTGACAGTCTAAACCCCATAGACTCTTCCAGATTTACAGAGCAACCAGTTATGTAACCTGTCTTTCCCTGGCATGCTGTAACCCCTAAAGAGGAGATAATGAGGCTCCCACCCACTGGGTCTCTCCCCAATGGCCCATGGCAACCGAGTGGATGTAGGGAAAAACCTGAATCCTGAAATTCAATCTAGCTCCCCCATGACAGCGGCAAGAAGC
This sequence comes from Ochotona princeps, assembly GCF_030435755.1. Classification (NCBI taxonomy): domain Eukaryota; kingdom Metazoa; phylum Chordata; class Mammalia; order Lagomorpha; family Ochotonidae; genus Ochotona; species Ochotona princeps. The sequence goes on along the minus strand of NC_080860.1, from coordinate 9,405,069 downwards.
CAAGCACCTGAACTATCACTACTGCCTGCCAAAGTCCATGTTAGTGGGAAGCTGAACCCAGGAGCCAGAGCTGGGAATTTAACCGAGAAACTCTGAAGTGGAATGTGGGCATCTTAAATGGTGTCTGCACTGCTACATTGAATATCTGCCCCACGTATTGTGTGTATAATTTAAAACTTAGCATGATGTCTTAAATATAGTGTGTAGCCAATATTTGCTAAATGAATGAATGAGTAACTGAATAGTCTTTGGGATTCTCTGTGCCTCTTACTAAATTCACCAGAAGAGTAGCATTTTGGGTTTTTGTTTTTTTTTTGGTTTAAACAACAAACACTTAGGTTATTATTAAGTAGATATGGCCAAGCCTAGAGCCAGAAACAAAATAGAGGTGGCAGGAACCCAGTTGCTAGAACTGTTTCTGCTGCCTGCCAGGATCTGTGTTACCAGGAAGCTGGAAGTGGAGATGTAGTCAGGAATTTATAATGTGAGATGCAGATATCTAAATCCTTAGGTTAAATGCCTGCCCCAGTGGAAATGTTTAAAGTAAGGTTATATAAATAAATATGATCAAGTTTGAGAATCTTCTGTAAGAATACATTGTCATCATGCAGTTATTTGTACTTTCCCTGTGATACAGTCAGTGCATATGCTAAGCTGTAGTCAGGATGATTGCAGGTGTTTGGAGCAGCACTGAAGATGCTGCTTTGCTGTCTCTGCATCCCGTCTCAGAGGGCCTGGGTTTCAGTCCTGCCGCTGTACCCAATCCCAGCATTACTACTAATATGTGCTTTTGGGGAGAGCAAATTATGGCTCAAATATTAGAGTTCCTGCAACTCCCCTGTGGAACCCCCAGGTTCAATTTACGGCTCCTGGCTTCTTGCTCCTTGCTTAGATTGGCTCCACCCTAGCTGTTGCAGGCATCTGGGGAGTAAACCAGTACTAGATGGGAAATCTCCTTTCTTGTCATTGCTAACTCTCTCTATTACCCTCTACCCATTTTTCGTAAATATTTACTTACTTCTTTATTTGAAAGGCAAAGTGACAGAAAAATCTTGCATCTGCTGATTCACTCCCTGAATGACTGTAACAGGCAAGGAGGGAGCGGGCTGCAGGCAGAAGCCACCACCTCCACCCAGGACTCCCTCATGAAGGGCAGGGATCATCGTCTGCTGCCTCTCAGGCGCAGCCGCAGGAGACTGGATTGGAAGCAGAAAAGCAGGAACTTAACCAGTCTCTCCAGTATGGAGTGCAAGCATAGCACATGGCAGTTTAACATGAATACCACAATACCCTCCACCACTCTGCCTACGCTAGTGTAATAATTTTTTGTTATTTTTTCTTAAAGAGTTCCCCTAAGAAGTGAATCCTATACTACACATGTTTAAGTGTTACAAGACACTTCGGAGAAATATGCCAGAGAAATTAAATATTTTATTCCATTAAAATTTTTCTTGATTACCCATCAAAATATAGAATTTTGGAAACTTTTTTTTACACTTTAAAGTCTCACTTTTTTCTGGTTCAGAAAAATAGTTTTCTGGAATGTCAAATCAGAAATCCTGGTTTTTTGGTTTTTCAAGATTTATGTATTGGACCTGGTGTGATAGCCTAGCGGCTTAATTTTCACATGCATCCACCAGGGTCCCATATAGACACTGGTTCTAATCCTGGAGGCTCCAATTCCCATTCCAGCTCCCTGCCTGTGGTCTGGGAAAGCAGTGAAGGATGGCCTAACACCCTGGGACCCTGCACCCATATGGGAGACTCAAAGGAAGCTCCTGGTTCCTGGCTTTAGATTGGCTCAGCTCCGGCCATTGCAGTCATTTGGGGAATGAACCAGCGGATGGAAGATCTTTCTCTTTGTATCTCCTTCTCTCTGTATATTTTGCCTTTCAAAAAAAAAAAAAAGATCTATTTATTTATTTGAAAGGCAGAGTTACGGAGGGAGAGGAAGAGAGAGAGTATACACTTCCATCTGTTGGTTCACTCCCTGAATGGTTGTGCTGACTGGATCTGGTACTGGAACCAATCCAGAGCCAGGCACTGTATCCGGGTGTTGTCATCTTCATGTACTTTCTCAGGCATTATCTGAGAGCTAGACCTTAACCTGCTGTCTTCCGACACTTGTCTGGAGAAATCCCGGATTTGAATTTGGAAGCACACCTGCCATATAGGTGTGATGAATCACTTTTCCAAGATTCAATGTTGAAACAGAGAAATGAATGAAAAAGAAAAAGGCATTGAGATGGCTGATCTTTAAAATTATTTCCAGTATAAAATGTTTGGATTCTTATCTCCCGTCTTCATACAGAGATAGTATGAAGTTTTCAAATTAGGTGACTCCTAGCTTATTGCTGAAGAAGTGTGATTGAAACATCAATAGGCAACTTAAATCTTTCATTATTCATTGTTCTTGATTGATTTGGGGGAAAGGGCAGTTATGAGAAGAGTTCATATTTCTACTGTTTATCCAGTGCTCTATTAAGTTAGAATGTCTATAAAAATAATTTACTTAATTATTATCTTTGGAAGTTTTCCATTTCTCAGAATGAATAGTGAAGAAAATTATTTCCGTTGCATAGCTCTGATGAAATCTTGAACTGTGAGCTGACTGGATGTTTAGTTGGCCCAAGGGCCCAAGACCTGAAACACTGCATTCCTGCCACGTTTCTGAGTGCCCACATTTGCTGGAGGTTAAGGAAGAGGGAAAGAAAATAAATTTATGAAAATTATTTCATCATTAGTGAATTGTCAAAATGCTACCCCCATCAGATGGAAAAATAGCCTTGTTCCATGTGTTGGCAGAAGGACGAATTTAAATGATTGTTTTTAGTTGTCATTGGGAGGGAAGGAGGAAGAGACATCAAGAGATTTCTGTGAAGCCCAGTGTGAGCTGTGCTCTCACTTCCAGTTCCGGCTACCTGCTGATGTGTACGCAGGCAACAGGTGATGGCTCCAGGAGCTGCATCCTGCCATACATGCAGGAAAAACCCAGACCGTTTCCAGCTCCTGCCTTGGGCCTGGCGGGGCCATAACCTTAGCAGAGAACCGACAAGTAGGAGAGATAGATCAGCTACCAGTCCCTTTTTCTCTCTGCCTTGCAAGTAAATAAGGACAATATTTTTTTAGGAAATTCTTTTTTAAAAAATGAGGTTTATGTATGCATGTATGTATTAATTTCTTTAACAGGCAGAGTTAAAGAGGAAGAGACCCAGATCTTGCATCTGCTGTTTTACTCCCCAGATGGCTGTTAAATCCAGGCCTGAGTCAGGTCAAAGCCACGAGTCAGGAGGTTCATCCAGATCTCCCATGTGGGGGAGTGGAATCCCGAACACTTAGGTCATCTTCTGCTGCTTTTCACAGGACCTTAGCAAGGAGGTAGACTGGAAGTAGTACAGCCAGGACTCAAACTGATGCTCACATGCGATGCCAGTGTTACAGGCAACAGCTTTACATGCAATGCCACAGCACTGGCCCCAGTAAAAAAATTTTTATTGAAAAGAAAACATAAACTGAGACATGTTTCTTACTCTAAAGAAACACTTGCCATCCACTTTGAGTTCTTGTGTCCATGTGTTTGAAACTGAAGTAAAGGAATACAATGGTGGGTTTTATCAATATTTTTCATTTAGCTGGACTGTGAAACTATTGGAATCTGTATTTTATGGGTAGGAGAGACAATGTAAGCAAAGACAAAGCATGAAATTAAATGTGAAGTATGTTTGAAAATGTGACTGAGTAGTAGTTCATTGTTTCCTAATTTTGAAGGTTAACGATTTGGGTTAAGTCGTGTTGTGAAGCCAGCCTGGATGTTTGTTAGATAACGTTATGCCTCATCCTGTAGGAAGGAAGGCGATTCTCAACGAATCTGAGCAACAATGCGACATTGTCTGAACTGCACTTCAGGAAGATTTTGGTAATAGTGTTTTTAAGATGAATTCCAGAAAATATAGAACAGGGACTGAAGGACGAGAACTGGTGAAAAGAGAAAATGCTACATAAATGGAACATGAATAACAGATAAAAAGAAATATTTGAAGCAACACTGGGGATTAATCCAACCTAAGGTATAAGAGAAAGGGAAAGTCAAAGTGAGTGTGAGTTGTACGTGAGCCTTTCAGGGAACAAGCCATTGGATACTTGAAAATAGGGGAGTGGAATTCAGGTCTGCGTTGGGACATAGTGCTGTGTGAAATCATTAAGTGACAGACATGAAGACAGCAGCTTGCGGACACCCGCAGGGCCTGGCAGATTGTGGAAGAACACATTCAAGTCGGGATCAGAGAGAAGTGGAGGGCTCTAGTAGGAAGAAGTTGGGAAAGCAGAAGAAGTTTCGTGGATTCTAAGAGGCATTGATGATGAAAGAAGAGCTGGGGTGGGGAGTGAGATGGAGGAAAGCTGCCACCAGTCTTGAGGTTTCCTAGGTGAGCTGCAGGCATACAGTTTCTGGCCTCACCAGCACTGTAGTATTTCCCAGTGGAAAAACAAACATACAAGACTGAATGACTTGGGGCTCTTCCTTAGAATAAACACTGAGCAGTCATTAAAATGATCTTAACAGTGTTTAGAGACATGGCATAATCCTCAGAGACGTGGGCTATAAAATTACATAGGTAACATGATCACAGCTACCTAACAAAATGAACATGAACATAGAAAAATAAATAGTTGCTTGGGGAAAACTATGTCAAATTATCCTAGGTGGGATTTGGGGTTATTTAGAAGTAGTGGGATATATTTCCCAGATTCTCTGTTGAGTATGTATTTTCCTATTAGACAATTTGAAAATAGTCATTACTCAAGAAATAAGGGAGATGGGTTGTGGTAGAGCCCAGGACGGAAATGGCAGGTGAATCAATGTAAATCCTTATGTTAATTGAAAAAGCAATTCAAAAGCTAAGCCTTTATGACCAAGAATCAGTAGTATGACCACACACTATCCGTCTGATTAGTTCTGCCTACCAGTGGCCTTCTTTGAGTTACCTGGACACAAGTACATCGGTGGAAGCCTCAGTGTGGCTTCTGAAATCTAATGACACATGGGTTTTCCAGGTGTTACTCGAAAAAGGGTACCTGTGTCACTGTTGTGAAAAATCTTACTTTTGACTTGTGTTATCCATGCACAGATAAATATGACTTTATTTGTAAACATTTTAACTTTATAATATTACATTTTAAAAAGTAGAGCTTTAATTTTATCAATTCCTGTTTTCAAAATTAATTTGTTTGAAAGCCAGAGTGACAGAAAGAGAAAGACACACACACACACGCACACACACATTTCCTTCTCCTAGTTCACTCCCCAAATGCCTATACCTGCAGAGACATACCCAGGCCATGGCCAGAATATTAGGGAATGCCATTTTTGTCTCCCAGGGAGTGGCAGGGACCAATACTTGGGTCATCATCTGATTCTGCCTTGGCACATTAGGAGGAAGCTAGACAGGAAGAAGCAGTAGTTCTCCATCCATCCCAGGCGTCCTGATAGTGGGATGTAAGCATCCCACGCAGTGGCTTAACCCACTGTACCACACTGCTCACCCCAACAGTTCTAACTTCTGTAATTGTGTTTTTTTTTAAAGATTTATTTATTTTTATTACAAAGTCAGATATATAGAGAGGAGAAGAGACAGATAGGAAGATCTTCCGTCCGATGATTTACTCCCCAAGTGACTGCAACGGCCAGTGCTGTGCCGATCCGAAGCCAGGATCCAGGAACCTCCTCCAGGTCTCCCACATGGGTGCAGGTTCCCAAAGCCCTGGGCCGTCCTCAACTGCTTTCCCAGGCCACAAGCAGGGAGCTGGATGGGAAGTGGAGCTGCCGGGATTAGAACTGGCGCCCATATGGGATCCCGGCGCATTCAGGGCAAGGACTTTAGCCGCTAGGCCACGCTGCTGGGCCGTATAATTGTGTTTCTAACAGTATTTTAATCTGCTTTTTCCATAGGTGCACCATATATACAAAAGCCTGAAGTTATAAAGGCGAAAATAAGATTGCTGCTAAAAATGAATCTTAGCAACACAGTGTACTTTGTGCCGCACAGAAAAAGGTATTGTCCACAGTCCTGTGACTTAGCTTTCTCTTTACAGTGGGAATTACTTGTGTTTTCTGATTTTATGTGATGACTGTTTATTATGATGAAAACTAAAAGGGGATGTTAAAATATTAATAAAATAAATGAAATATTTTATAAATTTTTTTTGAGTTTTCAGGCTAGTACCATGCCATGGTAGGTTAACCTTCTGCTTGTGAAGCTGGCATCCTATAAGAGCACCAGTTCCTGTCCCGGCTGCTCCACTTCCCTTCCAGCTGCCTGGCTGTGGCCTGAGAAAGCAGTGAAGGACGGCCCAAAACCTTGGGTCTCTGTATCCACATAGGAGACCCTTCTTGTGGCCATGAGGGGAGTGAACCAGTGGATGGAAGGTCTCTCTGTGTCTCTCCTTCTATCTAATTCTGACTTGCAAATACAAATAAATCTTTAAAATTTTTTTTTTAATTTTTGAGTTTTTTCCTTGGTTGTTTTTCCTATTCTCCATTATGGCTTACAGAATGGAGAATTGCTTGGGTAAAATAAGTTAGTTTATTGAAAGTTTCCTGATTCCCTTTAAGTTGTTTTCTGTAACTATGCCTATTGCCTTTTTTGCATATTACAGTATTTTCATTTTATTTTGAAACTATGTTAAAGGTTTCATGTCACCTTTCCTCTAATTTCCTCTAAAAAGAAGTATTAGATTTTTCTAAAAATGTTTAAAAAATACAGATAAGAGAAAATAAAAAATTATCTGAAGGCTTGGTACGATGGTTCAGTGGCTAAATCCTTCTCCTGCACACACCAGGATCCCTTGTGGGCTCCTGCTTCTGTCCCAGCTGTTGCAGTTCCCTTCCAAGTCCCTGCTTGTGGGAAAGCAGTGGAGAAAGTCCCAAAGCCTTGGAACTCTGCACCTGTGTGGGAGACCTGAAAGAAGCTCCTGGCTCCTGGTTTCAGATCGGCTCGGCTCGGGCCATTTGTGGCTTCTTGGGGAGTGAATCAGCAGATGGAGGATCTTTCTCTCTCTGTCTCCTTCTCTTTGAAAAGTCCCTTCCAATAAAAATAAATTCTTTTTAAAAAAACCATCCGAAATCCCAGCTGTTTCGGGCAAAACCCAAGCTGGTGCTCCACCTGCCTCATAAAAACAAAGCAAACAGAAAAATCCTACCGTGGAGGTCTCCCAGAAGGCTTTCCTGGGTCAGCAACCAAGCCCTTTCCACTCTGTGAGCAATAACTGTTTCCCTATGCCCTTGCTCCTTCCCCATACATATCCTTTTCTGTGTTATGTTGCCAATTTGATGGGTGAAATGAAATAGCTAATTATTTTAATTTTTAACTTCTTTGATTAACTAGGGAAGTTATATGTACTCTGTCATGAATAGCCACTGCTTTTTTTTCTTCTTTAAAGATTTATTTATTTTTAAATGAAACTCAGATGTACAGAGCAAAAGAGAGACAGAGGGAAAGATCTTCCATCCACTGGTCCACTCCCCAAGTGACCACAATGGCCGGATTTGAGTCGCTTCAAAAGCTGGAGCCAGGAGCTTTTTCCAGGTCTCCCACACAGGTGCAGGGTCCCAAGGCCCTGGGCCGTCCTCCACTGCCTTCCCAGGTTACAAGCATGGTGCTGGATGGTAAGTGGAGCAGCCGGGGTTAGAACCAGCGCCCATATGGGATCCTGGCAGATGCAAGGTGAGGACTTTAGCCTCTAAGCTATCAGACAGGGTCGAACCACTGCTGTTTCTTTGAGTTTTCTGTTTTGTAGGCGAATGGGTGTTTGTACATGGATACATTTACTTTCCTGCTAACAAGAAAAATCTTTGAACTGATGCATATTTTGCAAGGATGCCCCCTCAGTTGCCTTTCCATTTTGTTCATTTTTGTCTTCTGAAACAACCCTCATGAATAGTTTCCATCATTACTCTGAACATGTAAACCCACATATTTCTGATGCCCTAATGCTGGTGAAGGTAATATGTGTCCTGCCCCTTTTGTTTTTTCTAAACATTTCTATTAATAATTGCACATATTCGTGGGGCACATTGCAATGCTTCAGTGCACATATCCAGTACATACTGTTCAAAGTAGGATAATGAAAAGTTCCTCTTTTTGAACATTGTCTTATGATTGGCTTAGAATTTCTTTTTTCTGTTTATTCACATGATATATGTTAGATTATCTCATGCTGCTTCTTCATCTCCCCTTTCCACCACTTCACACACCCCAGGCAACCTCTAACATCATCCGTCACCTCATTTTCTTTTCTTTTTTTTTCTTCTTCAGAATTTTAAAAGCATCTACAACTTTTTGCCTGTCACTCAACGCTGTTATGTTGAAATCCATCCATGTTGCAACCTGTATCGATAGCTCATTTCCTTGCTGAGTTTCATTCCACATGTACCACAGATGGTTCATCTGTCCATTTGTTGATGGTTATCTTAGTCGTTTCCAGTTTGGGCTATTAGAAGTAATACTGCTGTTGTAGCCTTATAAGGATACAACACTTTTATTTTTCTTGGATAAATACCTAGCAGTGAGATGACTGCATTAAGTTTTAGGTGTATGTTTAAATTTGAAAAGAAGCTGCCAAGCTATTCGTCAAAGTGTTTTACCATTGTACATTCCCATCTGCACTATTTGAGAGATCCAGCCCTCCACTTCCTTGCTAACACCTGGCCAAGGTTATTTTTGCCAGCCATGCTAGCAGGCATGTAGTTACATCCAGTCGTGGTTTTGACTTGCCCCTCTCCTCAGTGGTGGCAGTAAACATCCTTTTGGTTTATGTGTGTCTTTCTTGGTGATGTGCTTATTCAAACCTTTGCCCATTTCAGAGATTAGGGGGTTGGTTATTGTTGAGTTTCAAGGATTTCTTTATTTCTCTATTCAAATCTCTTAGGAGACACATATTTTGCAGAGTTTTTCTCCCCATGTGTTACCTGTCTTCATTCTATTGAGTATATTTCACATTCAATGTTTTTACATTTTGAACAGGTAAATCAGTTTTTCCTTTATGGATTGTGCTTTTATTTATATCTAAGAGGTTTTTATCTACAGTTTTCTCCAGTGTTTTCTTCTGTAAATTCTAATAGTTGTAGATTTTTAGTTGTAATATAGTTGCATTTTAGTTCTGTAGTCCATTTGGATTTAATTTTTCGGTAGTGTGTTCCTATTGACAATTGTTTTTGGCACATATGTATGCCTTTGCATTCCTTTCTCCACTGAATTGCTTTTGTGCTTTTTAAAAAAACATTCATTCATTTTTATTTGAAAGAGATTTGCAGAGAGAAAGAGAGACAGAGAGAAAGATCTATGATCTTCGCTCCAATGGTTTACTCCCCGAGTGGCAGCAATGACTGGAGCTGAGCCAGTCCGAAAGTAGGAGCCAGGAGCTTCCTCAGGGTCTCCTACACAGGTGCAGGTTCCCAAATCTTTGGGTCATCCTCAACTGCTTTCCTAGGCTGCAAGCAGGGAGCTGGATGGAAAGTGGAGCAGCCAGGGCACAAATCAACACCCATATAGAATCTTGGTGCATGAAAGACCACTGAGCCATCACGTCCAGCCCTGCTCTTGTACTTTAATCAAAGCTCAGCTGTCTTTAAATTAAGGATCTTCTTGACTTGCTATTCTGTTGCGATGATCTATTTGTCTACCTGAGCATATGTATCAGCATCTCCTGATGAAGGAATCTTGGTAACAGTTCTCTGTTGTCCTCTTCTTAAAGTTGTTTTGGTTATTTTTAGCCCTCTGCATTTTTACATGAGTTATTTTTAATTTTTTTTTAAATTTTGATTGGAAAGGCAGATAAACAGAGAGGAGAAGAGACAAAGAGGAAGACCTTCCGTCCAATGATTCATTCCAGTGGCCACAATGGCTGGAGTTGAGCCAATCCGAAGCCAGGACCAGGAGCTCTTCCAGGTCTCCCACATGGATGCAGGGTCCCAAAGCTTTGGGCTGTTCTCCACTGCTTTCCCAGGCCACAGCAGGGAGCTGGATGGGAAGTGGAGCTGCCGGGATTAGAACTGGGGCCCATATGGGATCCCGGAGTGTTCAAGGCGAGGACTTTAGCCGCTAGACCACAGCTCCGGGCCCTGTCTTTTTTTTTTTTTTTTTTTTTTTTTACCTAATACCCATTGCTTTGAAATTCTATCATCCCTGTGTTGTTGCTTTTTCAGCATTCCAGTTCTGGTGTCAAGCAGTAGATCTAGTATCAGTTACTGCGTCTTGGATAGAAGTAAAAGTCCTTTCTATTTTTGAGGATGTAGAAATGACCAAATATGTATATATTCAAACTTACTGATTATGGTTTTTATGTCTTGCCACTGTTAACTTGCTTAGTAATTAAGTGTTCTTTTAAAATTTATTCTAGAAATTTTTATAGTCTTTTTTATATTTAAATGTTTATTTCTTTACAGAATCATTCTGGTCTGTAGCATAACAAAAATATATGTTTTTCCCCAAATATTTGTGAATAGGACTTAGCTATAGTCACTTGGAAGCTAAAATATTCAAAAGCTTAAAATGTGTTTTGATGATGGAAAAGATTTTAGTTATGATAACTTAGTCAACATATCTTTTTATTTTTCTTAGAATGAATCTCACAGTTTGCTTTTTATGCCTAGTCTCCAACAAAACATGTCTTCTTATTAATCCATTGCCTCTCTTTTCTGTTTCCATACCTAAGTAATAAAGACAGTAACACTTTTTGAACTTTTATTCTGTTCTTTCGATTCTGTAACTGAAAAACAGCTAGTGACTTTTCCGATCGTGTTGACACAGCAGCCTTCTGGCTGATGATGGAGCCCTGGATTGGTAAGACCAGCATTGGCAGGGCAATCCTTTTTCCTGTTTAAAATCTTCAAAGACACCCTATTACCCTCAGGATAAAGTCCAAATTTCTTAATATGATTTCAAAGAGCTTTTGTGATTTTCTTTGGCTCAAAACCAGCTTCATGTTTTCTCCCTCCCAATGTCCCACACATCCATGTTGAATGAACTACCTTTATTTTCCCTAGAAAGGCATACTTTTTTACTTCCAGGTTAAAAAATAAATTGTGGCACCTGATTGTAGCCTTATATTAATAAAATAGTTGTTTTTCCTGCTAACCACTAGTTATAACTGTCCACTTGTGTTATTACAGTTTTTTTAAATAAAATTGTTCGCACATTAGATTCCCCAAAAATATTTAAAACACAAAGGAAAGAAAAGCCTGTTTCTATCAGTATTGCTGCAAACATAGTTGTGTTAAATGTTGCATTCTATCTTTGTCAAACCTTAAAATCTTAATACCATAGTCTTACTGATGTGATTATTTTGAAGTAATGAGTTAAATGGACATCCTTTTTATTAAATTCTTATCTTTTTATTTAATTCTTGTTTACAATCCTTTCCTATATTCTTGATGTGTCATTACAGTTTAACATCTCTCACCTTATTTGTCTCTAAGCACTTTAAGTACAAGAACTATATCCCACTCATTCTATTGCGAATATCCAGTACAATGGCTGGCAAATAATAAGCACTTCAGTAGACATGTGTTGATTAAAAAAGTGAATCAAGTAGGTGAGGGGACAGTTAGGATGATGACCTATATGTGCTAATGATTTAACCATACAAAGTGCAGTGTACCTGTCGGGACAAGAGAAAGATGTTTTAACCCTGCCAGTTTTACTTCTTTAATTAATGACCTTTTTCTTTTCTTGTAGACTGAAGTTCATTGGCTCATAACTTGAAAAAATTAGTTTGATTGGGCATTAACCAGATGTATAATGTAGTTTTATAATGGGTCAAAGAAGAAACACAGAAGTATCCCATAGCAAATTCAAAATAAGAGTGTCTATTTGTATGACACAGATTATTTACAATGAAAAGTAAAGGTAAAAGTTATCATTTAAGTACTTTCTAATGAGGAAGAATTAAAAGAGGATCTTCAACAAATAAATGTGTGTAACTCTTGGCAGAAAACATAAACACATCATAATGATATATTTATTAATAGAAACTTTGAACTCCTAATATTTAATATAGCAATGGAATGGCTTGCTTTTTCAAGTGGACATTTGGCATACTCTCCAAATGATAGTTTTTTCTTGTGGGGGTTAATGCAGGTTAATTATCTACTCTGCTATACAAATAGACCACATGTCAGTCAAAGAGCATGAGATTTGCTGTGAGACCTGGTTTGAATTGCAGTGCTGACAAATATTGGTCTCCTGACCAGAGAGCGTAGCTTTACCTCTCAAAAGCTTAGTGTCATCTATAGAATTAAGTTAATAAGTAAAAACAATGTACTGTGAATCCATTGAACAGAGTTTTAAAAAATATGTGAAGTTTTTAGTGTTGCCTACATATGTAGTAGTGCTTAGTCAATGCTAGCTATTATTACTTCAGTATTAATTATACTAGAATTATGCTTCTCTGGTGATCACTTGATTAAAACATAATTAGTTACAATGCCTTCTACACTTTTAAGGTAAACAGTAGATGGATTTTAGAATTATGTAATCCACCCCACAAATGCTTTTATAATATTTTCATCACCCTAAAAAGAAGCCTGTGCCTTAATTATCTGTCTTCCAAACCCACCGGTACTGGGTAACCAATAATCTATATTATGCACCTGTAGGTTTACCTTTTCTGGAAATAGTCTATAAGTAGCTTCCTATAATATACAATAATATAATAACTGTTATATAATTTAATATATAATTAGCAAACATGATACATAATTGTGATATGATAATAGAATGTGTTCTCCATTTACCAGTTAATGGATGTCTGTCATTTCCATCTTCTGGCTGTCATGAATAATTCTGCCACAAACATCCATGCACCAGCTTTTTTATGTTTTGTGTTTTCGTTTCTGTGTGGTGTATACCTGAGAATAAAATTTCTTCATCAAATTATAACTTTGTATAAGGGTTTTAAATAAATAAATAAATATATACATATACATATTTATTTTTTGAGAGGCAGACAGAGAGAGAGACATAGACATAGAAAGCTCCCAATTGCTGGTTCATTCTGCAGTTGCTCATAACAGTCAGAATTAGACCACAGTAAAACCAGTCGCGGGCCTGGCGGCGTGGCCTAGCGGTTAAAGTCCTCGCCTTGAAAGCCCCGGGATCCCATATGGGCGCCAGTTCTAATCCCAGCAGCTCCACTTCCCATCCAGCTCCCTGCTTGTGGCTTGGGAAAGCAGTTGAGGACGGCCCAATGCATTGGGACACTGCACCCGCGTGGGAGACCCGGAAGAGGTTCCTGGTTCCCAGTTTCGGATCGGCGCGCATCGGTCCGTTGCGGCTCACTTGGGGAGTGAATCATCGGATGGAAGATCTTCCTCTCTGTCTCTCCTCCTCTGTGTATATCTGGCTGTAATAAAATGAATAAATCTTTAAAAAAAAAAAAACAGTCGCTGGGACCTCTCCACCTAGCTCTCCTGCACAGGTGACAGGGGTCCAATCACCTGAGTTACCATGCTGTCTCTTAGGGTCTGCATCATGAGAAGCTGGAAACAGGAGTCAGAGGTGGGTTTTGAACCCAGGCACTCTGAGGTGGGAGTCTACATCAGCATCGTTAACTGCCAGACAAATGCCCACCTGCAGAGCTGCTTTCCAGTATGACTCTGTCATTTCCCATTCCTACCAGCTGTATGGGAGAGTTCTGATTTCGCCACAGCTTCCCTCCAATATTTCTTACCTGACTGAATCTAACCCTCCTATTCACTATAACATGCTATCTTGCTGTGGCTTTAATTTTAATTTCTCGAGTAACTGAGGAGTTTGACCATATTTTCATTGGTTAATGGTTATTTGCATATCTTTCTTCTTAGAGAAATGGATATTCAGATCCTTTGCCTAATTTTTATTTAGTATGTCTTTTTTTTTGTGAAATTAGAAGACCAGTAAATAGACTTTTAAATTCAACTTCTATTTGTGTTCTTGGGAAACAAAACATATTAGAAATAATTGGTTGGAAAACCTTGCATTTCTGCAGGTACTGAAGCTCCACCAAAGCTTTTGTCGATGAGAGGGAAAGCCATCCAGAAGCAGGGTGCTTGCAGCATTGGTCACCATGCGTAAAGGGGCCCCCAAGGACCCAGAGATTGCGGACCTGTTCTACAAGGACGACCCCGAAGAACTCTTTATCGGTTTGCATGAAATTGGACATGGAAGTTTTGGAGCAGTTTATTTTGTAAGTACCCGAAGAGAGTTATTTGGATAAGTCAGAAAGTATGAATTTACATTTACTATACATTGATAGAACTTGTAAAATACTCTTGATTTTAGTAGTTTTTTTTTTTCAACAAATTAAATGCTGTTTACACTAGAGACAAAATGGTCATTCTTTAATGAAAAGCCAGTTCTAGAACTTTAGGCCTTTTCCTTTTTTTTCTTCCTTCCTTCTCTTTCTTTCTTTCTTCTTTTTTCTTTCTTCTTTCTTTCTCTCCTGCTCTTCGTGGTGATTATTGTCTCATTTTGCTTTATGTTTAATCCACTTTATTTTGCATCTCTAAACAATGTAATTTGATTTTGCCCAGCTTTGAACTTTTAGAAATAGAAACATTTTGTATATATTCATTTATGACTTATTTGTTTTGCTCAAATATACAACATTCTTCAGTTCTTTTTTTTTCCTCTCTGGTACTTAATAACTAATCCATCACAGCCTCTCTTCGCCAGAATTAGAGGGCGGTTCCAACCTGTATTTGACTCGTCTTTCTTAAAAAGTTGCCAAACCCTTTACAAAGTTCTAATGTTTCAGAATGACAACAGAAAACCAAGCATTCTTTGGACCTTAACTAACAAGCCATTTGTGAAAGGGGGAAATTGAGACCTACCTTGCAGAAGACCTAGTGACTTATTTGCTTTCAGGGGCAAATCTGTTTATTGTGTAGTGTGTGCCTATTGAACATGAGGATTATTTCATCTATAGTCGAGCACAATATCGTGTTTACAGTAGTTATTAGGCATCTTTTGTTGCTAATGATGGACTAAAGAAATCTTGGGAACCCATGGGGCTTTGATACTGAAATATGATATTCCTTAACTCTTCCTTGCCTGTAGGCAAAAGTGAATAGAACAAGCCTGTGTTTTGTCCAGAAGACATTTAAAAACAGAGTCAATTGACACTTTACTGTAAAATTCACAAAAATGTTTAACCTTTTATCTACACTGCTCCCATGGGTAGTACCTTAAAAATGAATTTCCCCACAAACCCCAGTAATGTTCTTATTTATTTCTTTATTTTTAAGATTTACATATGTTTATCGGAAGGCAGATCTACAGAGAGAAACAGAGAAAAATCCCCCCTCTGCTGGTCCACTCCCCATGTAGCCTGACAGCTGGAACTGAGCCAATCCAAAGCCAGAAGCCAGAAGCCAGTAGCTTCTTCTGGGTCTCCCATGCAGGTGCAGGGTCCCAAGATTTCACTGTTGTTTTTTATGTTTTGCACCTCTACCATTGTTAATATACTCTTCTTAATGTTACTGGTACCATTAGAACCAAAAAGATGAAGTCATCTTTTACTTTTTTTTTTTTTTTTTTTAAAGATTTTATTATTATTGGAAAGCCGGATATACAGAGAGGAGGAGAGACAGAGAGGAAGATCTTCCATTCGATGTTTCACTCCCCAAGTGAGCCGCAACGGGCCGGCACGCGCCAATCCGAAGCCGGGAACCAGTAACCTCTTCCGGGTCTCCCACGCAGGTGCAGGGTCCCAAAGCTTTGGGCCGTCCTCGACCGCTTTCCCAGGCCACAAGCAGGGAGCTGGATGGGAAGTGGAGCTGCCGGGATTAGAACCGGCGCCCATATGGGATCCCGGGGCTTTCAAGGCGAGGACTTTAGCCGCTAGGCCACACCGCCAGACCCGAAGTCATCTTTTACTTGAATAACTACAGTAACCCACTTTACTCTCACCTCAACGACCATGAAAGAAGTGTGAGCTGATCACATCCACTTGCTACTGGAAAGTCGTTAGAGCTGAACCCCCACATCTTTCCCATAAGCAGCACCCAAGATAAACATCAGCAGAAAGCTGGAAACGGGTGCATTGATGACGTGAACCCAGACACCTGCCATGGGATGCAGGTATTCCAAGTGACAGCTGAACCACTGCAGCAAGGACCAATTGGAAATACAGTTTTTGTTTTAGGGTGGTTCTTTTTTCCTCTCTCTAGTTCCAAATAGCACTGATTCTAAATAAGTTTGATAAGCAATTAGATCATAATACTGTATGATTCCATTAGGATAGGCTTTTTCTTTGCTTTTTTTAAAAAAAAATTTTTAAAGATTTATTTATTTTTATTACAAAGTCAGATATACAGAGAGGAGGAGAGACGGAGAGGAAAATCCGTCCAGTGATTCACTCCCCGAGTGAGTGCAACAGCTGGTGCTGCGCCAATCCATAGCCAGGAGCCAGGAACTTCCTCTAGGTCTCCCACACGGGTATAGGGTCCCAAGACATTGGACCTTCCTCCACTGCTTTCCCAGACCACAAGCAGAGAGTTGGATGGGAAGTGGAGCTGCCGGGAACAGAACCGGTGCCCGCATGTGATCCTGGCATGTTCAAGGCGAGGACTTTTAGCCGCTAGGCCACGGCATCGAGTCCCAGGTACAGTCTTAATATTAAAGGTTAAAAGCCAGAAACACATGAGAGATTTTTGTTTTTGATAAATGTGAATCAATTCCTTCTAAATCAATGAAATTTTGTCTTAAATTTTCTTTGTAGAGTTCTTTGAAAATTATAGTTAGTAGATACTTTGTTTCTATCATAGATTATATTATCTGGTGCATTAAAATTTTTTTTAGTGTGTGTTCATTTTCTCTGCATTTTAACATTCTTTAAGAATCTAGGGCTCGGGCCCGACGGCATGGCCTAGTGGCTAAAAGTCCTCACCTTGAATATGCCGGGATCCCGTATAGTCGCCGGTTCTAATCCCGGCAGCCCCACTTCCCATCCAGCTCCCTGCTTGTGGCCTGGGAAAGCAGTCGAGGACGGCCCAAAGCTTTGGGACCCTGCACCCATGTGGGAGACCTAGAGAAAAAGCTCCTGGCTCCTGGCTTAAGCACAGTTCAGCTCAGCTCAGTTCTGGCTGTTGCAGCCACTTGGGGAATGAATCATCGAACAGAAGATTTTCCTTCTCTGTCTCTCCTCCTCTCTGTATATGTGACTTTCCAATAAAAATAGATTTTAAAAAAGGAAAAAGAAAAAAAGAGAGAAAGAAAACCAGGAGCCTTTGTTGTAGTGTAGTGGATTAGGGCACTGACTAAGACGCTGGCATCCTATGTGGCTATTGGTTCATGTGCTAGCTGTTCTACTTCTGGTCTGCTCTCTGCTAATCTGCCTGGGCCCGTGCTCCAATGAGGTAGGCCTGGGTGAAGAAGCTCTTTGTTACTGCCAGCTGGTCCAGATACCGCCATTTGCAGAGTGAGCCAGTGGGTGGTGCATTGATTTCCCTCTTTCTCTCCCCCCACCTTTTCTGTCTAAGTAACTTTTATTGGCTTAGAATTTTCTGAAAGTTTTGAAAATTAATTTTAAATGACAAAGTAAATTGAAAGGAAAAAAGCAATATTTTCACATGTACTTTCAATGAATTATTATATTTTAGAATAGGAAGAAGACAAATAGAGATAATTACGAGACAGGCCACCCTTTACAGATTAAATAATGCACACATATACAGAAACATACACATAGACTGTGTGTGTGTGCATGCATCAGCCACTGATGGTATCCATGTAAACCCAAGCTTCAAAGTCCTTCTCAGGCCTACTCTTCCCTTCTGCACAGTAACTATTTCAATTTCAGTTAAGTCAAATTAAAATAAATTTTCCATTTCACTTTCTCAGGCGTACTAGTCACATTGCACTTGCTGCTCTGTGGAATGATGTGGTTGTAGTGTAGCAGCTAGCCCTGCCCAAGGATTTTCACTGATGTGTGTTTTGGTCTTCATTCTTTTGTAGTTTTTGTATATATATATATATATATATATATATATATATATATATATATATATATATACACTATCCACATTATTGCCGAGTGCAAAACTAAGATCATTCTATATGGCTTAGTTTTGGTCATTATTTTATTTCTTCGCATATAACTTTTATTTTTAAATGATAATTTTGACTTATCAGATTTAATCAACTAATCCTCCATTCAATTAATGAACACTATACACGGTGTATAGTGTATAGTGTATTCAATCCCAATCATTTCCCTATTATGATCTTTGCATGTATACAGAAAGGGATAGAGCAATGCGGCCGTGGAAATGTGTAGTTGGACTATCAAAGTCAGTATGCTTTAGCTTTGATGCTGAAACATGAGTTTGTTACTTTTAATAAAACAAACAGATTGAAGTAGTAGTAATGATTGTTCTTATTTTTCCTCTACCCTTTGACACAGGCCACAAATGCTCACACTAATGAGGTGGTGGCAGTCAAGAAAATGTCCTACAGCGGGAAGCAGACACATGAGGTGAGTAAGAAAGGCCACTGCACACCGGACTGATTCACGCTCGTGAATAGGAAACTAATACACAGCCTGTGAATGCTGCTAGCATCTTTTCCTTCCGGTGAAGGTTCCCAACATTCTATCTCCTCCACCTTTTTGACAGACTTGTTCATGTGTATGTGTAATAGTTCTAATTGGCAACAGTGTTTACGCGTACCCAGACTAAAGACATAAAACAAATTGAAATAGCTTCTTGATTGACGAAATGTCTATTTTTTTCCATTGAAATAATAGAATCATACATAGGTTTACTTTGACAATAAAACACTATTTTTCCATTCAAAATTAAAATCTTTCTCTTCTAATTTCCATAGAAATGGCAAGACATTCTTAAGGAGGTTAAGTTTTTACGACAGTTGAAGCATCCTAACACCATTGAGTACAAAGGTTGTTACTTGAAAGAACATACTGCCTGGGTAAGTCAAAGAACCTGTTGTAATCCTTTTGTCTTTTCTGTTAATTTTTTAAAAATATTTATTTATTTTTATTGGAAAAGTAGATTTACAGAGACAAGGAGAAACACAGAAATATCCTCCATCCCCTGGTCCGCTCCCCAAGTTCCCCCAACGGCCATAGCTGAGCTGATCTGAAGCCAGCAGCCTGTTCCAGGTCTCCCTTGCGGGTGTAAGGTTCCAGGGCTTTGGGCCACCCGACACTACCTTCCCAGGTCACAAGCAGGGAGCTGGATGGGAAGTAGAGCAGCCGGGACATGAGCCAGCACCCACATGAGAACCCAGTACATGCAAGGCAAAGAACCTGGACACTAGGCTACTGCGTCAGGACATTTTATGTTAATTTTTTTCTATTTTATCTTGCCTTAGTTTCTGATTCCCCTTCATTATTCCTGTTATCATTTTAATCTGTTACAGTTGGTGATGGAGTACTGCTTAGGCTCAGCCTCTGATTTGCTAGAAGGTAAGAACAAAAGCACTCCACCCTCCTTTCTGTTTTGCCCTGATCTGTGTGTTCTGTGCTCCAGTGTCAAAGGGCAGAGCTGGTGACCTGGACGTCAGGGTGGTGCGGGTCAAGCTGGGCTCACTGGGTCTCTGTTCTGTCCCTGAGGTCTTCTGGCTCCTGTTGTGTAGTTCATGGCCATGCACAGCAGGTGCAGCTGCGGTGTTGGGCTGGTAGGACACAGCCTCTGTAACAGAACCTTCGTGTCTATGTAGACGTGTGAAAGACAGGGAAATGTCAGCACATTATAATGATGTTTAACCCTCTGCTGCCAGTGCACTTATAACCAGAAGCTCTATTAGAGATTTCATGTTTCAATGTCTCCTTGCTCTCTGAATAGAAATTGCTTATTAGCTGCTTTCACCAATAATGAAAACTGTTAGTTACAAGAAACAGAGATGGCTTTGTAGCAGAAGGTCCTGTGACCTAGGTCACTCCAGGCATTTAAAATGATAGAAGAAACCAGTGAAACTGGGCCTGGCAAGTGGGACTTGGTGGTGGTGATAGCTCTAACTCACAAATGACAAACAAATTAATACTTAATTAGTGAGTATCAAGCTTTGCTTGTTTTGCATGGAAGTGTTCATTCAGTGGAGTTCCCTGTTACCTGGTTATTTACTGCTGCTTAATGAAAAATATAGAATCTTAATGTGTAGAATAAATGTGTTCTCAAATTGACATTTAAGAAAGTATATCATTCAGTCTGGCATGGCTGTATAAGATAAATTTTAAAAGAAAAAGGAACGATGCTCATGATTTACCCTGGACTTTTTCCCCATCCTGTCCCAGTTCATAAGAAACCACTTCAGGAAGTGGAGATTGCTGCCATTACCCACGGGGCCTTGCAGGGGCTGGCCTACCTGCATTCTCACGCGCTGATTCACAGGTACGAACAGATTAGCTGGGCTTTCTTTTCAGTCACCAAGCTGTCCCAGGAACCCTGAGAACTAGTGCGTGCTCCGATTGTTAGGATGCTTCAGGATGTCCGGAAAGTAGATAGGATGCTGCTGCCTGTAAGGTGGAAAGTTGCAGGGACTTTGTCTCTTGGTCTGTCATGTATCCACAGACCCCCAACATCTCTGATCTATTGTCCAAACTGGGTGTACCCAGAACATTTGAAGAAAGGCCAAGAAATTTTTTGATACCATGACAAAAAGGAAAAAAGAAATCAACTTCCTTGTATTATATTTCTTAGTTGAGTTTTTTTTAATTGCAAATAGCAAATTAATCCTATATAAATATATGTTATCTAACCATTTAAGATTTTTGCATTTTTATAATCCATACAGATACTCAGGAAGGTATTATTTTTATTTTGGGAGATGAAGAGGCAGGGGCTCAGAAAGTTTTAAATAATTTGTTGCCTGAAGTCTCATAGCACTTAAGTAAAAAAGTAAGGATTGAAACTCAGATTTCCTGATTTTCAACCCAGGTTTTCCTCTACCTGGTATATATTTTTTTTCAGCCATAATCCCAATGTCCTCCTATAACCACCTTCCTTCCACTGGTTTCTTCTAAAAAAAGGTGTTGTTTCCAATCTTTCCTTCTTTCCAGAAAAGGTTTTGAGCAGTTCCTTGAAGGAATGGTGGGAGAAATAATGGAAAATTCAGTAGATTCTTAGGGTCTCTGATGGCTGTCAAACAAAAGAAAGCACTTAGCACTTATCAGGAAGAAGTGAAACCATTAGATCACAGGTTCCCCTTTTGCTTCTGTGTTAGTCATCGCCAAGTCACCATCAGCAGTTCTGCAAAAAGCAGAACTTCCCTGACATGGGCAGGCCGTCGTCCTGCCAGGGACTCAACCTGTGTAGAAGGGTAGCGAAGGAGCCTAAGCATGTCCAATAAATACTGGTTCAATCAGCTCACCATGTCTGTGGATCTGACAACTTTTTGAAAAATGTATCTCTTTTGTGCCAACGTGTTATTATATTACTTGAATACCTTGTGATGCCTTTGCGTGTTTCTTTTGAAAAGTCTTGGTTTTGTTTTTCTGGTGTCTCTGTTACCTCCACCTGCACTTGAACTTGCTGTTTTAAGTTACGATTTTTTTAGCACACAGTAGCTAGAAAGACAAAACTTTAAAGAGTGTATTTTTAAATTTAAAAATAATTACCGTGTCTTAGACTCTTATTGTGATCTAAAAGACAATTCAATCTTTTAATGAAATAGAGAAAACGTTTTTCTGTTGCAAAGACAATAAACAATCCTTTTTTTTAGTTCTCTGTGCCAATGCCTAATGTCATCATGAAGAAGGAAACAGAATTTTCAAGGGAAGTTTTTATAAAAGTTACTTTGGAAGCATTTGAAGCTTGTCATTTTTAACTTGACATTGATTTTCTTCATTGTCTCTATCTTTCCATGGCCCATTGATTTATACTTCTTAATTCCTAGTATTCATTTTACCTCATGCCTGATTAAAAAAAAAAAACTAGAGTACATCCACTTCTTGTCATTCTAAATTTTCATGCTAAACAATTATTTTTTTAAAATCATCTTTATAAATTTCTGCTGCATCAAACATCTAATAGCTTAAATAGTAACTACTTGTGATTCTTTGTGGTAATACAGTATGAATGCAATTTCCTAACTCCTAATCCTTGTTTGTTTTGATCTTTCAGGGTCTTCTTTTTACCGTACAGTGTTATTATTAAAATAACACCTTCTATGTAACATGTACCCTCCCATGCCTTAGAATTGCAGTTACAATGAAAGGCAGAGAGAAAGGGTCCCAGGCAAGAAAGAAAAGGTATGTGTGTAGCTGAGGTGTTTTCAGAGGTAGACCCTAGAGTCATTGCAGGTTTGTTTAGGCTACAAAAATGTCACAGAGTTTGGAACCCAACAAACAAAAAGGCAGTTACCAAATGGTACCAGTTTTCTTAGTACGTGAAAAGCTGTCAGTGACTAGATTCAGCATGTTTAAGAATGTCATTTTGTAAGTACAGCAGCTGTACAGGTTTCCCTGTCGGCCATGTCTGCCTTTTTTTCTCATTCTATTCCCTCCCTTCCAGAGCAAGTTCTGCTTTTAAGTAATTACTCTCACTTCCATGTAAGAACACTGAGGAATCAGGGCTCCCTTACAACATGTAGTAATTACTAAATCTCCTTCTGGCTAAAAATATATTATTATTGTTGTTGTTGTTTTAAAAATAACTGTGTTATTAACTGCATGCTCTGACCTATTCCATAATCAAAATTTTAAATTAATTTTCTAAACCTCTTTTTTTTTTTTTTGAACAGGGATATTAAAGCAGGAAATATTCTCCTGACAGAGCCAGGTCAGGTGAAACTAGCTGATTTTGGATCTGCCTCAATGGCTTCTCCTGCCAATTCCTTCGTGGGCACCCCTTACTGGTACGTAGGATCAGAAAGTTGTACAGAATTTTTAAATGTTCATGCATAAGCAAGATGGACTCATGGTATTGGCTCTATTTTTTTGGTTGTTGTTGAGAGTTGTTCATTTCTTTTTCAGGCCTTTTTTTTTTTTTCCAGATTTTAGAATTAACTGCTTTAAGTTTGTTTGGAAGACAGAGGGACAGAGAGCTAGCCCCTACATACAAGATCACTCTCCTCATGCCTGCAGCAATAAAGGTTGGGCTAGGCTGAAACCAGGCTCCTAGAACTCAGTTCACGTCGCTCACATGGGTAGCAAGGAACCAAATACTTGAGCCATCACCTGCTGCCTCCCAGGGTACACATTAGCAAAGGAAGCTGGGCGCTGAAGCAGAGGTGGGACTGGAACCCAGGCACTCAGACTTGGTGTCTCAAATAACATCTTAACCTCTGTCCCAAACACCCACCACTTTTATTGGTTCTTTTTTTTTTTTTTTTTCAGTATCTCACCCACTGAGATTTCATTTGAGAAAATAGAAACTCAATAGCAAACAGAGAAACACGGCGACTTGATCTAAACCTTCGGTGACTTCAGGTTGTTCTGATAGCATTGATGTCACTGGGTGAAAACTGAGCAGGATTATCAACTCCCTAGCCAAGCTCGGGTCTGAGGTTTCCTTTGAACTTCTCTATGGAGGCAGTGCCCAGGAAGGACACAGCAGCTGCTTCAGCTCTCCCTGCCCGGCCAGCAAGCAAAAACATTCCCTTTCAGTGAGAGGAATCAGAGTTCCTGTGTTTGCTGCGTTCTCTGATACTTCACCTGGCTTGTCATTCTGACCAAGTGTGTTTTTTTCTTTTTTTCTTTTTGCCCTGCTTTATTCCAGATTCTTTTCCTTCTTTTGTAGATAAGTTAGAATTTCATTAAACCTTAGAGAATGGCTTATATCCCTGGAGAATTACTTACCTACTTAAAAAAAAAATCAGCTCCTACTGGAATTTTTTTTCCATCATCATGAAATACCATTTGCTGAACAACTACATAGGCTCCACAATAGAGCACATTTATATTCAAAACATTTAAAACTGACTGGGTCTTTGTTTTCCTAAGAAAAATGCCTATATACGAAGTAATACCTATTAACCATAGCCCAGGTTGTTTATATGCTTTTGAAAATTAAAGAATCATTGGAATAGCTGATTAGATTGCTTTATTTTTTTGCAATGTGAAGTATTTTCCATGTTGTTTAAGGTAGCTTACTTATTTGTGTGTCACGCATATTCATCTTTCATATGTATCTCTTAGAGTTTCTAGAATTTACTGCATTATATGATTGAAGAAACTTAGATTAAGCCAATCAAGGTGATAGTAAAAGACAAAATCAAGATTTGTAGTAAGAAATAAAGAACTTGCTGTTCCTTCTTATTCATGGAATATACTTATATTCTGAATAATATGTTTCTAAATTATTTGTATAAAAACCTAGAATACTTTTAACAGCAGCTGTTTCCTTGAGTCATGTTTTTAGGGGGACTTGGCTTTGAATTTGCAACTTGAGTTTGGTGTAATATGTTTGGTAGGATGGCTCCAGAGGTGATCTTGGCTATGGATGAAGGACAGTATGATGGAAAAGTTGATATTTGGTCACTTGGGATCACCTGTATTGAATTGGGTAAGTAGGTCATAGCATCAAGTTATGCTAAAGAGGGTAGACTCTGCAGTCAGCTAACCCCAAGTTCTAATTTTCTGATTCTGCCATTTCTTAGTTGCGTGACTTGGGTTATATTAGTTGAACTGCCTGTGAAACTTGCCTAACAAAATTCTCTGTGTTGTGGGGATTGACTGAATTCAATGAAAATGTGGCGTTAATGTGCTTATTATATCTTGCACATGGTATATGTTCCATAAATATTACGCATTAACAGAACAGTCTCGGGAAGTGTGGTATTTCATTCGTATTTTTAACCTATGTTTCAACATCTCTTTAAAATTAGGAGCTGGGCTGGGTGTTTAGTGTGATGGCTATGACTGCTTAGGAAAGTTTGGAAACAATGATCACACCCACTTTTCCCTAACCCTTGATCTTTCCCACTCTGATCAACTATGTTAACATCGTCTGAAGTAATGATAATAATAATGATGATAATAATAATAATAGTAAAGACTGCTTAGGATATCTGCATCCCATATTGGAGTGCCTGGGACTGGATCCCAGGTTCACTCCTAATTCTAGTTTCCTGCTAATGCACACCCTGAGAGGTAGCAGGTTGATGGCTCAATGATTGGTCCTTGCCACTCATGTAGGGGACCCAGATGGAGCTTTGGGCTCCTGGCATTGGGCCAGTACAGCCTCAACTGTTTGGAACATTTTGGGACTGAATTACTAAATGTGACTGCTTGCTCTCTCTCTCTCTCTGCCCTTTAAATTAAACAAGTAAATAAAAAACACAACAAGGAAGCAACATGATGACTGTAGTGAATAAGGATGCATTACATACTTGAAATTGTTAAAAAAATAGGCCCTAAGTGTTCCTTTTTTTTAATAAAAATTTATCTTATTTTTTTTTAAAGATTTATTCTTTATTGGAAAGCCGGATATACAGAGAGGAGGAGAGACAGAGAGGAAGATCTTCCATCTGATGATTCACTCCCCAAGTGAGCCGCAATGGCCAGTGCTGCGCCGATCCGAAGCCGGGAACCTGGAACTTCTTCCGGGTCTCCCACGCGGGTGCAGTGTCCCAATGCATTGGGCCGTCCTCAACTGCTTTCCCAGGCCACAAGCAGGGAGCTGGATGGGAAGTGGAGCTGCCGGGATTAGAACCGGCGCCCATGTGGGATCCCGGGGCTTTCAAGGCGAGGACTTTAGCCACTAGGCCACGCCGCTGGGCCCAAGATTTATCTTATTTTTATTGGAAAGTCAGATATGCAGAGAGGAGGAGAGACAGAGAGGAAGAGCTTCCATCCATTGATGCACTCCCAAAGTGGCTTCAATGGTCAGAGCTGAGCTGAGCTGAAGCCAGGATCGTGGGTGCAGAGTCCCAAGGCTTTGAGCCGTCCTCAACTGCTTTCCCAGGCCACAAGCAGGGAGCTGGATGGGAAACAGGGCTTCTAGGATTAGAACCAGTACCCATATGGAATCCCTGCGCATTCAAGGCGAGGACTTTAACCACTAGGCTACTGTGCCACGCCGAACCCTAATTTTTCTTACACACAAAACAAACAAACAAGAACAATGAATAGTGGGTGTATTAATTGTGATAATTACTTCATAATGTATTTGAATAGGAAAACATCACATTGTGTGCCTTAAACATATGCAAGTTTTATTTCTCAAAAGCCAGCCAACCAAATAAGTAAGTAAATATTTTTTAAAATAAGCATCTTAGAGGTAGCAGCATCTTGTTGCAACATGCAATGGTGCTGTGTCTTAGAGACAAAGAACTATAACAGTAGGTACTCAGTATTCACAAAATAAAATTGCTGCTTGGGACATTTAACTCTTCAGCAATTGTTTAAAAATTATTCTATCAGTAATGTAACAAATCACATGTAATATATACACCTCATTGACAGCTTTACCATACAACTCCATCTATCTAGAATTAATTTTGTTAATGGACCTGTTAAAAAAGGCATTTTTATATGAAAGAAGATTAAACTGTTCATATATATGTTATAGTGGTATATAAGATAGTGATAGTGGTATATTGTAGATAGTACCTGAATAACATATTGTCCTCCTTCTATATGGCATCTCTCTTGTATAGTAGAATTATATTGGGCAGTTTTTTTTTAAAATACTCTGCTGCAGTACTTGAAATAGCTACTTAAGTAAGAAAGCAATTTTTATTTGGCTCACAGTTTTGGAAGACCACAGTTAAAGGTCAAGAGAGGCCTGTTGGTTGGCCCTTTAGTGATGGCATTCTTGGTGGAAGAAGTCTGAGCTAGTGCAGAGCATCACATGGTAAGCCATGTATTGTACATGCACCAATGTAGTTTCTTACAAAGCCCCCAGCATTTACTCACGAGGGTTTCACTCTATGACCCAGTGGAATAAAGGCAGCTCCCAAAGACCCTGTTTCCAAACACAACAGTGGGTTCAGTTCCCACCCCCTTTGTTTTATCAACTTGTCACTTTGGGGTAACTTCGTGAAATCAACACATAGCAGAGGAAATATATTTTGAACATTTTATAAATTGAATTGCTGAGGTTACATCACAATGATAATGATAATCTTCCTGACACTTGTCCCTCTTTCCTGAAGATCACACTCTAGAGCTCCTACGTGATGAAGAATTTTATTAGAAATTATGGGTTTTTTTAAAGATTTATTTATTTTTATTACAAAGTCCGATATACAGAGAGGAGGAGAGACAGAGAGGAAGATCTTCCATCTGATGATTCACTCCCCAAGAGAGCCGCAACGGCCGGTGCTGCGCCGATCCGAAGCCGGGAACCCAGAAACTCCTCCAGGTCTCCCATGCAGGTGCAGGGTCCCAAGGTTTTGGGCTGTCCTAAAATGCTTTCCCAGGCCACAAGCAGGGAGCTGGATGGAAAGTGGAGCTGCCGGGATTAGAACTGGCGCCCATATGGGATCCCGGGGCGTTCAAGGCGAGGACTTTAGCCGCTAGGCCACGCCGCCGGGCCCTAGAAATTATGTTTTGTGTGCCTGGCGTGGTAGCCTAGATGCTAAAGCCCTCATCTTGCACACGCTGGGATCCCATATTGGCGCTGCTTCATGACCCAGTGGCCCCACTTCACATCCAGCTCCCTGCCTGTGACGTGGGAGAGCAGTAAAGGGGTGGCCCAGGGCTTTGGGACCCTGTACCCACAACAGAGACCCCGAAGAAGCTCCAGGCTCCTGGCTTCAGTTCGGCTCAGCTCCGGCCATTGTAGGCACTTGGGGAGTGAATCAGCAGATGAAAGATGTTTTTCTCTCTCTCGTCCTCAGTATATCTGACTTTCCAGTAAAAATAAATAAATCTTTTTTAAAAAGAAATTATGTTTTGCTGAATTGATCTTCATTGAAAAAACGAGTTGAATACATGAATGTTGTGAAACCTCCTGGATATTTAAACTGACTAGTGATCAGATAAACATTTTTAAAGATTACTTCAAGAGAAGTTAACATTTACATTGTTACATTTAAACCAGGACATTTTGTTAGATCCAAGAAATCATCCCTTAATATTACAGGGGGATTGAGTGTGTTTGGAGCAACGTCCCCAGGGAAAAATCGAAACCAAGTGGTGTTATGTATTTTATCTGCCTAGAGTTTCTTCCTTTTACATTAGCCACTCCTTGTTGATTAATAAATGATCCTGGGCTAGCTGTTGCAAACATGGGGTTATATTTAGTTTTCAAGAGCTTTTTTTCTTTATTCTTTATTCATTTTGAAATACTAGTATACTATTGTAAGATGCATACAGTTATTCAAGAGGCACTGTGGGTCTATAAAAAGGTCATAGGTCTTGGGGTCATAGAATTGGGGTTAAATCCTACATTAAAATCTCACTGTGTGACTTAGTGTTAGTATTTAGCCTAGCTCAGCCTTGGTTTCTCAGTTGTAAAATTGGAGGAATACCAGCTCCCGCTGCACGGCCATTTGGGGACTGAAAGCAGTGGACGGAAGATCTTCCTTTCTGTCTGTCCTCCTCTCTGTGTATCTGACTTTCCAATAAAAATAAAAGAAATCTTTTTTAAAAATTGGAGAATAAAAGCTTTTTTGCCCATTCTTGTAGGAATTATGAATAATGGGATAGTATGCCTATTAGTACCTGACATACAGTAGAAACTCGATAAATACTGCCAGTTATTATCATGATTATGATTATCAACCATATTTGTTCTTAAGAAACTTCTTGACTTTCAAGGAAGTATTTATCAAAAGATAAGATATTTATAAAATGAATGCTAAAATGAAAATTTTATTTAAAATTAAATCTGAGTGGTTGCCAAGATTTAACCAGTTAAAATTTGGGGAATGAAAGAGAGAGGGGACATAGGAATTTGACCTAGCAGTTAAGCTGCCATTAGGGGGCCCAGCACAATGGCTTAGTGGCTTAAGTGCTTGCCTTACATCACCCAGGTTCCCATATGGGCGCCAGTTCATGTCTCAGCTGTTCCACTTCACATTCAGCTCCTTGCCTGTGCCCTGGGAAAGTAGTTGAGGCATGGCTCAAAGCCGTGTGGGAGACCTGGAAGAGGTTCCTGGCTTCTAGCTCCAGATCAGCTCAGCTCAAGCCATTGTGACCACTTCAGGAGTAAACCAGCTAATGGGAGATCTTTCTCCCTATAGCTGCATCTCTCTATATACCCATCTTTGCAATTAAAAAAAAAGATGTCATATTCCATATTCCATATTGGGATGTCTGAATTTGTGTCCCAGCCCCAACTCCCAATCCTAGCTTCCTGTTAACACAGACCTTGGGAGGCAGGAGTTAATGGCTCAAATAGTTGGGTCCCTGTTACCCATGTGGAATCAAATTCCCACATTCCCTGAACTCAACCATTGTAGACATTCTTTAAGTGAACCAACAAATGGAAGCCCTCTGTGTCTCTTCTTGCCTCTCTCTTTCTAACTCTAAGAATAGCAAACAAAAGAAAAAAGAAAGACTGAAGTCCAGACATAAGACAGTATGGGTGGAAGACTCTTAGCTGATTTTTTCCAGTGAAGTAAAAGATGGCCTGAGAGGAGAGGAACGCGGTTGCCTCTGAGAATGAAGCTGGGAAAGCAGCCTGGGCCGTGTGGATGAAGGAGCAGGAAGCAAGTGATCCTAGGAATGACGGGAAACCACCGATGGTTACAGGATGAGGCTCGTTGATATCCTATGATGTTAGTCTCTGCCTGGTGTCTGTACAGTACACTATGGAAGGGTCAGCACAGAGTAGCGGTAAAATTACAAACTTTCCCATTCCAGACAGAGCACTGACTATTTAAGGGAAGCTGTAAGAGGCCGCTCCGAGGCCTCACAGGCAGCTAAGTAGTCTTCTTGGTTATACACTGCCCATGACTGTAAGTTCTCTTGAATACTGTCCGTTGTGGGTTTAGTTTAATTTGTTAACTACTCTGGCTTTTTGCAAATGCTTACTCCAATGAATGAAGAAGTTTACCGTATAATTCTACCCTTAGCTCTTGTTCTCTCACTTACAGCTGCAAAGAGTAAGCCTATGTTGTAATTTCAGTAAGTTTTTACTCAAAAATAAAGATGTTGTCAAAAACAGAAGATCAAATTATGAAGCAGAAAGTGAGACTGCATTAGAAATTCTGTTAGAGTAAGTTCTGTAGAATGAGATGATAATTTGTCTTTGGCACCAGGATAATTAATAAGTAACATAAATTTTTTTAAGGATTTGTTTTTATTGGAAAGTCAGATACACAAAGAGGAAGATCTTCTGTCCACTGATTCACTCTCCAAGTGGCTGCAGTGGCCATAGCTGTGCCTATCTGAAGCCAGGAGCCAGGAGCATCTTCTGGGTCTCCCATGCGGATGCAGGATCCCAAGGCTTTGGGGCATTCTTGACTACTTTCCAAGGCCACAAGCAGGGAGCTGGATAGGACACGGGGCCACCAGGACACAAAATGGCACTCAAATGGTATCCCAGCACGTGCAAGGGGAGGACTTTAGCCTCTAGGCTACCACCCTGGGCCTGCATAAACTTTCTAAAAGATTTTATTTATTTTTAATTGGCAAGTCAGATCTACAGAGAAATATCTTCCATGCACTGGTTCACTCCTCAAGTGGCCACAATGGCTGGAGCTGAGACAATCCAAAGGCCTGGAGTCCCTTCCGGGTCTCCCATGCTGGTACAGGGTCCCAAGGCTTTGGGCCATCCTCTACTGCTTTCCCAGGCCACAAGCAGGTGGCTGGATGGAAAGTGGGACCGCCGGGATTAGAACTGGCATCCATATGGGATCCCGGTGCGTTCAAGGTAAGGTCTTTAACCACTAGGCTACCACGCCAGGCCCGGTTTCTTTTTTAAAATAATTTTCTATTGTTATTATTTTCCATAATAGAATTGTGTTGGAATAGGGATTCTCCATCCTCCTTCTCCATTCTCCCGCCTCCACCATTTTCCCCCCAGACTATTACTATAGTCCTTTAGCAGCAGCCACAAGACTGATGTTCTGTCTAGGTGTATCATGGCACTGTGGGTATACACAGTGGTAGGAAATCTAGTATTATGTTGTCATGATGTATTTAGCAGTTTCATCGGGAGTCCTCCTTCTACTCAGGAGTAGATGCATATTGCATCGTTGCCTCACTTCCCAATATGCTAGTCTCCCTTATGCAGTTCATCTGTGAGAACATATGTATATACATGATTACCTATGTGTCTGTTTGTTTTGTATTTTACATGACTGTTGCCTTATAAAGAACATATGATATTTGTCTTTTTGAGTTTGTTTTATTTCACTTTGTAATTTCTTCTCAGAAAGAAAAGTATGTGTTTATGTAAGTACAATATGTCAAATGAACCAAGGGAGCACTGTAGGCCTTCCGATGGAACGGTCATTTGTTCCACTGTGTAAAGTAAATCCTCTAGTAGTAAATATCTGAATTGGGGCCAGCATGGTGACATAGCGGGTAAAGCTGCTGCCCACAACTCCAGTATCCCAACAGGGTGCCAATTTGTATTCTGACTGCTCCATTTCTGATCCAGCTCCCAGCTAATCTCCTGGGAAAAGCAGTGGAACATGGCTCAACTGTTTGGACCCCTATTACGCTCAGGGGGGAGCTGGCAGAAACTCCTAGCTTCTGACTTCTGCCTTTGGCCCAGTCCTAGCTGTTGTGGCCATCTGGGGAGTGAGCCAGAGGATAGATTGATACATCTTTCTCTCTCTCTGGTTCTCCCTACCCCTCTATAGCTCTGACTTTCAAATGAATGAATAAATCTTTTTTTTCTTTTTTTTATGTATTTATTATTTTTAATTCATTAATTACATTGTATTATGTGACACAGTTTTATAGGTACTTGGATTCTCCCCACCCCTCCCCATACCCTCCCACCATGGTGGATTCCTCCACCTTGTTGCATAACCACAGTTCAAGTTCAGTTGAGAATCCCCCATTGCAGGCATATACCAAAATGAATAAATCTTTTAATAAAAGAAAAAATTCCATTCCATGATAGTGTTTTTTCTTCATTTTATATTATTTTAGCTTCTGAATTTTTTAATAAGTATTTTTTAATCAAACACAGGTATTCATACCTATTGTGAGAAAACAGGCAAAAGCAAATGTTTTCAAGATATGTGAACAACTCAAGCAATGAACAATATCACTTGTTTTTTCATTTGCAAACTTTTCATTTTATGTGTAAGGCACAGAGACAAAATAGGAGAGATCTGCCATCTGCTGATTCACTTCCGGGCTGGGACAGGCTGAAGGCAGGAGCCAAGAACTCAGTCCTGGTCTCTGATGTGGGTGACAGTGACCCAAGTACTTGCGCCATCACTTGCTGCCCTCCAGGATGGCCATTGGCAAGAAGCTGGAATCCAAGGTGGAAGCCAGTGTTGAATTGGGCATTCAGAGAAAGGATGCAGGTGTTGTGAGTGACACCTTCTCTGTTGCCCAAACATCTGCCCCCGGATTTCACTCTGTTAAAATGGCTTCTGTTGAATGCTTTACTAGTGTACATTCAGTGACCAACAGTTTCTTCTGAACAGCTATCCTGAACTGACCTTACAAACTAAACGGACTAAGTGGCATGATAATGTCAACGAGTTTTTGACCTAGCAGCAAAGCTTTGCTCATAATTCTTCATTTCGGTATCTGATTTCTCTCAAGAACTACATCATGATGTGTTTTTCCTTCTTCTAGCTGAACGGAAGCCCCCACTTTTCAACATGAATGCAATGAGTGCCTTATATCACATCGCCCAGAACGACTCTCCAACGCTACAGTCTAGTGAATGGTAAGACCTTGCTGCCACTTTAAATCTCTAAGATTACCAAATGTATTTCACACTTCCATTAAATTACATGTTAAATATCTGAATGAGAAGCATTTCATCTTTCCATTGTGTGTCACGGTGAGTCCCACGGATGCCTTGGTCAGCAGACACAGGCACAGGGTTGCATTTCTATTTGCCCTCTCCATGGCTTACATTGTGTGGGGTTTTTTTTTTTAAGTATTTTTTTTTAAGGCAGATTGAACAGAGAGAGAAGGGAGACAGAGAGGTCTTCTATCCTCTGGTTCACACCCCAAATGGCCACAAAGGTTGGAGCTGAGCAGATTCAAAGCGAGGAGCCAGAAGTTTCTTCTGGGTCCCCCACATAGGTACAGTGGCCTCAAGGATTTGAGCCATTCCCCACTGATTTCCAAGGCCATAAACAAGCTATCTGAATCCAAAGTGGAGCAGGGGCCCAGTGCAATAATCTAGTTGTTAAAATCCTCGCTTTGCTTGTGTTGGGATCCTCTGCTATGGGGCCTGGTTCGTGTCCCAGCTGCTCTACTTGCATCCAGCTCTCTGCTTGTGCCCTGGGAAAGCAGGCGACGACAGCCCAAAGCCTTGGAACCCTGCACCCACATGGGAGACACATAACAAGCTCCCTGCATCTACATGGGAGACATATAGCAAGCTCCTGGCTCCCAGCTTCAGATCTGCTTAGCTCTGGCCAGTGCGGCCACTTGGGGAGTGAACCAGTGGTCAGAAGATCTTTCTCTCTGTATATACTCCTCTCTTGTGTATCTGCCTTTCCAATAAAAATAAATAATTCTTTTCAGTGGAGCTGCAGGACATGATCATGCACCCATATGGGTTGCCAGCACCACAGGTTCAGGATTGGCCGCACCAGCCCCGCACTGTGTGTTCTACATGTGTGTCATAGCTGAAGTCCCACTGAGAGCATGTACACATGTAGTATGTGCTGTCCTAACAGTCCTGTGTGAACACCCTAGGTCTCGCCACGTCTCAGCAGAGATAAAGCGCCTGCTGTGGTGTCATGGTTTTTCCCTTGATAAGTTGTTTTATTTATTTATTTATTTTAGTATTAGTGTATGTGAGCATGTTCAGGAGCGAGTGTTGAAATAAGTTCCCAGTTCCCTGCTTTGGGTGGTTTTGACCCAACTCAGCCCTGACCATTTTGGACACTTGAGGAGTAAAACAGCAAATGGGAATGGTCTCTCTGACCCGCTCTCTCTCCTCCCTCTCCTCTTTTACCTGTGGCTTAAATAAATGTATAAAATTTTAAAAATTATTTTTACTATATTGAAATAGAGTATATATTATGAGTTGTTTAGAAAATGGCTTTTGGTTTTTCTTTTTCTTTTTGGCTGAGAACAGTGACATTTTGTAATTATTTGGGCCACAAGAGTATGGGAAAATGGGCGATTATAAAAATGAACAAGGGGCCAGCACAACGGCTCAACTGGCTCATTCTCTACCTCCAAGAACTGCATCCCATACGTGTGCCAGTTTGTGTCCCAGCTGTTCCACTTCCCATCCAGCTCCATACTTGTGGCCTGGGAAAGCAGAGGACTATGGCCCAAAGCCTTGGGACCCTGCACCCACACGGGAGACACGTAACAAGCTCCTGGCTGCTAACTCCAGATCTGCTTAGCTCTGGCCAGTGTGACCACTTTGGGAATGTGCCAGAAGCTGTTTCTCTGTGTCTCTCCTTTTCTCTGTAAACCTGCCTTTCCAGTAAAAATGCATAATCTTTTTTTAATGGGCAAAATGAAATTTTCAAGATAATGAGTATTTTATTCTGGAATCACTGTCCTAGGTTCCCCATCACTTATGTCCAATTTTGCCACCTTGTTACAGATTGTGTGTAATGGAGGAGTTTGCAACTGCTAATGTAGACACAACCTTCAGAAAACGATAACCCTGTTATCTTTGAAGAGAAAACTTTGTATAAAACTTTTACATCAGTATAGCAGGAGGTTTCCAACAGTTGATAGAAATACAATTATGAAAGAACTCTGCATGGATTTAAGAAAGTTTTGCACGAAGACAGACTAACGCAGTTCTGTTTCCCATGAACTTTTAAGTCCCTTCATAAATTAGAACTTGACCTTACGTCCTTCTATTGAAGCACATTTATTTATATGCTGACTAACCTAAAGCTGTAGCCACATTCATCATCCAAAAGAATTCATTGTAGATAGTACAAACTTGGGAGTGCTGTGTCTATAATATTCCAAAATATTTAATTTTTAAAAGTCTCCTAAAAATGTGAACGTTTCCCTTGCATGCAAATTGTTTTGAGTTATCACTGCTGTACACACCCTAACTGTATGATCTTTTGGCATCTCTACACTCACAGGACAGACTTCTTTAGGAGATTCGTAGATTACTGCTTGCAGAAAATACCTCAGGAAAGGCCAACATCAGCGGAACTGTTACAGGTAATTTTCCGATTTTGTATTTGTGAATGGGAACTTGAAGTCCTGTTTTATGGAATATCGTAAATTAGTCCTGACACGCTGGTTTAGAACATGCTGCCTTATCATTTATACAGAAATAGGAACCAGGGAATAATGATATTAGCACTGTGTGTTCCCTGGAACAGTCTCTGCCCTGTTTTCCCTTTTCTCCCACCTTCTCCCCTTTTTTTTTGCCTCCTATCATAGGATAGTCCTCCCCTTGTTCTGATCATTACTGTGATGCTTCCCTGACTTAGGTCTACATGAGAGCTGGGACTCAGAGTTCTCGGCACAGGTTTTCCCAGTGGCTCCAGTGCCACCTGTCAGGTTCTTTTTTTAAAGATTTATTTATTTTTATTGGAAAGCCGGATATACAGAGAGGAGGAGAGACAGAGAGGAAGATCTTCCGTCCGATGATTCACTCTCCAAGTGAGCCGCAACGGCCGATGCTGCGCCGATCCGAAGCCGGGAACCCGGAAACTCCTCCAGGTCTCCCACATGGGTGCAAGGTCCCAAGGTTTTGGGCCATCCTCAACTGCTCTCCCAGGCCACAAGCAGGGAGCTGGATGGGAAGTGGAACTGCCGGGATTAGAACCGGCACCCATATGGGATCCCGGGGCGTTCAAGGCGAGGACTTTAGCCGCTAGGCCACGCCGCCAGGGCCCACCTGTCAGGTTCTTATCCAGGTCATCACCAAAGCTTCCGGAAGTGAAGATCTAGGCTGCTTATGTAAAGCAGGCATTCACTTCACACCCTGTCCTATGCTCCATCCCTTTGGTGTAAACATGGTATTTTTGAGTATGTGTTTTCATGGAGTATATTACTATAGACTTTATACATAGGTAGAGTGTTCTAGCGATATCAAAGTAGTATGTGGGAATCTTTTACAATATAAACATCTTTTATTTGACGGAGATTTTCTTTAACCCTTCTCTCTCTCTCTGTGTGTATATATATATACATATATTATATATATATGTGTGTGTGTATATATATACCTTTTTCAATAATTTTCATTTACTTGTTTCATCTTTCCATTCACAAGATTTTTCTTTCTTTTTTCTTTCTTCAAATTTATATATTTATCTGACAGAAAGAGTTAGAGAAAGAGAGACAGAGAGAAATCTTCCATCTGCTAGTTCACTGCCTGAGTGATCAAAACAGCCAGAGTTGCACCAGTTCAAAGCAGGAGCCAGGAGCTTCTTCCATGTCTCCCACATGATTTCAGAGCCCCAGTTTCTTGAGCCATCCTCTGTTGCTTGCCCAGCTGCATTAGCAAGGGGCTGAATTGGAAGCAGAGCAGCCAAGATTCGAACCAGCACCCATGTAGGATGCTGGCATCATACGATATGGGTTTAGCAGCTATGCTACAGTGCCAGCCCCAGCAAGATATTTTATTGTTTGTGTTTTAGGAAACATTCGGAAGGAACATATAACCTAAATTTGCTTTAAAATGTCACCTGCCTTTATAATTGAAGAACACCTGTGCTGAGCTACCAGTTCTTGGTTTATCTTTTCTTTTGCTTAGAACTCTGCTACTATTATTCTATTGTTTTCTGGCTTTGAATGTTCCTGAAGAGGTAAATTCAAAGCTAACTAGTTTTTCCACTTAAAAGTAAGTTTTTCTGTCTTGGCATCAGCAGGCTAAGAGGATACGATAATAGAAGCAGCCGGGCAGAGAACTTGGCCTTGATCTCCTTTGTGGTTGAAACTTGAGTGAGTTCGTCTACTTTGGGAGAAACTCCACATTTCTATGGGGGAAAACAGTAACCAGGATGAGACACCAGAAGCACAACGTGAGGTGTCTGTTACTTTGAAATAGGCAAATATTTTATTTTATTTTTAAGATTTTATTATTATTGGAAACCCGGATATACAGAAAGGAGAGACAGAGAGGAAGATCTTCCATCCGATGTTTCACTCCCCAAGTGAGCTGCAACGGGCCGGTGCGCACCAATCCGAAGCTGGGAACCTGGAACCTCTTCCGGGTCTCCCACGCGGGTGCAGGTTCCCAAAGCTTTGGGCCGTCCTCAACTGCTTTCCCAGGCCACAAGCAGGGAGCTGGATGGGAAGTGGAGCTGCCGGGACTAGAACCCGCGGCCATATGGGATCTCGGCGCGTTCAAGAAGAGGACTTTAGCCGCTAGCCCACGCTGCCGGGCCCAATAGGCAAATATTTTAAAAACAAACAAAAAACAGGACACAGGAATTAATAAAGCAGAAAATTAAGTGTGGAATATATTAAAATTAAAGAACTCCGATAAGCTGCTCCATTAAGCCAAAGATAAAATATAGGGTGACAGACAACAAAAGGATTTTTAAAAATCAAGTGGGCCAAGGTAAAGAAAGCAAGGGAGGAGACACGGCATAGCAGAGATTGAAGTGCTAGGCAGCTAGCTAACAATGTAAACCAATCGATTTACAATATGTCCAGTGGCAGATAAGCTTCAGAAATTAGAACAAATTAAATTGCATAAATAAAAGTTAAAAAAATGATGATGGGGAATATAACATCAGTGGAAGACAAAAGAAATCTAATACCAACCTAGAAAAGGCAGATGTTTAAAGATATACCTGCAGTAAACCCCTATGGAAATAAATAATTTGGATCTTTTTCTGATTGGAGTTGGTCTTTATTTGTCTGACCACATCAAATGGGCTCATTATTTATTAAGAATATATTTTCTGGTAGTAAAACACCACTGTAAGTACTGAGAGTATAGCAGTATATAAGGAAGGTATCATTACTGCTCTTGTGGAATCTTAATTCTTTTAAAATTATTATATATTGGAGAGGAAGAGAAAGCTGCTGTCTGCTAATTCACTCCCCACATGCCCATGACATCCAGGCCTGTCAAGGCTGAAGCTGGGAGCTGGGAGCCCGGACCAGGTCTCCTGTGTAAGTGGTAGAAGCTCAGACACCTAAGCCATTACTGTCTTTCCCAGCATTAGTAGGAGCCAGAGGCATGTGTCATAGTCAGATGCTAGGGTACAATATGGACATCTAAACCAGTGTTTTAATGGCATGGGCAAATGTCTACCACAGAACCTATATTTTAAGGAGGGTTTAAGAAAATAAACACATAGGGCCCAACATGATAGCCTAGCAACTAAATTCCTCACCTTGTACGTGTCAGGATCCTATATGGTTGCCGGTTCTAATCCCAGCAGCCCCACTTTCCATCCAGCTTTCTGCTTGTGGCCTGGGAAAGCAATAGAGGATGGCCCAAAGCCTTAGGACCCTGCACCCGAATGGGAGACCCGGAAGAGGCTCTGTGCTCCTAGCTTCGGATAGGCAAAGCTCGGACAGAAGACCTTGCTCTGTCTCTCCTCCTCTTTGTATATCTGACTTTCCAATAAAGACAATAAAATAACTCTTTTAAAAAAGCAAATAAGTGATATAATGCCATGTGTGCATAAGTTTTTAGCAGAAAAATGAGTCAAGGTCAGGGATCAAGAGTGACAGGAATTACTGTTTTCCATAAGGAACTGGGAAGGGCTTTCTAGAAAAGTGACATTCAGGGAGAACCCCAAAGAAAACAGACCTTGAAAAAAAAAAGAAAACAGACCTTGACACTGACCTTCAGTGATGAATAAATCATATTTAGAGACATTTCTGAACTCTAAGGATAAAGATTCATACAGGCAGACTGACTGAAAAAGCATGTTTTTGAGGTGAAAAAATGAATTGGCTTCCGACCTACCTCTCCAGGAACACTCAAGGCCAGAAAATAATTGAACAACATTTAGAGAATTCAAAGAAAATGTGAACCACGACTCACACCTAGCCAAGGCGGTCTGCAATTATAAACCTCAGAACTGTAAGCACTGTAACCCTTGTGAGTTTTTCCTTTTAAAAACTGCTCAATAATAAAATATGGCCAACTTAGAGATGAAACTAAAAGGGTTAAAGAAAAAGGCGGTGGGAGAGGGAGTAATGTAGGCTGTGAAGCAGGAAGAGTGCATTAAGGACTGGAGAGACTGATGAAAGGATTGAATATTGAAACTTAAATTGGCCCCCAAAATAGCCTAGTCAGTAAAAGAGCAGTTCAGGGGTGGTCATTGGGTCTAGAGGATATGGCACTGTTGGAAAAACCACATTCCATATTGGAATGCCCAGTTCGCCACTCAATTAGAACTTCCTGCAAATGTGCACCTGGGAGTCAGCAGGTAATGGTTTAAGTACTTAAGATCCCTGTCACTACTGAGGGAGACCTTAGTGGAGTTGCTGGCTCCAGGTTTTGCTGTGGTCCAACCTCAAGTGTTTGTAGAATTGTAGGGTGTGAATCAGCAGAGGAGAGATCTCTCTCTCCCTCTCTCCCCTGCTACTTAAATAAATAAAATGCGTAAGACTGATTTTAAATGTCAAGAGCGAGAAGCCTGTCCTATGTCAGGGTGCCTGGGTTTCCTGCCTCTGGTTTCCGATTCCAGCTTCCTGCTCACGCAGACCCTGGAAGGCGGCAGTGGTTAGGACCCTGCACTCACCTGGGAAACTGGCTATGTTCCCAGATTCTGATCGTGTGATTCTGGATGACTCCTGCTTGTCAGCACAGGACCTTCTGCAGTCATCTAGGCAGTGAAACAATCTTTAGGAACCCGTGCTCTCTCTCTCTTTCCTTCCCTTCCTGCCTCCCTGTCTCTCTGACAAACACATGCTATATGCTCTCTTTCTCTGCCTCTCAAATAAACGAGCAGTTGATAAGTTGGTTTGTTAAAGAAATAAGTTGGCCACCTCCAAAAATCTGTTTATTTTGCATGGCTAAACAAACTATTACCTTATGCATTTTGAATAAGTAATATAGGTAATATGCAATTCATAAGGCAGAAACACAATAGAAGGTAGAACATGAAAAGTAAACCTTCCCCTTCTAGGCCCCTCTCCAAAGTTAGCAAGTTCGGTCACCAATTGTGTATGTCCTTCCAGAGGTATTTTTACAATCTTTTGCTGCTACAAACTATGCTACCTATGACATTTTGTACCTGGATAAGGATATCCAAAGAATAAATTTCTAGCAATAGAAGGCTCATCACCATGACTATATAGAGTTTAAATTTAAATAGATACAGGGCCCAGTGTGGTGGTACAGCCGACTTCCTCTGCCTGCCTGTGCTGGTGTCCCATATGGGTGCCAGCTTGTGTACCAGCTGCTCCACCTCTGATTCAGTTCCCTGTTTATGGCCTAGGAATGCAGCAAAGGGTGGTTCAAGTCCATGGGTCCCAGCACCAGCATGGGAGATCCAGAGGAAGCTCCTGGGTCCTGGCTTTGGGGAGCACTGATAGGAAAAGGCTATTTATAATAAGAAAGGCTCAGGTACGCAAGGCAGTTGTTTTCACTTCTTGGAGGCCCTTTCCCTGTTGCTGGTTGTGTGGGGCTTTGTTTTGAGTGTGCATGTGTGTGTGTGTGTGTGTGTGTGTGTGTGTGTGTTTGATGGGGAAATGAACTTGTCAGAGTTCTGACCTCTGGGTAGATAGAACAGCTGCCATATTGTTGAAGCAGGCACAACATGATCCCAGAAACAGAAAGCAAAACAGAAGCAGGTATGCTCTTCAGAGGGTCGTGTATGTCAGAGAGGAGTACTGAGGTAAAGTATATAACAAGAGGAAACGATGCTCTGTGTTGCTTTCTTATGTTATGTCATTTCAAGTGTGAAAGATACAGCTAACCAACTACTATTGGAAGCACTGGTGATTTCTTATTACTTACATGATAAAGTAAACCCCAAGAAATCTCATGAGAAGTAATCATCAAGGAAAGGAAAATCAAAAACATGTAGAAATGATCACGTCTCACCAGTTAAAATGGCTATTAGCAGAAAAGCAAGAGGGCAGGCGCTTGACCTAGCGATTACGACACTACTTAGGATGGCCATGGCCCACACTGGAATCCTTGGCTCCAAGTCTAGATTCCACTTCCTACTAATGCAGAATTTGGGAGGCGGTGGGTGATGCCTTCATTGGTTGGGTGGGAGACCTGTACTGGTTTCCTTGCTGTCAGCTTTGGTTATATCCTGGACATTGTGTGCTGTGTACATTTAGGGAACACTCTATTTAGTGAAAAAAAAAAAATTAAAGATGAGAAACAAGTGTGGGAAAAGGCTTGCAGAAAAAGGAAAAGTAAATCCTTAGACATATTGGTGGGAATGTGGATTTGCTTTCTATTGTGGGAAAACAGTATGGAGGGCTCTCAAAAAATTATAAATAGTGGGCCCGGCAGCGTGGCCTAGCGGCTAAAATCCTCGCCTTGAAAGCCCCGGGATCCCATGTGGGCCCCGGTTCTAATCCCGGCAGCTCCACTTCCCATCCAGCTCCCTGCTTGTGGCCTGGGAAAGCAGTTGAGGATGGCCCAGTGCATTGGGACCCTGCACCCGCGTGGGAGACCCGGAAGAGGTTCCAGGTTCCCGGCATCGGATCGGCGCACATCGGCCCATTGCGGCTCACTTGGGGAGTGAAACATCGGATGGAAGATCTTCCTCTCTGTCTCTCCTCCTCTGTGTATATCTGGCTGTAATAAAATGAATAAATCTTTAAAAAAAATTATAAATAGAATTACCCTAAGATTTAATGATCCTTCTCTGGGTATTTAGTATTCAAGTTTGTTACAAAATCATTCACAGTATCCAAGCTACAGAACAACCTAAACATCTGTCAGCAGATGAAAGAATAAGAAAGTTGTGATATATGTACATGTATATACACCACGCACACACATACATACCCATATATATATACATAGATAATGGAATATTATTCATGCTTTATAAAGAAGACCTTGCTGTTGGTTGTATCATAGATGAACCTGAAAGGCACTATGCTAGGTAAAATAAACCACACACAGAAAGAAAAATAAATTATTATCTCATTTATAAATTCTGAAAAAAAAAGGCATCTCCAATACACAGAAATGGAACAGAAAGGTGGAGTAGAGTGGGAATGGGGAGATGAAGGTCAAAGGGTACGGGTTTTGAATAGGTCGGATTAACAACTATTACAGTCTGATGTACTGCATGAGAGCAATAGATAATAACATTGTATTGTATCCTCAAAATCGACTAAGTTTTTAGATTTCAGGCACTTTTACCAACACCAGAAAAAAAAATGCAGCTTTGCAAGATGATCACTATGCTAATTTGCTACTACTCTAAATATGTATATTGAAGCATCATAATGTATACCCTAAGTCTATACAATTTTTTAAATTGGAAAGTCAGATATATATAAAGGAGGAGAGACAGAGAGGAAGATCTTCCATTCGTTTATTCACTCTCCAAGCTTGAGCCGATCTGAAGCCA
The DNA here is from genome assembly GCF_030435755.1 of Ochotona princeps. Lineage (NCBI taxonomy): Eukaryota > Metazoa > Chordata > Mammalia > Lagomorpha > Ochotonidae > Ochotona > Ochotona princeps. The sequence continues at coordinate 9,362,578 of NC_080860.1, read as the reverse complement.
GGATCCTGGAGCCTCTTCCAAGCCTCCCACGTGAGTGCAGGGTCCCAAGGCTTTGGGCCTTCATCCACTGCCTTCCCAGGCCAGAAGCAGGGAGCTGGATAGGAAGTGGAGCTGCCAGGATTAGAACTGGCGCCCATATGGTATTCTGGCACATACAAGGGGAGGACTTTAGCTGTTAGACTACCACACCGGACACTATAGAATTTTTCAAAAAGGATTTTTTGTTATTTCTCAAAAATCAGCAGGACCATTTGATGCATTTTAATTTATCTTTAAACCTTATAACAGACAATCTGTTTCTTCATCATTAGTTTGTTTTTTTTCTTCTCCTCTAATCAGCATGACTTTATTCGAAGAGAGCGGCCCCCACGAGTCCTCATTGACCTCATTCAGAGGACAAAAGATGCTGTGCGTGAGCTCGATAACCTACAGTACCGGAAAATGAAGAAAATCCTCTTCCAAGAAACACGGAATGGACCCCTGAATGAATCACAGGAGGACGAAGAAGTAGGTGTACTGTATCCCAGCAGGCACCACAGGGTGCCCAGTGAAAAGGTTCTGACCTAGACCCTCTGAAATGCTCTTTGGATGGTTTTTTTTTAAATGCAATGGATGTTCTCTCCCTTAAGAGACATGCAGATCTCGAAAGAGACATTCAGAAACTAGCACTCATGTGAAGCCAGATGCGGCCAAGTGCAGTAGAGTACAGAAGAATGGTGTCATACACTGCTGACATATAGGCAGAGGGAAGTTTCCAAAGGGACAGACAACTTCTGGTTTCTCATTCAAATCACTTAAAAAGAACTAAAAGCAAAGGTGATGATGGTTGGCACACCTGAGTGGTGTTCTCAGTTAAAAACTGGCTGGAGAACTAGACAAAAGGGTAGCTGGTTGGGGATCAAGAACATTAGTATGATAATGCATCAAAGGGTTGAATGGAGAATGGAAAGAATGCCCAGGTCATACAAGCGAAATAAAGACCCAGGACATAAAGGCATCAGAACTGCTAAGAAAGTATACCGCTGCAAGGAGTGATTGCAGAGAGGTAGATTCAGACGGGCCAAAGACAAATGGTTATCTCTTAGCAGATCCTTGTGGAATTTAGTACAAGCAATTTTATATGACGAGGTAGGACAAACAATAACTACTTGGTTTATGGAATAAGTGGGAAATGTGAAAGTAGAGACAGCAAAGAAAACTAATTTAAGATTCAAGAGCATGGCTAAGAAATAAAAGTAAGAGAAGCAGCACGTAGAACAGTCCATATCTTCAGGACAGACTCCTTTATTTGTGTGCGGAAGAGATGGAGGCCCGACCCAGTAAGAAGGAGAGGTGGCTAAAGAAGCAGGATCTAGGACACGGATGGGACAGAAACAGTATCTGCAGGAATTAATCTTGAACAAAAAGAACTATTCCTGCTTCTTCTAGAACTAAATTTGAAAAGGAAAGAATGAATGAATCTTCTTTAGCATCTTAATATAAAATAAAATTATTTTACCAAGAGCTATGAAAATGAAACTTAGCAAGCAGAATTACAGTATAAAATCTTTTGAGTCCATATATAGAAATGATCCCTTTTAATTGGAAAAATAGAGATATCAAAAAATATAATATATTGCCTACCATAATCACCCAGTGATTCCTTCTTACCAGTATTACAGTGGCTAAGTAACAGTTCATTGACATCATATACATACAGTATGGTTCTTTTAAAACAGGGCTTATTGGTAGCTCAATTGATTAATCTTATGATCAAAAGATATCCCACTGTGTTGGGTAAATTATATGTTCTGATTATTTTGCCACTTTTGTCCAATAGTGATGAATGCCAGTATTAGTTAACACATATATCTTAATACGATTACAGAGGTAAGCATGCTAGAATTGCTTGAGGGAGGCAGAATTTAATTACCTGTCCAGGACAGTAGAATTAATATGCTTGCTTAAATATGAAGTTACTCAGTAATGACCTGCCTAGGAACTCACTGCTTATCAAATCCCTGGAAACTCTTTCCACCGTACTTCAGTCTGCAGTGACCTGCTCTGTATTTACGGGCATCCTCGGGGGCACCAGTTAGTAGTTAGCAGGCTTGCTAGCACCCGAATGTTTTCAAAGCTCCTGTTACAATCCTGGCCTCCTTCTTGCTTACTGCATAGCAATATGATAATATTTGTGTATGACAGGGGAAAGGCCTGGGATAGCAGCATTTGGAGCCCCATGGCCTGTGTACAGAATGGCCCCTTAGGGGAAGGCATAGAAGTGAGTTTGAGATGTCTGGAGGTGATGGGGAAGTAGAGGAGCCAATATATAAGAAGTTTTATCTTTGCAGATTGGCAGAAAAGAAACTTGACACTGCAAAATTGAGTATGTTTAATAGCTGAGTCAATGGATTGGCACTTTATCTTTAGTGTTGTTTTTTTTTTAACCTTGGTGCTCCATGTCTTTATAGGACAGTGAACATGGAACCAGCCTGAGCAGAGAAATGGACAGCCTGGGAAGCAACCATTCCATCCCCAGCATGTCCGTGAGCACAGGCAGCCAGAGCAGCAGTGTCAACAGCATGCAGGAGGTCATGGACGAAAGCAGCTCTGAGCTCGTCACGATGCATGATGACGAAAACACGCTCAGTCCCAGCGCCTCTGTCGTGCACAAGAAGGTAAGGGTCATGGGGCCCTTCACAGCAGTGTGTCAGTCAGGGCAAAGCCAGCTCTGATCCTAGAGCTTACATTATGGCAGCTGAAGTCTCACACTAAACCTAGTACCTGTCATTATGACTCTGATGTCTGTCCATCATCCTCAACAAATAAAACTTCATGAATTCATAAATCTTCATAGAGTCCAATAAGTTGGTATCTCTAAACCAGCAAGCTTAATGCTGTGGACTGTCCACTCTTTCCAGCTGTAACCTGTTGATTGACCCTTTTAGAAGCCCACTCTTTGAGAAGCATGCTTTTAAATCTCTATTCCCAACCAACTATTATTGAGATAATTTGTATCTTTTCTGCCATTTCTTGGACTTAACTTGTTTTAATTCCTCTGAGACTAACTTTCTGCTGGCATAAATAATCTGACTTTTGATTGAATGGTTCTGCTTTTTTTTTTTTTTTTAATTTTGGTTTACCTTTCCAATTAGGGCTCTCTATTTTGTAGAACTCTGTCATGATTGAAATACTTTACTCAAAAATGTGAAAAGCTTATTTCAAAGCAGTTTCTAAAAGGTGACTATTTCACAGCTTTATCTTTACTAGAGTTCCCCAAAAGTATTTTGAAAGTCCTTAGCTAAATAGGCCATAATAAGGAAATATAGAAAAGGATGCCGCATGATTTTTTCCTTTTGAGGTATACGCAAGGAATACGTGTACTTATTTTTTTTAAGATTTATTTATTTATTTTATTAGAAAGATATACAGCGAGGATGAGAGACAGAGAGGAAGAGCTTTCATCTGCTAGCCCACTCTCCAAGTAACTGCAATGGCCAGAGCTGAGCCGATCCAAAGCCAGGAGCCTCTTCTGGGTCTCCCACACAGGTGCAGGGTCCCAAGGTTTGGGCCATCTCCTCAACTGTCTTCCCAGGCCACAAGCTGAGAGCTGGATGGGAAGTGGGCAATCCAGGACATGAGCCAGTGCCCACAGGGGATCCTGGCGGATGCAAGGCAAGGACTTTAGCCACTAAGCTGCCATTGCTGGGCCATGTGTACTTACTTTAATGAAAGACAGAGACCTCGTTGAAATTTCAGTGAGAACATATCTACGATGTTTGTTCACTTAGGCGATTATTAGTTGTTCATTTTTCTTAGGAGAAAAAGGAAATTGAATAGGAAAGGAGGAAGGGCAGAGAGGGTGCATTCGTATCCAGTCATGAATGATGGAGGCAGGCATTTAGTCTCTGGAACTGATTAATTTAATTATTTGTTGGTTGCTCTTCAGCTGGGTGCTGGGACCTATGGTGGGCCCTGTGACTACAGAAATAAAACAGCCATTGTGGCTTCCTGGAACTTATTCTCTACGAGGGAGTTTAAACAAATAGTCACACAAATAAGAATATGTTGTTGTTATAACACTAGGTAAGAAGAGCACATCATCTAGCAGAAAATAATGCACACATGCCTGATGAAGTCATATCTAAGCTGAAACATTCAACTCAGGTAGAGGCTAGCTAGCCTGGGCTAAGACATGGGAGCGAGTGAAAAAGCAATAAATAGAAAGACCCTGCAACAAAGCAAAAACAAAACCAGCTGAACAGTAGCAAGAGCCAAGATCATGCGTAAATGGGAAATGCAATTAGAGGGTAAGCATTTGGTCCTGTAGTTGAGAGGACAGTGAAGCCATCAGCATCCACCCAGGAGAATCTGAGTCAGACCCTGACTTTGAGTCTTCATCTCAACGTCCTGCCAAGCTCTTGGCTCCTGGCTGCTGGCTCCTGGCTCCTGGCTGGCTCAGGCTCCAGCCATTGCAGCTGCTTGGGGAGTGAACCATCAGACAGATCCTCTCTCCATCTCTCCTCGTCTCTGTATCCAATAAAAATAAATAATTCTTTAATTAAAAAATGAATAAAAAAGATTTTTATCTTAAATCTTTTTAAAAGGATTATTGTTTGGATTATCTTTTAAATCTTTTTAAAAAGGTTTATTCATTTTTATTGACAGATTTACAGAGAAAAGGTGAGACAGAGAGAAAGATCTTCCTTAAGGGCCACAGTGGCCAAAGCTGATCCTATGTGAAGCCAGGAGCCTCTTCTTGGTCTTCCACGCAGGTGCAGGGTCCCAAGGCTTTGGACCATCCTCGGTTGCTTTCCCAGGCCAAAAGCAGGGGGCTGGATGGGAAGCAGGGCGACCAGGATTAGAACTGGCACCCACATGGGATCCCGGTGCTTGAAAAGGAAGGATTAGCCAATTGCGCCATCCCTCTTTGAACTTTTTTGAAATACTCTGAAGTGCTGAAGGCAGAACATCAAGAGGTGTTAGGGTGTGCCATGTGGACAGTGAGTTATGGAACCAGAGCAACAGCAGTGACCAAAGTTACCAGCTGGTGAAAAGGAGTAATGTCAGACAAATACAGAAAGTTGCTAAGCACTCAAGTGCAATTGATCGTGTATTTAAAGAGCAGAAAAGAAAGCTTTGTTGGGCTCTCCTTTGGAACAAAGCTGTCATTGCTGCTGACAAGTCTGGCTCTCACCTTGCAATTCCTTCTGAGGCTCCATGGGTATAGGGAGAGCAGTTCATTTGCATCTTTTTTCCAGGTGGACACTCAAAATTAAAAGAAAAATATTACTGGCATAACCAGCAAGAAAAACAAGCCTGATGTATAACCCCTGGGGGTCTAATTTTCATTTTGTCATGCCATTGCAAAGCTATCTTAAGATAATGTGGGTCTTTCAGTACTTTTCGCAACCCAATATAATCACTTCAGAAGAAGAGGCATGATTTATATTCTGAGATAGAAAATAGTTGGATTTGACCCATTTACACACAAAACGCGTGTCAGGAAGAACTTGCTATAACAAATATAGCAAGTTTAATTATTTATATATTTAATTATCAAATATAGTCATGCCTCAGGAACTATAGAAAGTTGACCTTAGCACCACCTCCTCCCCACAAAGTGCTCACACAGATGCCCCAATCTGCCAATGCTCAAGTCCTGATATAAAATGATGGAATAATCTGTACACATCCTCCTAAAGAAGTCATCTAGTTTCCTCATAATATATAACACAAGAGCTATATAAATGAAAAGTCTATGCATATTCAGTACAGTTACAGTTGAGTTGTGGGTTGGTTCCTTTTTAATATTTTCAGTCTGAGGTTGGTTGAATCCACAGATGGATAGAGGGCAACTGTGTGTACAAGATATATGGAGGAAAAGAATCAAAATACATTTGCTTATAAACTTTTTTTTTAAATATTTTATTATTATTGGAAAGCCGGATATACACAGAGGAGGAGAGACAGAGAGGAAGATCTTCCATCCGGTAGTTCACTCCCCAAGTGAGCCGCAATGGGCCAATGCGCGCCGATCCGATGCCGAGATCCAGGAACCTCTTCCGGGTCTCGCACGTGGGTGCAGGGTCCCAAATCCTTGGGCTGTCCTTGACTGCTTTCCCAGGCCACAAGCAGGGAGCTGGATGGGAAGTGGAGCTGCCGGGATTAGAACCGGCGCCCATATGGGATCCCGGGGCATTCAAGGCAAGGACTTTAGCCGCTAGGCCACGCCGCCGGGCCCAGCTTATAAACTTTTGAAAGCATTAACTTCCAAATGCATATAGCCTAGAAAACAGCATGTATAATATATGAAGACTTGATATTCAAGTATAATTTATATTCAAGAAACCATTAGGGCTAAAATAAAAACCAGTAAATGTTAGGAGCATAAATGAAATAAGATCGTAAACTCAAGAACACATGTTGAAAATTGGACTGTAGAAATGAGGAAACTTGTTTATACTTCTGACTGCCACTATTAGTTTTACTTTACTTCAGACAAGTCACAACATATTTTTGAACCTCAGTTTCTCCATCTGTAAAGATTCCGTGTGATTCTTCAGGATCCCCTGCAGGTCTAAAACTCTACACTTCTATTCCTGCAACGGAAAGAAGCAATTCTCACCCACCTCTCCCAGGACAAAATCCGCTTCTCTCTTACATCATATGTTGGATTCCACTGAAGATTCTTCCTTGCAAAGGTTTCTCTCTCCCACCCTCTCTCCCTGCCCTGTCTTCCTCTTCTCCCTCTTTCCCCCATTCTTGTTTCCCTCTGTCTCTAGAAGCCGCTGCTACAGGAAGGCCCATTTTTATTTCCCTACAGAAGTTACAGCAGCTACACTGTTACAGGCAGGTCCAGAGATCATGTGGTTGCGGCTCATAATCCCTGGGAAGCACAGCTAATACACTTGAGCCTGGCTCGTTTCCTATTCAGAAATTTCCTTTGGGATTGACATCAGTGAGAGCAAGAAGGAAGACGTACCAGGCAGAGGCTAGAGCTGAGCTGAGGTACCAGCTGCGTGCAGGTCTCACCCGGCCCCACGTCCAGCTCTGGGGCCAAAAGAGTCCTTTGGAGCTCTCCAAGCTGAACAGAAATGGCTAGGCTTGCTACTACTTTGTCCATCAATGGCTGCCTATGGGCAGCCAGGAAGGGTGTGAGCCAGGACAAGGCTGCTGAGGACAGCTGAGGCAGTCCCCAAGGGCAGGACAGCTGAAGGCGTTTGCCAGAAGCATGCTCAGGGCAGCTGGCAAAGCGAGTCCTTAGAGAGGATCTAGGTGGGGCTCCACTCAGCCTGACAAAGTTGGTGGCCACAAAGAGTGTTTGAGGAAGCAAGCAAGCAAGCAGTATTTCTTGTGCAACTTTCACCAGTTCCCCTTGTGTTCATGTCTGACATCTTCATCCCATATATCATTATATATAAACAGTGTTTTAACCCTTATCTCATTTTCACGTTTGTTTTGAATACTTGCCACCATAGAAAATTATATCATGTGTTGATTTGTTTATAATTTTGTGACTAAAATGTGAATTCCTTGAGGGCAAGGACTGTGCCAACCTGCTTTAATGCTATACCCTAACCCCTAGAATAGTAACTGGCACATCCCAGACTCTCAGTCGATAACTATAGGACAAACACAAGAAACACAGAGCAGGAACTAGTGAATCTAAGTATCATGCTATCCTGGTTCATTAAATATGATGGACTAAAAGGGTTAAATAATCATAAATATTATGATCATGATTTTGAAGAGTTAAGTAAATAGAGTCTGTACAGTAATAAAATCCAAGAGAATAAGAGCATGCTTAGGCAATACCAAAATATAAGAAGGGTGAAGGACCCCTCCCTCCTTAATTTTACCATCAAGCAGACATATCCTATTGTTAGATCATAGTTCTGAAGCCCACTGCCATTTTTCTGAGGAAGTAAACTCACTCTTAAAGGCCACGTGTGATGAGTGAGAACATAACTTGCATGAAAGTAGCTGCCCTTCAGCCGGAATAAAGGTGCGCTGGGTTCAGCCGACGAAGCCCCCAGAAACAGAGTAGGACACTCAACATTTTCCTCAGGCACCAGAATTCCAGGCCACTCGCTTCCTCTGTGCTCGCTCCCACTCCGACCTTTCTGAGGCCCTGAAGGGGAAGCACCCCGGGACAAAATGAGCGCAGTCCTTGTTTCTCTGTCCAGTGCGGGTGCTGCCACATCACCTGAGCCAGCAGCAGGGGTGTCACTCCGAGCCAGGATCTGCAGCTCTGTCTGCCTGCTGCCTCGCCCAGCTCCTGTTACACAGTGAACAGGAAACAGAGGCTTTGTAAAAGGAAGCTCAAGGTGGACACAAGTAGGACACAAGTTTACACCTTAATTCTTGGGCATCCTCAGATAACTCTGGGGCAAGCTTTGTAGTGAGGTGAGTTTCTTTATTGGTAGTCTATTTTTGAGCCCCATCCTGTCCCTTTAAGCCCTGGTGCTATAGATTTTAACATGGTCCTACAGCACAGTATTTTTTTTTTTTAATTTGTCAATGAAGCATACGTGGGTGTTTTTTTTTTTTAAGCCGAACGTTACCTTTGCCTGTTGTTCCTTCCTACTGGTATGTCACAAGACTTTAATATATGAAAAGCATCATTCTTCACTCAGTGCTGTGTGAAGATGTTGAAACTTCAGTCATGATGGCCATCCTTTAGAAATGATCTTTTAGAGAAACTGTTCCTTACGAACCATTCTACTCTAACTCCTTGGACTTTGCTTAGCCCTTCTTATTAGTATCGCTTGTTCTTTTAAAATTCTCCCTTCCCTTTTTTTTTTTTTTTTTTAAGAACCATAGTCACCGTTTTCATGGGAAGAAGAAAAGAATCCTTAGGGGGAGAGGATGTTGTAGTTTAGCTTTCACTTGCTTCAGTGGTCTGTCCTGTTGTTGCCGCTGAGCAGAGAGGTGCGTTGTCTATCTCTGAATCCCTTTTGGCCATGTGAGGGGAACTGAAGGCGTGAAGATGATACCTCGGGGAGCCCTCGGGCCCCTCTGCTCACTGACAGACACCTGTACCAGCCATCAGCACCGAGCCAGCCGACCTCCTCCCTTCCAGGGCCACTCGATGTCTTCCCTCTTCTCCCCTTCCTCTCACCCCAGCTTTGGAGAGCTACACCTAACGATCACTCAATAATCTTGAGATAAACAAAACAAAAGAGAGAAGATAGAGATGCTGATCCCATCTCTGCAATGTTTAAAAAAAAGAAAAAAAAGGAAGAAGAAAGTGTGGGTGTCTATAAAAAGACTTCATGTCACCAGATAAAAGCCACCAAGTAAAGGTGTGCTTGTGTGTGTGTCACTATCTTACGACTTTTCTTCGAGTACAGAGTGGCAGGTTTTTATGAAATACAAATTTGAATTCTGTTAAATAATCCAAGAGAAAATGTCATTTTCTCAAAATCTCTTCAGACCTACATTCTTGGGCTTATGTATTCAGCAAACACATACCGAATACCTACTAAGCATCAAGCACTCTGCCAAGCACTAGGGAGACTGAGATGTTTCAAACCACATTGACTCTGCCTTCAGAAAGACCACCGTCCCACACCAAGGCAGGTAGGTGTGTAGTATGGTGAATACTACAGCAAGGATAAACCTAAAACACAGAGGAGAGGCTGTCAGAATCGTGCTGGAGTTGGTTGAGAAACTCTAAGCAAGGGACCCAACATGATAGCCTAGCAGCTGAAGTCCTAACCTTGAACACGCCGGGATCCCATTTGGTCACCGGTTCTAATCCCGGCAGCTCTGCTTCCCATCCAGCTCCCTGCCTGTGGCCTCGGAAAGCAGTCGAGGATGGCCTAAAGCCTTGAGACCCTGCACCCTTGTGGGAGACCCAGAGGAAGCTCCTGGCTCGTGGCTTTGGATTGGCACAGCTCTGTCCTTTGTGGCCGCTTGGGTTGTGAATCAGCAGATGGAAGATCTTCTTCTCTATCTTTCCTCATCTCTGTGTAACTGACTTTCCAATAAATAAAATAAATCTGAGAAAAAAAAAAGAAGAAAGAAAAAAAGAAAAGAAAAGGAACTCTTAGCAAGTGGCTAAGCAAAGAATCTTCATTTCAGAAACATATAGGCAGCTATTTAGGGGGAAAACCTGTGAAGTCAAAACCCTGGGCTAGGACTAGGATACAACAGTAATGTTTATATGTTTTATACTGTGAATGCTACACTACACAATATTAAAAGTTCAGTTCTTTTTATTAAAGATTTTTCTCTGGATGCACTGTTTATTAAAATAGTAACAGGAGTTAGAAAGACAATTTTCTTAATTCAATAACATGAACCAGTAAAGGGTTCACCATAATTCTAATCAAACACCTCTCCATTCAGGAAAATGAGCCTTTATTAATGTAGCCAACATTTCATCTTCATTATGTTATTCCTATATCTCCTGTATTTATAAGTGAGTTCAGGTTATTAAAGATTTTGAACAAACATTAGACAGCTTCATTTTTAACTAAGGAAATTGACTTAGTTTTAAAAATTACTTATTGACTTATTTGAGAGAGAAAGAAAGAGAGACCTCCATTTCTTTGGCTTACTACTCAAATGCCCAGAATGTCCAGGACCAAACTGGACCCAAGCTGCAAGACAGGAACCCAATCTAGCTCTCCCATTGGGTGTCAAGAACTCAGCTGCTTGAGGATCCGTCACTGCTGCCTGCCAGGATCCGCATTAACAGGAGACTAGAATCAGAAGCCAAAACCAGGTACTGAACCAAGAAATGTGGAGATGGTACTCTATCAGGACAACTTAACCACCTGGCCAAACACCTGCCCCTGGCTTATCTTTTACAATACAAGAATGTTATAAGTTTGCCAAGTTAATATAACTTTAATTAAAATTGGTCCCCAATCATTTTGTAATTTTGTCTCTGGATGATTCTTTTTTACAGATAAGTCATGATCAAGCCATATAATTTGTCATGATAAAGTAGAGCATGACATTTGTTCTTAATATTCTGAAATCATTCCTTAAAGAATGATTCCTTAAAGAATGTGAACTCTACTGTCATCATTTGTAAATAATCTAATCTAGTACTGAACTGCATAGAATAGCAAATTTGCCTTTGCTTCTTTTTTCTTTTTTACTGAAAAGGCAGATCAAATTTACAAAGACAAAAAAAAAAAAAGTCTTCCTGTCACTGGAGCTGAGCTGATCCGAAGCCAGGAGCTTCTTCCAGGTCTCCCAAGTGGGTGCAGGGTCCCAAGGCTTTGGGCCGTCCTTGACTGCTTTTTCAGGCCATAAGCAGGGGAACTTGATGAAAAGTGGGACAGCTGGGACATCAGCCAGTACCCATAAGGGGTCTCAGTGCTTGCAAGGGGAGGAATTAGCCATTGATTGACTGAAGCTGTCACACTGGGCTCTACGGGTTTTGTTTGTTTGTTTTGTTTTAACCTCTTGGGATATAAGCACTTTAGGGGCAGGTGTGTGACCAGCAATTAAATCACCCCTTGGGACACCACTTTTCATACCTGAGTGCCTGGTGGTTCAAGTTCTGGCTCCTTAACTTCTGATTCGGCTTCCTGCTAATGTGCGTCCTGAGAGGTAGCGGGGAATAACTAATGTGCTGAGTCTCTCCCACCCACATGGGAGACTTCCAATGAATTCTGGATTCCTGGCTGCAACCTGACCCAGCACTACTACTGTAGGTATTTAGGGAGTGAACTAGCAGGTGGAAGATCTCTCTGTGTCTGCCTCTGCTTTTTGAAAGAGAATGAACATTTTTGAAAAGAAATTTTAAGTTGTGTGCAGTCCGGAAATTCTGGGAGCATGATATTGAGGTTATTGTGAAAGGAACTGCTACTTTGAGAAACAACAAATACAACCAACAGACAACAACACCCAGTAAAGCCAGATACTTTAGTTTGAGCTCACCTCTCAAGGCACATTCTCTTCATTTTTAGGTTTGAAAAAAATTTAAAAACCACTTTTATTTATTTATCTATTTGAGAGACAGAGAGGGAAGCAAGTGTTGATTAACTCCCTGAATGCCTGCAACAGCCAATCCTGAGCAACAAAACTCACCCTAGCCCTTCCACAGGCGAGGTGGAGACCCACCTGCTTGGGCCATTGTGCACTGTCTCCGAGGATGTGCATTTGCAAGCAGCTAAAAGAGGAAGCTCAAACCCAGACACTCCAGGAAGGAGTGTGAGTGTCCCAAATGGCGCCTCAATCACCAGGCCCAACCCACTCCTTCCCTTTTTAAAATTTATATTTATTTGTTTTACCTATCTGAGAGAAAAATCAGCAGCTCTTGGTTTTAAATGGCTTCATGAAGTTGTCTTCTGTGTTCTGTACCGATTGAGGTGGAGCTAAATATTTAAAACTTCATGTCCTAATGCACATGAAATGAGTGTCTACTCTTGGAATAAAAATTTTCCCCATATTGTATGGTTTCTTCCTGTGTTGATTTTGAAGATTTTTATGGTGATCTCTGTTTTGGAGCTCGTATGGAAAAGCCAAGAATTATTTTATAAAAGGAAAAAGAAAGAAGCAAAACATTATAATGTTAGTATTATTTATTATATTTAAAATAGATTACTGTTTATAGCCTTTGTCTGCATTCCTGAGGAACAGTGATTTTTCTGTTTACTACTTGCTGAATTTTTAAATATATATATATTATTTAATTTTACTAGAAAGATTTCAGCAAGAAGGAGAGAGAGATCTTCTGTCTGCTGATTTACTCCCCAAAGAGCCACCAATGGCCAGAGCTAAGCTGATCCAAAGCCAGGAACCAGGAGCTTCTTCCTAGTCTCCCACATGGGTGCAGGGACCCAAGGCTTTGGGCCGTTCCCTGCTGCTTTCTTGGGCCGTGTGCAAGAAGCTGGATGCAAGTGGAGCTGCTGGAACATGAACCGGCACCCGTATGGGATCCCAGTGTGTGCAAGGCAAGGATTTAGCCACTAGGCTACTGTGCTGGGCTCCATTGTTGAATTCTTTATTTAGGGAAGGATAAACTTGTTATTATAAACTAAATTGAAAGTATATCTTCGCAAAAAAATTTAAAATAAGTAAAGGAAGGAGGAGATAAGAAGGTATGGACAAATGAGGTGGGGCAGGGTAGTATCATTATGTTCCTAAATCTGTATTGTGAAATAGATAATATGTGTTGCCTTTTATAAATAAATAAGATTGTAAATAAACAAATCACAAATTTTTACATATAAAAAATAAAGCAGATTAATGATTTGAAAGGTTTTTTTTAATTTCTGAAATATCGTTATTTTAAAAATACATTCTTTTTTTTAGGGCTTTTCAGTCACCTGTGTGCCAGCTACACTATGGTTTCAAGTTTTTTACTTTCCCAGTGTATTCTCATTTCTTTAACTTCAGTGAACTTGGAAATACAGTGTAACTTTTTTTTTATGATAATGTATTATGCATCTCAAAAAATCAGGAGGAAAGGATCTGAAATGCTTTCACCATAAAGAAATGATAGATGCTTGAGGAAGTAGATATGCTTACCCAGATTTAAATATTACAAGATGAATATATGTACTAAAGCACTACATGCTATCACAGATCTGCACACTGTTCATAGGTCAATTTAAAAGCTGAGTTTTATTTTAATTTCTTTTGTACTGGACATGTACAAAGTGTTTGTTTTGTTATTATTTTCCAAATAATGGCATGCAGTCATTTACCTAGTATTGATACTGTATGAGGTATTACAAGTAATCTAGAAATGACAAATTATATAGGAAGATGTGAGGATGTGTATAGGTTATATACAACAAATCTGTGTGCTATTTTATAGAACATATTTAAATAGCCACAGCTTTCAGTATCCTGGAACCAGGTATAATATCACTTAAAATTAAAGTGTAGATTTTTCAATTGAAAAAAAAGGAAAGAAATATAGTATGTTTCAAATTCGATCAGCAAGGTGTTAAGCCCAAAGTGTTAATGTTTACCAACAATGAAAAACAGAATAATAAAAGTGTGCACGCTTGTGCATGAAAAAGTTTTGTTTTGATCTGTTGTATCACTGCTTATATTTGTAAATCAAGTTTTATCACTTGGAAGTTAGCTGTCATCACATACAACCCACTATTCCATCTTTTGCTCTCAATCCACTATTCCTCACCAAAACTATTACTTATTAAGACCTCATATTAAAAAATCACAGACCTCTGCCTAGTGTATCTTTTCTGCTGTTGTCATGTGGGAACTGCTTACTCTCAGACATAAATATAATTTATTGATAAATCTGAATATTTAAGTGGTAGCAGGTCCCAGCACATTTCTCACTAAAACCTTAAACTTGGAGCTTGAATCCCAATCAATTTTTTTTCTGACAAAATGAGAGTACAGATCTCCCAAAGAATTATGTAGAATCATTTTATGTGACCCTTTAAGTGTTTTCTTGTTAATTTCAAAAACATGCCTTAAGAGATAAATTTTTAGCTGTGCAACCAGGTTTGGTAGAACTTGGGGACATGTTAAAAAGGTTCCAGGTGTCTGACATCAAATATGGTAGCCAACTGTGGCTACTGGGGGCTTGAAACTGATGTTGTGACTTTTCAACTGATGCTAAATTTTCCATTTCATTTCCTTTGGGTTAATCTCAATCAAAATAGCCACATGTGGCTAGTAGCCATCTTATGTGACAGCACAATTGTAGATAACCCCATGAATTTTGTAATGTTTCTCAGTGACAAATTTATTAATGATTGCTTCATTATTTGAACTGTAATACATAAATTGAGAAATAATTTCTAAACACAGATGTCATGATAAATAGCTTCCCAACATACGAAAACACTTAAAATGTGTAAAAGGGAAATTAAATTCCTCCAATAATGAATTATATCTTTTACATGAAAATCTAGATGTGAAATTTAATTTTTTTCTCCAGGAGTATATGTGTTTTGATTTTTCTAAAGTTTTTAGACAATAATAAAATGAAATATTTTCTAAACTGTCTTAATTTTTGTTTTCTGGTAGAGAAAGCAATTTAAAACATCTTAAATAGTAACAGACAAAATGCAAAACTGACTTCTCATCAGTGGTTTCTCCTAAGACCCAAGAAAAATAGGGGTGAATTTTCCACTTCCCCCTCCTGGGCATGTACTATTTTTAAATCCCCCATCATTGTACATGTTTTTTGAGCTACAAATTATTATTGGATCTTTTTTTTTTTTTTTCTGAAGGTTTAGAGCTACTCCCTGACTGACCACTTCATCTTTTGCAGAGGGGAGCATTGTCCTTTGAAAGCATTGTCCCCTTTAAAAGTCATTTCAGTTGCGCTGAAGACACATCCATTATTATCCTTCCAGGGACTGCTAGTTTTCACTGGTCATTAGAATAAGATTAATCATCTTCGCCCATCAAGAAACGAAGGCTTGATTAAATCAGGCAAGGACATTAAATTCCAGCTTTACTCGCTCTGGTGACCATACCGATGCTGAGTTGAGGAAGAATTTGTGAAACTAGCATTTGGTGAAAATTGTACGCCTGTCTCTTTAAATCTAAAAAAAAAAAATCCTTTCAGAAGCTGTAGAGAGAAGGTGCTAGAACTGTGTACGATCATGACTGGAAAGCAGGATCCCTCAGTGACTGCCGAATCTTCCCAGCACAAGACAGAGAGGCAGTTCAGCACAAACCTCCACTGATTCTAAGCAGAACGATGATGCCACCGAACAGATCTCAAATAAAATTAAACTGAGAAAGCAGATCCTTCAAGGGAATGAGCCGGAGGCTCGCTTTTATGTTAAAAGCCACCAGCATCCTCCCTGCCAGCCATGGACATGACATTTTTAAAGGAATTATTTGGTTACCGCGCTTTAAGCAAACTGTGCTAAGGAGTCTGTACATGGCATTGTTTTTTCTATTCTTTTTTTCTTTTGCCTATATGTGATTCTGGAGGTAAAGAAAAAGCCTGCCAGGGATTCAGAAGGCATCCCACTAGCGATCAGCTGACATTCCTAACTGAAGTCTGCAATGTGTTGCTTATTCATTTTGTACCGTGGGAGCTGCGGGGACTAGCAGAGAGCTAAACTATGCATTTCAAACAGCAGTGCTTGTGCAGAAAGAGGGGTGAGCGAGAGGCAGCCGGCGAGGAAAGAGCACAGCTGGACTTTCTCCTTGTTTTTATCCATTTCTGCAGGATCATGTATTCATAAGGGATGAGGCGGGCCACGGCGATCCCAGGCCTGAGCCGCGGCCTACCCAGTCAGTTCAGAGCCAGGCCCTCCACTACCGGAACAGAGAGCGCTTTGCCACGATCAAATCAGCATCTTTGGTAAGCAAACACCCCTCTACCCACCTTCCCTGCCTTCCCTCCTCCCCATCTGGCAGCCTCTCGGCCTCCCTGAACCTCCCTCTCTCTCTCGGCTTCATAGATGGGAGGGAAAGGAGTCAAGAATGTTTTTCTCTCTGCTAATAATTTTATTCATTTTAGAAAAAAAAATGTGTTGGCATAGCAACCTGATCTCAGATATTTTAGCATTGTCTATGGCATGAAGGGAAAAAAAAAACCTTTGTGTGTGTATGTGTGTGTTCTGTGTGTTTGTATATGCTGCATGTGCAACATAGGAGGCCTTTAATAAAAATGTAACTTGTTAGTCTACCCCCATTTTTTTAAAGCTATTCATCTTTTGGTTGAAATAAATAATGCTAATTTTTTTTTTAAGATATTGAGGTAGATGTCTGCAGGGCAATGTGTTCCGTTTTGTATAAATGCATGCATGTCTGTAATGTGTACACACACATCCAAAGATAAAGCACACATTTTAAAAATATGTGGTTGCTGCCTCATGTATATAATGGTAGAAAATAAGATGCCTGCTTCCTAGGGATGGATGGCTGGTTCGTTCTGGTTCATTCATTTATTTATTGCAACAATGGTAGTGGCTGCACTTCCCCGTTTAACCCCTGAAGAATTTCCTGGCACCAATAAAGCAAGCTGGGCTTTGTAAGAGAGGCTCAGGGTTGACTGTGGAAGCAATGAGACTGTAGGATTCTTCAGCATTTTTACTATTGCAAATGTGATTGCTGGATGCCCTTGTAGTAGCAAAAGGGGTGTGTGCTGGAAGAGTTAGTTTCCATGCCTCCTCCCCTTGGCCCCCCACGCGTGCGCGTGCGCACTCACACACACACACACACACACACACACACACTCACATCACTCTAAACTCCCTTTAATCTTGTGCTTCCAAATCTGACTTCTCCATCACAAAATGATTGAAATATTAGTTGTTTTGTCCAAATTGATGTTAGAGGTCACATGGGCAGTCAGAGTTATAGTGTACACTGCTTCGCTATTACATTTAGAACCTATGATGACATCATCCGAGGCCGACCCAGAAATGATCATTTTCTTGTCCTATTTTTTAAACCTGATTTCTACTTTTATTTCTCAAGTGCTTTAAAGGCTTCAGTTATGTTTGGAATTTATAATGAAATGTCATCTTTAAATACCCAAATATAAGGAAAATGAAAATGAAAGCTTCTTTTATATTGCAATACCTGGTGCTGTCTAAAAACAAGGCATTTAATTTAGATGGCTTATAAATAATCCCACTTTTAAGTTCCTTTATGGAGAAGTTTCTTAGAATCCTTTTAATGGGCCATTTTTTTTTTCCATTTCAAAGGAACGCTGTGCTGTGTAATGGAGATCTTAAAATGTCCACTCTGTATTTCCTAATGATTGTTAGGCTCCTAAAAATATGCCTGTGAGTCTAAATGAAGCATTAAATAATCACCTGTATGCCATGGTGTCCGACAAAAGAAGATATAGGGTATTTGAGAGAACTATTAGTCATACTTGCCACAGAATCTTGTGAGACTTGCACCTTTATCCAGACCTGTTCCTGTTGAAAGGAGATGAGAAATGAGGAAGCCCCACAGAGCCTCACAGCAGCATAAGCAGAATTTTTGCAGGGGAAGCAGACATTCTACCGTGTGGGTTTCCCCTCCCTGGGACTGGTTCTCTTCTTTTCTCACTTGCCACACCCTCATTCCCACATCACATATTCATGACCTCTCCCATCTCCCAGTACGATATTACTACAGCCATGCCAGAGTAAGCTCATACTCGTGTCTCCGGAGTCACCCAGGCCACTCTGCGTGTGCATCAGCCATCACAGTCATCCTCTCTGCGTGCAATAAAAACCACTTCCCCACGGGGTTCCCTTAGGGCTGTGGGCAAGTCCTCAGGAGCCCTTGTGAACCCCACAGGCTTCACAGTGCCCAGCCATAGAACTGCTACGATCAAGCGCTTGGATGGAGTGTTGAGTTGCTAAAAGGCCCTGGCCCCTGTAATAAGCCTAAAAAAAAAAAAAAAAAGGGGGAACTGACTGGTAGGCCATTGCTTTCACCATGATAGAAGTTGTTTTTGGAGGCACACCCTCTCCAAAGCAAATGCTTTGGGAGTCATGGTGGAACTGATAGAAGTTTATCAGAGAAATCAGTAGTATTTGTGTCTAGGGGTTTATAAAAAAAAAAAAAAAATAGAAAGCAAAAGCGGTATGACATTGGATAGTCCCATGCCCCATTTTGGACAAGCTAACCACTGGTGTGGAAATTTTAACATATGTTGTCAAATATTAGAATTCTACTAGCTATGATATTATTTTAAAGGCTAGGTCCAGTTGGAGTGTATGAATCAGGACACTGAGATGTCACTGAAGGGTGTTTAATCTTTAAAAATATAGCATGAATCCCTTTGTTTTTTCATGGATCCAAGATGAGATCCAAGGAACTGGAATAGCCTAAATGACATAAAACTAAGGATGAAATCATGGGAAATTGAAGGTCCAGTGCACTAACAATCCGGTCATTGTTGAAATATCACTTCTCGCGGTTGGTAGTAAGACTATTCTTGGTTGCTGGATTTTGGTTTTAGTCTTCCTTTATGGTCTTTTTTTTTTAATTCAGTTATTCAAAAGACAGATTGATACATATAGGGAGAGGGAGAGAGATCTTTCATTCATTGGATCACTCCTAAAATGGCTGTGATAGCTGGACTGATTGAGAGCAAAGCCAGAAACCTGGAGCCTCTATCCTTGCCTCCCATGTGGATAGCAGGGACCCAAGAACTTAAGCCATTTTCTGCTGCTTTCCCAGGTACATAAGTAAGGAGTTGGCTCAGAAACTGAGCAGCTGGGACTTGAACCAGCAATTCAGTACAGGGATGCCAGGGTGGCAAGCGGCAGCTCAACTCAACACCAGACTCTAGTCTTCCTAGTAGAAAAAGTAGCAGAGAGATCCAAAAGTGATGCTCGAAAGTAGGAAAAAAAATTATGTATGAAGTTTTAAATTGGTAGATAAATAATAATGATTGTGTCATTTTAATGGACTTGCACAGTAATGTTCCTAAAATATGCTTTATGAGTTGACCTTCATCCTAAACCTTAAAGAGGCCTATCTCCATGGGATTTTCCCTGTTACTTTCCATGTTATACCCTCAAATGAAGTTATTGATAAGTGTATGAAGCCCATAAGCTCTGGACTTTTACTGCTGGACTTTGACTGCTAGACTTTGGTTTTTTTCTTTTGGTGCCTTAAAACTGTAATTTCTCTGTTCTTACGTACTGCTGCAAAAATGCATTTTTAACAAAGGAAAGCAAAGGACAGCAGTCTTGAGAGATTTTTTTTCTGAATCTTTTTTCTTCCTTCTGTAAAAAAATTTATACTGGACTAATTTTTGATCTGGGAAAATAGTTACCTACATACTCTTCCAAATTGCTCATCTCACTTCTTGGGCTATTGAGATAGCTTTTTTCGTTTGTAATTGCTGGTGAACAGAGAACCTACGATTTTCATTTCATTAAAGACCCACAAGAGCGTCCTTAGCTGTCACTATACCAAATGTCATTTCTCTGTAAAGTTTTGCAATGTCCTGAACTGCCAGCCGTTTCCATGCTGGGTATGACTAGAAGGAGCACAGAGCTGTGTTACTGAGCACAGCGGCCTGGCTACCCAGGTGAACATGTAACAGAACACAGAGAGAAAACAGAGGCAGGGCTGGCACTGTTAACACTGGGTAAAGCCAACTCCCAAATTCAAGTTCAAGTTCCAGCCACTCCACTTCTGATCCAGCTCCCTGCTAATGCTCTGGGAAAGCAGGAAACGTGTTCTAAGTCCTTGATTCGCTGCATCCATGTGGGAAATCCAGAGGAAGCCCCAGGCTCCTGGCTTCAGCCTGACCCAGCCCTGGACATGGCAGCCATTTGGGGAATGAGTCAGTGGAAGGGAGAAATCCTTCTCTTTCTCTCTGTCTCTCCTCTTTCTGTGTAACTCTGCCTTTCAACTAAATGAATAACTCTTTTTTTAAAAAGTTTTTTTTTTAAGATTTTTTGTTGGAAAGGCAGATACACAGAGAGAAAGATCTTCTGTCTGCTGGTTCACTCCTCAAGTGGCTGCAACTGCCAGAACTGAGCTGATCTGAAACCAGCAGCCAGGAGCTTCTTCCAGGTCTCCCATGCAGGTGCAGGGACCCAAGGCCTTGGGCCATCCTCTGCTCCTTTCCCTAGCCGCAAGCAGAGAGCTGGATGGGAATTGGAGCAGCCAGGAAATGAACCAGCAGCCATATAGGATCCTGGCAGATGCAAGGCAAGGATTTAGCCACTAGTCTATCATGACAGGCCAAAATTATTATTCTTGTTTGAACAGCACATTTATATAGAGAAGGAGAGATGGGGAAAGATCTTCTGTCCATAGTTCACTTTGCAAATGGTTACAGTGGTCAGCGCTAAATTGATCAGAAGCCAGGAGCCAGGAGCCTCTTTTAGGTGTCCCAAGTGAGTACTGGGTCCCAAAGCTTTGGGCCATCTTCTGCTGCATTCTCAAGTCACAAACAGTGAGCTGAATGGAAGGTGGAGCAGCTGCGACATGAACCAGCTCCTATATGATATGCCAGCATTTGAAGGGAGAGGGTTAGCCTTTTGAGCCATGGCGCTGACTCCAGTAAATGATTCTAAAACAAAAAGAAAGAAAAAAAGAAAAGAGAAGAAGAAAGAAAAGTGCAGATAAAGTCTTAATTTGGACACCCCAGGAAGATTTGTCAGAGAAAATGATTATTGTCCTATCTATTCAAATATAGATTCTCTGACTTGACCTTTCCAGATTCAGTTGAAAAACTTGTAAAAAAAAAAAAAAAAAAAAAAAAAGAGAGAGAGAGAGAGTCTTCATTTGGAGTTGTAAAATGCAACCTGATAAGTCACTTCCTTGTGCAGCTGGATAGCTGAATGTGTTTCCTCCATGTGCATAAACGTGCCGGCACAGCAGAAGGAAGCACTGCAGCTCGCCCCCTCGTGAGCCCAGCGGTTCTGTTGCTGAATGCCTGGCCATGTGTTCTCTTCCTGATAGAGTGCAGGAGGATGCTTACCAAAATCCAGTGTGTGTCCTTGCTTGCTCTTAGCTTCTTAACTCAGTGAGATCAGCGCCGATGGCATTCTTCTCTTGTACTGTCCAGTGGACATGCTCAACCCACATGGTCAAAGTCCCTCTCCACATGTTGAATGGCTGAACAAACAAATAACAACTCTTCCAGCTCTGTTATCCCCTGGGGATTCATATTTGTAACCAGATGTTTCACAGTTCTGACAATTCCTGCTATAAGACAGAAGTGTCCATTATCAATCATTATTTTTAGTTAAACCTTAACACGTTTTCCCCCCTTTCAGGTGTTCTGAAAAGTGACCTGTGAAACTTCTAATGTCAAATTGTGACTCACTGTATTCTTTTAAGAACTTGCTATAAATTTCATTTGCTGTAATGCTGAAAGTGACCACTTTGTATCATATGTACAGCGTTTTGATTCTTATGAATAATTTTGATTTGGTTTTAAAGAGGGTAAGATTATCAGCCAGTGTGCTGCTATTAACTATTCACTACGTCACTAATTAGTCTTGTACTGTTTTATAGATTGTAGCCATACTCAACACTTTGCATGAGGTGATTTGTTTTAGGGTCAAATTTTACTGGAATTAAGTAGGGTGGCATTAAATAGCCATAGAAGCTTCCAGAAGAAAATTTTAGTGTTGCTTTCTAATGGTTCCTTATCTTTTATCTGTTATTTTTACCTATTCCAATTATGTAAATAATATTTGCAGTTCAGAATGTATGCATACTTTATGCTATAATGCATAACCTACATACAGACATAGTTTTATTGTTAAAGTTGCCCTTTGTGTTGAATGCGCATATTCTGATATATGTCCCCATCACCCAAAATGCTAGAGATAGGAAGGAGATGTCTTTCTTGGAGCCTGGTGGGAAAAGGAAGTAAACCAGGTGTGTATTTAGCATCTTCCCCATGTCAGGCACCTGGCTAGGCACTTTCACGTCTATACTACAAGCCTTCAGCCCCTAAGGAAGATAGGACAGATCCAGTATCCCTTTTCAAAATGCTTGGATTGGAGAATCTTTGTATTGGAGAATCTATACTGGTCGAGCATCCTTAATCCAGAATCTGAAATTTTTGAACATGAATTTTAGGTTTGGGGTTCAGGGACAGTCAACCTGCAGGAGTTGCTCTTCACATCTGACGGATCTGCATGATTGCCCGAGGGAAAGGAATGTAGTCAGGATCAGTTATGTGCTGGCAGCTACACTGAGGTTCTCCACACTGCCCCCTAGGCCTGCTGCACACTGCCAGTAATCACAGGTTTTATGTGGTTTGTCTTTTTGCTTTATTTTGTTTTTAAGATTTATTTATTTTTATTTTTTGAAAGGTAAACTTACAGATAGAGAGGAGTGACACACAGACGTCCTCCCTCTACTGGTTCACTCCCTAAATGGCCACGATAGCCGGAGCAGGGCTGGGCCATAGCCAGGTGCCTGGAGCTTCTTCTGGATCTCCCTCATGGATACAGGTGCCCAACAATTCAGGCCATCATCAGAGAGCTGGCAGAACACAATTCAGGGACTATCATTGTACAAACTGCAATTACTGCGTCTCCATAATTTTCTTTTTATGATTTTATTAATTTACTCACTTACTTGAAAAGCAAAGAAGCTCCCATCCACCAGTTCACTCCCACAGTGGCTGGGAGTGAGCCAGACAAAAGCCAGGAGCCAGGAACTCCAAGCAGATCTCTCTCCTGGTGGCAGGGATCTGAGCGCTCAAGACATCACCTGCTCCTTCGCCAAGTGTGGGTTAGCAAGTTTCTGGCATAGAAACAGCTCCAGGATTCAAACACAGGCACTCTGATATAGGACCCCATGTCTTCTCTACACCAAATGTCAACCTCCACCCATTTTTGGACTTAATTTGATTTGTGAGAACTCCCTCCAGCTTTTAATTTTTGATGTCTGTTCTCTCCATGGCTTCAGACAAAAATTAATCACTCTTCTTCTGTCCTGATGATATGAATTTCCTCAAAAGCCACAGAACCTTGATTCAAATCCCAGATCTTATGAAAATTCAAGAGGTAGGCTTGGTGTGATAGCCTGGTGGCTAAATCCTCACCTTTTATGCGCTGGGATCAAATTTGGGTGCCAGTTCTTGTCCTGGCTGCTCCGCTTCCCTTCTAGCTCCCTGATTGTGGCCTAGGAAGGCAGTGAAGGATGACTCAAAGCCTTGGGACCCTGCGCCCGCATGGGAGACTAGGAAGTGGCTCCTGGCTCCTGGCTTTGGACCGGCACAGCTCTGGCTGTTATGGCCGCTTGGAGAGTGAACCAGCAGACAGATCTTCCTCTTTGTCTCCTTGTATCTGTAAATCTGACTTTCCACTGAAAATCATAAATTAATTTTTCTCTAAAGAAATAAATTGTATTCAGAAGTATTTTGTAAATCATAAACATGCTAAAATTCTTTTAACCGACTGCTGCATTCTTAAGGCACAGAGTATAAGCTAAAAACTGGGGCACTGGGAGTGGACACTTGGCCTGGCAGTTGGGGACCCATATTGTACGTCAGAGATCCTGTGTTCAGTTCCCAGTTCCAGCTCTTGCCACCCATATAGGAGACCTAGATTGCTTTCCTGGTTTCTGATGTCAGCGCCAGCCTTTATTGAAAAACAGAGGAGTAAGCCAGAAAATGGATCTCTCTCTCACACACACACCCCTCTCAAATAAATAAATAAGCTTTTTATTCACCCTTCTCAAATTAATAAATAAGCTTTTTAAAAATTTTTATTTATATCAGGCCCTAGTGGTAGTCTAGTAGCCAAAGTCCTCACCTTGTACACGCTGGGATGCCATATGAGCACCAGTTCTAATCCCAGTGGCCCCACCTCCCATACAGCTCCCCACTTACAGGGTGAGAAAACAGTTGAGAACAGCCCAGGACACTGGGATCCTGCACCTGCATAGGAGACCCGGAAGAAGCTCCTGGTTTCTGGTTTCAGATCAGCTCATCTCCAGCTGTTGCAGTCATCCATATGGGATCCTGGTGCATGGAAGGCAAGGATTTAGCCATCAGGTCATTATACTGGGTCCATACAGAATTTTTACAAAAATTATGTAAAACATTTATTTGAAAGGCAAACTGGTAGAGGGAGTCCAAGATCTTCTATCTTCTGGTTCAGTTCTCAAATGACTGCAGTGGTTGGGCTTGGGACAGGCAGAAGTCTTGAGCTAGGAATTCCATATGGGTCTCCCATATGGGTAGCAGGAGTCCAATTTCTTGGGCCATCTCCTGATGCTTTCCCAGGTGCATTAGCTGGGAGTTGTATCACAAGCTGGATAACCAAAATTTGAACCAGTACTCCGACATGAAACCAGGAGTGGAGGGTGACAGCTTAACCCGCTGCGTCACAGTGCTGGCCACATTTTTTTTTCTTAATGTGTCCTTTCCATGAATATTTTGAAGATATGTTCATGTATTGTGTTCTTTTTAAAGTGTTTCTTTGTATGCTTACTGGATTAATGAGTGTTTTAAGGTCAAGCATCTTAAAATCATCAGTTTTCTCTAGAAATGTTTAAATCAAATGAACCATGTATTAGATGAATCAGTTATGACTTTATCTGACAGAACAGTACAAGAATACTTTTAATAGAGTTATTGGTCTATTTGGTTCTGATCGACATTCTTGTATTTTTTTTTAAGATGTATTTATTTTTTTTATTGGAAAGGCAGGTTTACAGAAGAGGAGAGACAGAGGGAAGTTCTTCCACTTTTTTTTAATTTAAATTGTATTTTTAGAAAATGTTTAAAATTTTACTTCTTTTTTATTATTATTATCATTTTATGATACAAATAAAAGACCCTGGGATTTCCCTTACTCCCTTCCCAAGTCTTCTCTCCCCTTCTCTCCCCTTGTTCCCCTATATTATTACTATACTATAGTTCTTCATAAGCAGTCATATGTCCATCACCATTTGGCTATATTTTTATTTAATAAATTCACCTATCTAGCTTATGCATAGAGTTATACAGCTTAGTATCTCTGTGTGTACCCAAAGAGATTTAGAAAGTTTGTGACAAGTGAAAAGTAATATTAGAAGTGAAAAAAAGTGATTATCAAGTTAAGGGAAACATTCAGATCAAAATGTCCGCTGAAATAGTGAGTTGAATTTTGCAATTTGTCTTTGCCACATGTTTTATACCAAGTATGGCCTGCTAGGCAGTAACACCACTTTTTACAAAAACTCAGCCACCAATTAAGTTAAAAAATAGTCTTGACCCAACTCATTTCTGTGTTCTTTAGGCTTCTTAGTTTAGGGAAATGTTTGTCTCAAGAATATTTTATTGGACACAAGCCAATGCTTATGGCAAATTTTAAATGTATCATAATAGCTTTGGAACTTGGGAATTTGATTAAAGAAGAAATACTAAAATGACACCCCAAAAATTAGCTATCTGAATAAAACGTACCTCAAGTTCCTGATCCTGGAACAGAGACTTTACTGCCATGTTCATGTTCACAAAAAAAGCAAGTTTATTCAGAAAGGACTGACTGGTGTTCTTCTTTATAACTGACATTTTTTTTTCACTACAATTGAACTTCAGGAGAGCATAAAGATGAAATGAAATTTACACACATATCAATTCACTTCATTCTTTCATCTTATCAAGAAATAAATTCATTTAAAAATATTATTGTGATAACAAAATAAATCATTCATTTTCTTTATAGACTACTAGGTGCCTTTTTGGTAGTGTTATCTTTTTTTTTGGTCTACTCTTATCCCTTATACTTTTTAAAGTATTATCCTTCAGAAAAGAAAAATGAATATGAAACCTAGCGTTAGTTTCAGCTGGCAAGGTTCCAAAGTTCAGCTAATGTTTAATGGTTTACTTTGATAATACTATCTAGTTACAGAATAGCACTGTCTCCATAGTAAGGGCTCTCAGGCTTGTACAACAGGGCACCTTCTAAAATGAACAGTGAAACAAACCATTCTTTTTATAAAAACGCACTTTGACCTATAAACTGAAATAGTACACACAGTTAATAATGATGTGAAAATTTCCAGTGAAACTTGTTTAGGGGTTCAGCTGGGGAGAAGAGAGTTATAGTCAACGGAAATCACTGAGACACTTGGTAAAGAACAAAACTAAAGTTATAAAGAGAGAAACAGAAAGAATCAGAGAACCTTAACAGGAAAATACAGGGGTATGATAAGTTGAAGTGAGGACTGGGAAATCAAAAAAGATTTAATGAGATGAAGGTCCTCAAATGTACATTTGACTCCTTAGTTTGTTGAATATTTAACTTGAGAATGAGTTTAGGAAAAGTTACTGATAAAAGAAATCATCCAAAAATCATAATGCTTTCTTTTCCAGCAGAGCAAGCAACTGTACTGTCATTTGCTAATATCTGTTTTGAAGGAAACAGATGATATACAAAAAGATTTTCCTCTCGCTCAACTCATATCATTGTTTTTAAAGCTGTACACATTAAATTTGTTGACTTTAAATGAAAAAAATTTTAAATTATTTTAAAAGGATAGGAAATTAAAGAGATTTTTAAAAATTAAAATTTAAAAAGAATAGAAAATAGGGGCAGGAATTTGATGTGCCTGCCTGGTTTGAATCCGGACTACGCAAGTGTTTGTGCTCATGCTAGAGACCAGAAAGACTGCTGGCTTCAGCCTGTGCCAGGTTCATCTGCCGCTGGCATAATGGGAGTGAGCCAAATGATGAGTGATCTCTCTCTCACCCTCCCTCCTTCTCTCCCTCCCCACCTTCCGCGCTCTCTCTCTCTCTCTCTCTCATTCTTTCTCTCTCTCTTTTTCTCTCTGCTCTCTCTCGCTCTGACTCTGCCTTTCAAATGAATGAATGAATAAGAGAATAGGAAATAAATCCCGTTCAGACTATTTTTGAAAGAATAGTGTTCCTGAGACTGTTCAAGACGTGGTCCTCAAAAATGCAGAGAGAGACAGACAGCACATTCCACAGTACCGTAGTCCTCAACTGGAAACAAATTTTTCTGCACCTCAGATACTTGTCAGTATCTAGGCACAATTTTTTTGGTCACGACTTGGGAGATGCCTCTTGCCTTCAGTAGGTACAGGCTAATGGGTACATTATGTTAAATGTCTGGCGGTATACAGGACAGTCCTTCAGGACAAAGAATGTATCCATTTCATTGTCAGCAGCATGAAGGGTGAGAAATCCTGATCTGGTGGTAATAGTGTGGGCCTAGGTCTCAACTCCATTCTTTATTGATATTGTGAGCATATATAAATTTGATAGAATATCAAAAATGTGCAAGTGGGGGCTGGCCTCGGGGGTGCAACAGGTTAAGCCATAGTTTGCAGTGCTGGTAGCCCATAAACTGGAGTGTGATCTTAGTCCTTGCTGCTCTGATTCCCAGCCAACTCCCAGGTAATGCATTTGCTAAAACAGTCCATTATAAGCCAAGGTCTTGCATTCCTACCACGCACATGGGAGGCCTGGGTGGATTTCCTGGTTCCTGGCTTTGTCCAGGCCAAGCCTCAACTGTTGTGACCATCTGGGGAATGAGTTGATGAGTAGGATCTTTCTTTCTCTCAGACTCTCTCTCTTCCTTCCCCTTGCTCTCTCACTCTTCATCATTCTGTCTTTTGAATAAATAAATTCATAAATCTTTTAAAAATATGAAGCAGAGTTTGTTTGGATACATTACTTTCTTCAAGTGTCAATGTCCTCATCTATGAAATGAATGTAGTAACACCTACCTCTTAAATGAGGAAAGTGAGTGAGGTGGTTTTGAAAATGAGAGAAGCTTGTGAAGATACTTGGTACTGTGTTAACTCCAGGTGAGCATTTAGTACTGAGGAGATGAACTGACATTGACACATACCATTTTCCCAGACAATTCTTCCTTGCCTCAGAGTTTGTCTCTCCTGAACCTGGTGACCTGAGTCCTGTTCCCCAACCCCATTCAGGTTACACGGCAGATCCATGAGCATGAGCAGGAGAACGAGCTGCGGGAACAGATGTCAGGTTATAAGCGGATGCGGCGCCAGCACCAGAAGCAGCTGATCGCCCTGGAGAACAAGCTGAAGGCTGAGATGGACGAGCACCGCCTCAAGCTGCAGAAAGAGGTGGAGACACATGCCAACAACTCATCCATCGAGCTGGAGAAGCTGGCCAAGAAGCAAGTGGCTATCATAGAAAAGGAGGTCTGTACACACACATGCCCTTCTGACTGGGCAGTACCAAATGATAGGAGAGGCAGAAGTGGAGTGGCTGCAGGTAATAAAGGGGCATTATTGCTGGGGGCTAAGGGAGCAGAGCTCCCAAGTCCTATATGGCTACTTACAATCATCATTCAGCAATAGCAATGGACATTTGGGACTAGCAGCTAAGATGCTCACATATCAGAGTACCTGACCTTCAGCTCCTGAGCCTAGTTCCCTGCTAATGTGCACCTTGAGAGACAGCAGTAAGGGCTCCAGTAGTTGGGTTGTTGCTGTCCATTTTGGAGACCTGAATTGAGTGTTGGGCTTCAGCCCCAGCCCTCCTCAGCTGTGGTGGACATGGAAGAGTAAACCAGCAGATGGTTCTGTCTGTCTCTCTGCTTATCAAATAAATAAATAAATTTAAAGAAATCTTGCAGTACCTTAAAAATAAATTGTATTTAAAGCTAACCTAGAGTAGCTCTGTATGACATTCTTGTCCATTCATATATGGTGGAGCATCATTCCCTTGGCAGTAGTCTGGGTACAAGTAAAGGAGAAGTAGAATGCTGATGTAGAGACTTGCTCACCCAGTTACATGCAGGGCTAAAATAGAGGCATCTTCCTTGCCATCCCACACGCGTAAGATGCACACAGTGTGGAAAGCTGTGGACAGCGTGCAGTCCCTGAGGATGAAGTTAGTAGGGACAGGCTTCCAGGGTCTCCCCATGTGAAAGGAGACATCCAACTAAGAAGCATTCCCACACGGCCATCATCTCATGCAGTACAAAACCTCTGTCAAACAGGAATACTACTGATGAAACAAACCCATCAGTTTCTTTCTCAGGAATTTGGCATGATGAATTTATGCAGAGAATTGTTCCTAGTGGATGATTTGTTGATAATGGAAGCCAAACATACATAAGCTTATGAAGACCAACTTGCCATCTCATAAGTCCTTTGTCTTACGTGCATGCCTCATCTTAGGTTCCCTGAAACAGATTTTGTCACCTGCCAGAGCCAACATTTATTGGATTGCTATGTGTTTGGGTTGTGTTTGATGAAACACTTTAGACTCCCCACAATTATATGGCATCTGATTGTTGTGGATTGTGTATAATATCTAGGAAAACAAAATGTCAATAGCTTCCCTATTAAATTTAAGGTGATTCCACTAGGAAAACTGTTAGAGTTTCATTCTTGAAATAATAATAGCCAGTATGATTGTCAATTTTATAATATAGTATAAACCTATGGCTACCAAAAATATGATGAAAAAATCCTTTTGTGTTCAATGAGACATGTTTATGAGTCATCTTTATAATTTTCCCATAATTGGGAATGTATTTTCAGTGCTAAAAACTTTTTGTATGAAGCACAGTTTTACTGCCTTGAGAGTCCACTTACCTACCCATACCCCATTTCCAAACCCTGGCTACCACGGAAAACTGTATCCTTAGTTTTACTTTTGCAAGAATGTCGTGTGGTTGGAATCATCCAGCTCAGGACATTGGCTTCTTCCACAGATACAGACAGTGAAGTCTCCTCCATGTCTTCTGTGAATTATTCGCTCATTTCTTTTCAGAGCTGAAGAGTCAGTATCTCCTTATCTGGGCCCTAGGTTATGTATCCATTTCCCTGCTGAAGGACATCTTGGGTGCTTTCAAGAACTGGCAGTTATCAATAACACTGCTATGAGCATCCATCTGCAGGTTTTATATGTTTTTGAGCATTTATGCAATTGTGTTTCAGTTGCAAAAGGATAACCTAATTCTAACTGTGGTCACCTCTGGAGAAGAAAGTGGAGTCTGCAGCCAATGCTTTGGCAGCGTAACCAGTTAAACTGCCACCTGCAGTACCAGTATCCCATATGGGTGCCACTTCAAATGCCAGCTGCTTCACTTCTGATCCGTCTCCCTGCTGATAACTTAGGAAAGCAGTGGAGGATGGCCTAAAACTGCTTGGTCCCTCGCAATCGTATGGGAGACCTGGAAGATACACCTGGCTTCTGGTTTTGTACCGACCCAGCCATGGCCCTTGTGGCTATTTCAGGAGGAAACCAGTGGATCAAAGACCACTCTCTCAATCTGTAATCTCTGCCTTTCAAATAAATGAAATAAAAAGTTTTTAAAGAAAGTAGAAAAAAAAATTTGTATGAGATATGAGTATCAAAATAAGTTTCTGTACATTGTTTTTCACTAATTATTTTTAAAATAGTATTCAACACTTACTAGTTTTAATGTATTGGAGAATATATTCAGCTGAATGCTGCATACAAAAAGGGAAATTCATCCAGCTCATATGTGTTATTTTACCAGGCAAAGGTAGCTGCAGCAGATGAAAAGAAATTCCAGCAACAGATCTTGGCCCAGCAGAAGAAAGATTTGACAACTTTCTTAGAAAGTCAGAAGAAGCAGTATAAGATTTGTAAGGAAAAAATAAAAGAGGTAAGTATACCAGTGTTTGTGGTCACCAGGTTGCCAGAGAAAGTTGAAATCAACTCATCTTGTGTTGGTATCAATATTCTATTCAGAGTCCTCAAACGTTACATCATTATCACTGGAAATGCTTATATTGATTTGCTCAACCATCCTTACATTTTTGTGATTCACGTGGTATGGGGTAGAGTTTAAAAATGTGACTTTCTAACACGTTCCCAGATGCTGCGAGTGCAGAGATCACGTTTCCAGGTCCATTGGCCCAATTCTAACACTCCTGCTACTTCCAGGTTATCTTCCTCACTTCAGCCAGAGTGATATTTGCAAACCATAAATCCAGTCACGTAACCCCAATGGTTGCAACATCTTTAGGGGATAGACATTTTGCATGGTGATGAAGCCACTACTTGGGATTCCTATACCTATATCGTAGCACAAGTGTGAGTTGTTCGTTTTGCTTCCTATTCCAGCTTTCTGTTATTGTTCACACTGGGAGGCAGCAGATGATGACTCCAATGCTTGGGTCCCTGATACCCTTGTGGAGGACCCAAATTGAGTTCCAGTCTCCTTGCTTTGACCTGGCTCAGTCCTAGCAATTGTGAGCATTTGGGGAATGAACCCTGAAGATGGAAAGCTCCCTCTGTCTCTCCCTCCCTGCCTTTCAAACAAGTAGAAATAAATAGTCTTAAAATCTATTGACTTCCCATTGCTGTCAGAACAGATCACAATCCTACAAGTCCCTGTGTGGCCTGCTACCAGCCTACCCCTACTGTGTCATCTCTCACCAATGCTTCCTTACCACCACTCCCTCTCCATTGCTCCAGTCACGATGACCATCTTCTGGTTGCCCAAATGTACCAGGCTATTTGCTTCCCTGAGGTCTTGGCACACATGTGTGTCACTGACCAGGATGTTCTTCCTATTGCTAATTCTTCCCTGACTGCAATTGTGATCATTTAGTTCCAACTCCTCTTCCTTGTAGGATTGAGAATTAGTAGGAACTTAAAAATCATCTCTCCAAAGAAGCCTATGATAACTTCCTTGACCCAGACAAATGTATGTGGCTTCATAACACTGGAGTTTTAAAATTATGTCTTTGTAGTGATTTTTTTTAAAACTACTTAGCATACTAGCTGATAAGCATCCTGAGAGCACAGACCATGTCTTTCTTATGCCTGGGTCTTCTATATACATATGAATGTTTGACAGATGACTGACCCCGCAGGGTTTGATTGAAGTCCCTCAAGAGGGCCTAGAAAGGCCTCCTGAAGAAGCAAGATAGGATCTAAGGACCAGGATTTCTTGAATGCTGCTCTTACTAGTATTTGGTGACTTGTCTGTAGTTCCATGCAAACTGCTAAGAATTACAGCTAAATAAATTCACTACAGACTTCACTGGGACAAGACAATCATTTCTTTTTTAGCAAGTGTAAAAATAATCTAAACATGAAGTATAATCGATGTTAGCAGTAAAGGGATATTTCAACTGCACGAGTAGTTGAGCAAATGTGAGTACAGGTCAAGCTAGTCAGACAAAGAGGACTCTGTACTTTATCTAAATGCAGTCTGCTTATATTCACTGCAGATTAACCAATTAACTGTTCTGATTTGCTGCTTTCTTCCTTTAGCCACACAAATTTTTCCTTTTAAAAATAGAAAAAATTGAGCCTAGCATGATCACCTAGTGGCTAAAATCCTCGCCTTGCATGTGGCGGGATCCCATATGGGCACCAGTTCTAGTCCTGGTGGCCCCACTTCCCATCCAGCTCCCTGCTTGTAGCCTGGGAAGGCAGTCAAGGATGGCGCAAAGCCTTGGGACCCTGCACCTGTGTGGGATACCCAGAAAAGGCTCTGGGCTGCTGGCTTCGGATTGGCTCAGCTCTGGACAGAAAAGACAGAAGATCTTCCTCTCTGTCTCTCTTCCTCTCAATTAAAAAAAAAAAAAAAAAAAAGCTGCTTGTGAGAGAGGCGCCAGGTAGTTCAGCCACTGCTGTCCTGTGAACTTCCCCTCCTGCAGGAGCCCTCTGGAGGATACCTGACTCCTCAGAAGCTGGGAAGCAGTGTAGCCCTGCATGCTTCCAAGTCTGGAGAACACAAACACAACTTCAATGATATAATGAAAATCATTTAATATCTACCTGAAAATAAACACTCAACAATGTGACATATTAAGCATTATATGGTTATTATATACATGTTTATATGACTATATATGATTATATAGAGTCAAGATGGAGGAATAGGGTAAGGACACATTTAAATAGAAGGAAAGACATTAGCCAGTGTGAAGCAGAGAGGGCACATTCCAGAAAATAGGAAAGGACAGAATAACAGAGGAGTGGCACCTGGAGACTGACAGACAAGGGAAGGCAGCAGACACAACGGTGTGGTGCTGCAATGACTGATACTCCGGCGGCATTAAGCAAGTGGTGATCTGAACTGCACCAGCAACAAGGTGGGAAGGGACGTTCACCAGGAACTCAGAAGGTGAATCCAAAGAACTACCTGTCCTGCTGGTCTGTTTGATTTGACCAGGAACGGAGACAGAATGACAGGTGTTAGACAGGCAGTGTGGGAATAGGGTGGTTTTCACAACCCAGTCCACCCCATAGAGTGAATCGGGTGCCATTTTGTATAGGGAGACAAAGGCTTTGGGACAGGACTGTGCATGCACTGAGCTGGAAGTGAACTCATTTCTGGTCAGTGAACTGCAACAACGTGGCATCCTGAAAGTTCCACCCAAAATAGGTCCAGGTAACCCTCAGACCTATCTATCAGCCAGCAGATCAAGAACTCTAATAGTGGCACATCAGGCGCCATTTTGTACAGTGTGGAAACACTATAGACTGCAGGGACAACACTGAGCTGTGCAAGTGCTAAGCTGGGATTGAACTTATTGAGCTCAGTGCATTGCACTGGTCCCACAGGGAATATAATACCAACTTTGGCATCGTACAGGTCAAAATAGGTCCATGTGACCCCCCAGACCTAATAGCCAACAGGTTCTGGCAAGATCCACACCAACAACAACCTAGCTCAATAGGACACCTGGTGTCTCTCTAATCCTGGGAACTGCTTGAACCAGAAGTGGGAGAAAGATTATACAGACAACAGTGCAGCAACAGCATGGTAGCACAGGATGTGGAGAGTGTGAACCAGGATCTGTGGCTATGGAGACCATGGTGGAAGGCTAACATAAGAACCCAGACCTGGAACTCGCTGGAGGGAGTAGCACAAGTGACTGCAAACAAAGAGCCATCTACCAAACACAATAAGTAAAATTGAATTGTAGCCCTGTGGGTGACACAACTTAGAAACCTGCCCCAAGGAAACGAATCTGATAACTAAAAGTGTAATGACCAAGAGCAAAAGAAGAGACAAAGGCACAATGACTATTACTGAAGACTCCCCTGCAAAGGAGCAAAACCCTTTGCCAACCTCAGAATTTACTGAGAAAGACATCGAGAAAATGGGGGACACAGAATTCAGAACATCTGGTATAAAGCTTCTTAACAACAAGAAGTACATAAAGCAGGCATTCAAGGAATTTAAGAAATATGTCACACAGGAAATGAATCAAATGAAAACTGATATGTCAAAAATGAAGAACACAGTGAAGCAAATTAAAAGCACAGTGGAGAGGCTCCAAAATTAAATGAAGCAGAAGAAGCTCAGAATTGGAAGATATTTCCTGTCACCAGGGGGGAACAAACAAAAAGCTGGAAGCAGAGCTGGGTCAAGCTGAAAAAAGTATTCAGGAATTGAAATACACTATTAAAAGGCCAAATACAAGAGTTATGAGAGTCCCAGAAGGTGCAGAAAGAGAATCTGGGTTTACAAATATATTTAATGAAATAATAAGGGAAAATTTCCCTAATCTAGGGAAGGAATTCGGAAACAACATTCAGGAGGGACACAGAACTCCCAACCAAAAGCTATCTTCACCACTACACAGGATAATCAAGCTCTCTTTAATCAAACATAAGGAAAGATCCTTAAATGTGCCTGTATAAAAAAAATCAACTGACATATAAAGGAATGCCAATTAAATTCACGGGAGACGTCTCACAGGAAACTACAGGCCAGAAGAGAATGGAGTGACATATTCCAGATTCAAAAAGAAAAAATTGTCTGCCCAGGATGACATACCCAATAAAGCTTTGCTTTGTCTTTGAAAATGAAATGAAATTCTTCCACAGTAAAGTTAAAAATAAAAAGAATATGCCTCTTCCAAACCTGCCTTACAAGTGATACTTAAAGATGTTCTCTTGGCAGAGAAGAGGAACAGCACCCACCAAAACCAAAGGCAAGTGTGAAGAACATCCCATAAAATAACAGAAGACTAGATCAATTAACAATCCATTCCTAAAATGACAGGATCAAATTACCATCCATTCATATTAACCCTGAATGTAAATGGCTTAAACTCATCCATCAAATGTCATAGAAAAGTAGACTGGATTAAAAAAAACAAGACCCATCTATTTGTTGCCTACAGGAGATATATATCACCAACAAAGATCAGCAGAAACTATATCTCATGGATTTTGATTTTTTTTTTAAGTTTCATCTCTTCAGAACACTTTCTCATTAAATTCTTCACTGACTGATACATTATACAGTAGCATCATTTGCTTCAAGAAAGTTCTTAATTTTCTTTTTCATTTCTTCAGCAACACATTAGACATTCAGTAGCATGGCGTTGTTAATTTATTTTTTTACTTCCTGTTGTTGATTTTGTATTGTGGCTTTTCATCAAAGGTGATGTATAGTAACTGTAATGGCAGCTGTTATATCCAGGTGAGAGAATACAATGCAGTATGCATCTGTACTTCCAGATCAAAGATGGACTCCCAATAAAACTGTTAACTATATCTTGACAATAGGATGCTGGACTCTTTGCCATTGTCCATGCCTGCAATAATGGACATATATATGACTGTTTATGAAGAACTATGCTATAGTAATAATCTAGGGGAACTCAGTTGAGTGGGGGAGGGATTGCAGAGGGATAAGGAAAATCCCAGGGCCTATGTACCTGTATCATAAAATAATAATGATAATAAAGTAAGTAAAATAATAATAATAAAGAAATATCAAATATTGCCTGGCGTGGTAGCCTAGCGGCTAAAGTCCTCGCCTTGCATGCGCTAGGATCCCATTTGGTACCAGTTCTAAACCAAGCGGCTCCACTTCACATCTAGCTCCCTGCTTGTGGCCTGGGAAAACAGTTGAGGATGGCCCAAAGCCTTGGGTCCCTGCACTCGTGAGGGAGATCCAGAAGAAGCTTCTGGCTCCTGGCTTTAGATTGGCACAGCTCTGGCTGTTTTGGTCGCTTGGGGAGTAAATCAACAGACAGAAGATCTTCTTCTCTATCTCTCTTCCTCTCAGTATATCTGACTCTTTAATAAAAACTGGCCTAGTGGCTATAGTCCTTGCCTTGAACGTGCCAGGATCCCATATGGGTGCCAGTTCTAATCTCAGCAGCCCTGCTTCCCATCCAGCTCCCTCTTGTGGCCTGGGACAGCAGTCAAGGACAGCCCATGGTCTTGGGACCCTGCAGCCACGTGAGAGACCCAGAAAAGCTCCCGGCTTTGGATCGGTGCAGCACTGGCCATTGCGGTCACTTGGGGAGCAAATCATTAGATGGAAGATATTTCTGTCTCCTCCTGTCTATATATATCTGGCTTTGCAATGAACATAAATAACTCTTAAAAGATCAAATAAATCTTTAAAAAAGAAAAAAATTACCAAATATTTTTAGAAAGTGGTTGTTAATGGCTCGGCGGTGTGGCCTAGTGGTTTAAGTCCTTGCCTTGAACGTGCTGGGATCCCATATGGGCGCCGGTTCTAATCCCGGCAGCTCCACTTCCAACTAGCTCCTTGCTTGTGGACTAGGAAAGCAGTTGAGGACGGCCCAAAGCTTTGGGACCCTGTACCCGTGTGGGAGACCCGGAAGAGGTTCCTGGTTCCTGGCTTCGGCTCGGCGCACATCGGTCCGTTGCGGCTCACTCGGGGAGTGAATCATCTGTCGGAAAATCTTTCTCTCTGTCTCTCCTCCTCTCTGTATATCTGACTTTGTAATAAAATAAGTAAATCTTTTAAAAAAAAAAGTGGTTGTTAAGTTTTTAGTTTTCTTGAAATTACTGAAATGGCGTGGTGTGGTGGCTGATAGCATTTGCAGGCTGTACTACATTCATGAGCTGCTACAAGAGAATGTGGGGAATGGAATGTGCTACATGTTCTTTTATTAAAGATGGAAATAAATCTTTTAAAAACATAGAGAAAACATTTTTTTAATATTCTAATCACAATGAAGCTTGCTTTTCCCGGAAATTTAAATTAATGACACTTAACAATCACCTCTTATCTTTTGAAATCTGCCCATTTTTCTCAGCCTTGTCACCAAGCTGCTGACTTCTGCGTCAACCCCCCCCCCCAGCCACCATTCCTCCCCGACCCCAAGGGTTTGGCCCACGCCATTTCCTCTCCCTAGGGTTTTCTTCTCTTATTTTGCATTGATTAACATATACCACATTTTCAAATTTCAGGTTAGTTTTTACCACGTTCAAAACCTGTCTGTGAAATGTGCCGATAGGAACAAGGGCTTCCTCTTCATAGCAGCTCTCGCCATGGCTCTCAGTGCATTTCCTGTAGCTCTTGGGATGAGTTTTGGATCCTATTTTGTTAAACCCCGTTAGAGTGTCCTTTTGCTCTCCATTGGATCCTTCTGTCTTACGCAGTGCCTGTGACAGGATGGGAACTCAGGATGTGTTGACTGAATGAGGAAACTTTCTGAGAGTGACAAGTTGGTGGACTCACAAGTTTAGCAGCTCATGCGTATCCCTTTGAGAAAGTGGGGTGAAGTGGGTTGGAGGGCAGTTGATATGTTCAATATCAAACCCTTCTGTCTTTTCATTTCACTTATTAATGATTTCAAATAATTTCTTCTCTTGTGGTTCCTTTTGTTTGATTGAGCGGCTTGTTCTCTGTTTGTTTTATTTGTTTAGGAAATGAATGAGGACCATAGCACACCCAAGAAAGAAAAGCAAGAAAGGATATCCAAGCATAAAGAAAACTTGCAGCACACACAAGCTGAAGAGGAAGCCCACCTTCTCACTCAACAGAGACTGTACTACGACAAAAACTGTCGTTTCTTC
Source organism: Ochotona princeps (assembly GCF_030435755.1). NCBI lineage: Eukaryota > Metazoa > Chordata > Mammalia > Lagomorpha > Ochotonidae > Ochotona > Ochotona princeps. The sequence goes on along the minus strand of NC_080860.1, from coordinate 9,324,471 downwards.
AAGCGGAAAATCATGGTCAAGCGGCACGAAGTGGAGCAGCAGAACATTCGGGAGGTAATTGCTGTGTTCATAACTACTGTCACTGATGTGATAAGCCATGCTGGGGTGTGGTGACCACATCTCTGTCTCATCCATTCCTAGATCCTTCCTCTGTGGCCTCTAGTGCATGGCCTCTAGTCTATTACTGAGTAGTAGACCACAAAAAATCAGGGAAAGCATTTACCTTTGGTAAGAGAGAGCTCATTGCAGAAGAAGGAATCAAATACAAGTAAAGAATTGTATTGTAAGCCATATGCAGGGAAGACTCAAAAGAAGTAGACTGGAAAACTTTTGCTTTCAGCCTGATTGGGTCAAAGGCTTGTCTTTCTCTGACTCCACGTGAAACATTCAGACAATAGTGTAGCTCTGAAATTAAGCCCATCCCCTCAGTCACGCGGCACCTGCCGAGGGCCTTCTTTGTGCCAGGCACACTGGCCTGGATGTCAGGGCCACTGAGAAGCCATACTCCCTCCCAAGTCTAAGAGAAGAGACAGATGTATAATAGACCAATGATCATCAAACATGTTAGGTGCAAAAATAGTCATATGAATTAAGTATCACATGTGTAAAATAATGGAAGGGCTTGTAGGATTCAGGGATTGAAGAGCAGCTGAATGTGACCAGAGTTGTGGGTATGTGACATGGAGCAGCAGAGCGAGGACAGCTAGAGCAAGTTGTGAGGTTGTGGAAGCCTGGCTGAGGGCAAGGAATTCAGATCTAAACTCATGGCCACCAGAGGCTTCTACGCATGAGCGTGACCTGTTTGGTTTTGGTGCCACAGGTGTGACGCTAGGCTGGATGCTGAGAAGCCAAGGACAGAAGGATTAGCTTAGGTGCTTTCTCTAATCCAGCTTGGAAGAGGCAGGGGAAACGGAGGTAAGATTATATCTAAGTGACATTCCTGAAGCAGACCCAATAGTGGCCCTTACCCGGTGAATGCGGGACTTTCAGAAGAGGGGAGGAATTCAACAAACCCTTCCAAATTCCTAATGTGAAGGGTTGGGTGGACATGATGGCATTCACTAAACTGAAGAATTCAGAATGTGAATCAGTTGCATCAGATATTTGGGCCACCTGGGGTAATCAGAAGGAACCTTCTAAATGAGCAACCACATTAATAAAAATATCAAAGTTTGCCTTAAAAAAATGTATTCACATGCTTGAAACAAACAAGCACTTTTGGTAAAGTGAATCAGGATCCACTCTTTGGAGAGCCATATATTGCAGTGGAAGAAGACAGGGTGAAGCAATGTAAAATGTACTGGACACATGTATTATAGGCCAGGCTTGGACTCTTCATTTGTCTTCTTGGCAGAGGAAGCATCTGCTGCACTTACCTGAGCTGGACAGTGATGTCTAAAATTATGCCTTAGAGAGATTAACCCAATTGGTGGTGAGGTATAGATTGATTACAACATACATTCTTGGGGCTGGCACCATGGCTTAGTGGGTTAAGCCTCTGCCTGCAGTGCTGAAATCCTATGAGGGCTCCACTTCCAAAACAGCTCGCTGCTAATTTGCCTGAGAAAACAGCAAAAGATGGCCAAGACCTTGCACTCCTGCCGCCTGCATCAGAGACCCAGAAGAAGCTCCTGGCTCCAGCCTGGCCCAGCCCTGGACATTGTGGACATTTGGGGAGTGAACCAGCAGATGTACAATCTCTTTGTCTCTTCTTCTTGTTCAGTAAATCTGCCTTTCAAATAAAGAAGATAAACAAGAAGAACTTTATTTCTCTCTAAAGAGACAGAAATAACTCCCATCTGCTGATTTATTCCCCAAATACTTGTAATGGTCGAGGTTAGGCTGGGGCCAGAGCCAGAAAACAAAATTTAGGTCTTTTATGAGGCAATAGGGACCCAACTTCCTGAGCCATCACCTCTGCCTCCCAAAGTCTGCGTTAGTGGGAAGCTGGAATGAGGAGTGAAAGCTGGGAGTGGAACCCAGACACCATGATGTGTGCTGCCGGGTGGTGACGTTTCAGCTCCAGGTTAAATGTATTGTCAATGGGGGTGACACTTCCCCAAAAAGGAAGCTCTCTTAGACATTACAGTGGCTTGTGGCCTTCTGAAGGGCTTACCACATTCACAGATACACAGAGAGAGGAGGGGTAGAAGCATAATTACAGTATGAAACAAATAGGCTCAAGAGAAAACGTAAAGGTAGAACCATAGTTGTTTCTCATGAAATGTTGATTTGGGGCAGAAACAGAGAAGCATTGGGGGGAAGGGGGTTGGGGAGAGAAATCGATCCACTCAGTACTGGACTTTTAGAGTCTGTCAGAAGTCAAAAACTCAAAATGAGAAAGTGTAATAGGACATTTTGGATTCTTTTCAACTGCCAACTACTGTTTTCCTAATAACACATGTTTGGAGGAAATCTGAGGCTAAGGAAATAATTATTGTCAATCAAAGCTATAGAAAATAATTGCTCCCTGAAACAGTAGTGTTTGTGACTTCATCATCATCAGATTCTAGCCAACTAAGCAAAAATAGCTTGATAAAGGTGTTTTGTTTGCTTGTTTGTTATTTTTTTATTAAGTTGGAAGCCAAAGTTTCAAAGTGAGGGAGAGAAAAAGAGAGAGATCATCCATTTGCTAGTTCACTCCCATAATGGTCGTAACACCCAGAGCTGGGCCAGACTGAAGCCAGGAACCAGGAGCTTCTTCCAGGCCTCCCACTTGGGTACAGGGGCCCAAGGACTTGAGCAGAGCCCAAGACTTCTGCTGCCTTTCCAGGCACATGAGCAGAGAGTTGGATAGGAAGTAGAGTAGCCGGGGTTTGAACCAGTGCCTGTATGGAATGCTGGGTGTTGCAATAGTGACTTTACTCGCTATGCCACAAGGTCACCCCAGGAGCATTCTTCTTGAGAAACCAAGTTTTCCTGATTTTAGAGCAATCTTCAGGAAAATGTTCAGTTTTTCTTTTGATTTACAGAAGTAATAACATTGAAGAAAGACTTATATAGAATATATTAAAGCTTAGTAGTAAAGGTTCTTTTTAACAGCTTTATGGAGATACCAGTGACATAAGTATTGCATATATTTATGATATATAACTATGTATGAACACATTGTGAAATGATCATTGACACTTCAGAAAATCTGTGGGAGAATGGAATCAAATGGTATTTATTTTAGTGCAAAAAATCTTGAAATCTATAGTTTTCTAATATGTGTTTCCACTAACTTCTGAGAGATGTTTATACATCACTTTACATTGCCATTATTGGGGTGTGCATGCATGTGTGCATGTGTGTGTACATGTGTGTGTAAGATTTAACTTAACATTTCTCTTCTCAGCACACTACGGGTTTGCAGTGCAGTCCTATTAAGTATGTCACCTCCAGAAATATCACGACGGAAGCCATGTGCCGTTTGACCGACCTTACCCTGCTTCCTTCCTCTGTGTTCCTAGGCTGCCCAAGCTCTGCATGTAGACAGCCAGCGTTAATCTGACAAACACATTTCTAGGTTCTTCTGCTATAAAAGTACATACAGCTCATGTGTTACACATTATTTTAACTTTACCAAAATGAGATTACTTTTATGTCTGCGGGTCATGTGATCTGCAAGCAATAGAGACAAGCTGAGGTAAGCATGGAAAGACGTTTATTAGAAGGATATGAAGCAGGTGGCAGAGCTGACAAGTGGAAGTGGAAAAGGTGGAGAAGCACACTGGAGAAGCAACTGCCACGACATAGGAAGCGAGAGCCAATGGCCGCCCCTCGAGGCACTCCCCTCGAGGCACTTCTGCTTGCATGCGTTGTACTCTGTATCATTTCTGGTCAAGAATTCAACAAGTAGGAACAAGAGAATCTGATTAGGTGATCCGCCCACCTATTGCTCAGCATTCTGATTCCAACCAGTTAGGGTGGAATAGTTTCTCAAAGCTAAAAACAGGAAGGGAAATGGATGCTGATTCTACAGTAATAATAATAATAACCACCCATGTGCACTCTACTATTTTCTAATTCTTCTTGCCGTTTGCTATCTGGCATGGCAGCCATATCTCATTGTTTTAACCTAATAGTATTTACTCTAATGCTAGATTAAATAGATTTAATGCTAGATTTAATCTAGTATAGTAACAGTAGATCCATGACTATAAGATCATTCATTTAATGCGGCATTTCTTGTTGGCCATTTGTTGCAATGATGCAATATTCTCAGCAATGCTACAGAGTGAAAAAAAAATCCACTTAATGGTTTTACACAGACGTAAGCATTTTTGGAGGATATGTTCTCAGAGGTAGAATTTGGGGGCCACAAGAGCTTACAGGTCTGAATTTCTAAGTGCGTATTGCCCACTCAAGCAGTTTATACTTCCTTCCAGAAAGTTCTTTTCCTGTGTCTTTGCCTAAACTGGAATGTTAGGGATCCTGTTCATCTGTGAAAATATTTTGAAGGGCTACCCTACACTGCTCATTGAGCTGCCGCTCCTGTCACCACCACGCACAGTTGTTGACTATTTCCCAGCCAGCTGAAACTAGAACTGAAGCTAAGCATTGACTAGTATAGGCTAACAACATCCCCCTTTAAAACGTTGAATGCTAGCTCTGACTTGACCTCAGCGAGCATGAATAGAAAAGTACATCATGAACCAGATCAGCTGTTCTTTACGAACTGATACCACTTCCATTGGAACTTAAAATAGGATGCTTGGAAGGAGATATTTGGAAGAGACACTTCCTGGAGCAACAACTTCACAGCAAGTCGGTCACACAAAGCATGGCAGTGTGCTTAGGGGAAGTGCGTTCATTTCAACCCTGAGCTCAGACTCAGCTTGGAGAGATGCTCTCAGTATGTGATATGGGCTGAAAGGAAGGAGGGCGCTGGGCATCGCTGACCTCATGTTTGCTCCAGGGAGTGCTTGTGTTGAGGGTTTGATGGGAAGGAATCCCAGGACCAGTTGATTTGCTGGTTTTATTTATCTTGTAACACCAACTAAAACCTTACAAAACTGAGAATAGCCATTCCTCGGGACATCTTTTAATGGGAAATGTTTAATACCTAAAAACCTGAGTTAATTTTTTCAAAGATTCATTTATTTATTTGAAAGGCAAAATTAAAAAGAGAGAGGGAGAGGGAGAACCACATATACACAGAGAAGGAGAATCTTCTATCCAATGATTTATACCCTAAGTGACTGCAACAGCTGGGGCTGAACCACACTGAAGCCAGAAGTTTCATCCAAATCTCCCCAGTGGGTGGCAGGGGTCTAAGCACTTGGGCCATCTTCACTGCTTTTTCAGGCACATTGGATGGAAAGTGGAAAAGCTGAGACTCAAACCAGTGCCCATAGGGAATGGCAACACTACACCACAATACCGGCTACAAAGTTTTAGCCTCA